>NW_012116999.1:1182738-1251342 GCF_000951035.1 Colobus angolensis palliatus
TGGGCAGGAGGATGCCACTTCAGCTACAGCTTCCCACTCCAGCATTCAGAAAACTTGTCAGCATTCTGACAACAGTTAGCAGTTAACAGTTGCAAGGAACCCTGGAGATCATCCAGTTCAATGCCCTCACCTAGTGTAGGAATAGTTTTAAAAATTACAAATTCCTTAGGGGGTAGGAAAGAGGTGCCAGGGGGTGTACAGAGCTGCAGGGTACGCATGAAGCCTCTTCCTGGACCTGATATTTTCTAGACTGGGAAACAAAGTTAAATAATTTACATATTCAAGATTTTAAATATTATATTAAAACTACTTCCAATATAGTTTATCATGTAGAATGCACAATTGACATAAATGTTTAAAGATAAACAAGAAAAGGGAGTGTTAGTCACCACTCAGGGAATATTTCCCTGAAAAGATGACATTTAAGTTGAAGCCTGAGAAATGAATTGAATTAGTGAGGTGAGGAGTGGGAAGAGAGTGGGGCTGAAGATGGGGTATGCAGAAGAAGTGGTGTGTACAAGGGTTCTAAGGCAGGGGAAAAATGTGGAATTAAAAGAGCGGTAGGCCTGAGTGTCCCTGGCTCGTGCTCACAGAGCACATGTTCTATTATCTTGCAATGTCCTGCAGCAGCACCTCCTAGGAGTCTGTCTTTCCACTCACATCCTGCCAAACCCCTGTGAGAATCTTGGAGGCAGGAGGTCCAACATCTAGAACTGAGATGCCTACGACTGCCCCATACCACCCCAAATTCCCTAGCCAAGATCAGGAAGCCAGGGACATATAACTGTCGTTTGCTTAAGGGTTTTCAACACTCTTACTAAAAACCATTCACTGGCCTGGTGCAGTGGCCCATGTCTGCAATCCCAGCACTTTGGGAGGCCGAGGGGGCGGATCACCTGAGGTCAGGAGTTCGAGACCAGCCCGGCTAACATGGTGAAACTCCGTTTCTACTAAAAATACAAAAAATTAGCCAGACGTGGTGGCATGCGCCTGTAATCCCAGGTACTCGGGAGGCTGAGGTAGTAGAATCGCTTAAACCCGGGAAGTGGAGGTTGCAGTGAGCCGAGATTGCATGATTGCACTCCAGCTTGGGCAACAAGAGCGAAACTCTGTTCAAAAAAACACATTCACTGGTTTAAATTAGAAACTGCTGGTAGAAAAAGTGAATTCTAGTCAGTCCATTGTACAAAATATTATAAGTAATAATATCAGCTAGTATTTGTATGCAACTGTCATTTTACCTTTACAACCATCCTCTGAGATAGATGCTGTCATTTTACAAAGGAAACTGACACTCAAAATTTGCCTGAAGTCACATAGCTAGTGAGCAATAGAACGAAGACTATGAAACTAAGTCCTTTTGATGCCGAAGCCCATAGCTTAGCCTCACACTGCCCTGTGGAGCAGATTTAGTAGAGAAGAGCGATTGTGAGGGCCTTACAGCTAGGTGCTTTTAATTTCTATAAGCCACCAAGCAAAACCATTGTCCTACACCCTGGAATGCCCTAAGAAGAATGAACGGAGGGGCATGAAGAAATAAACTGTGTTAAGGGACTACTATATGCCAGGCATCATGATAGGACCTCTAAATGTGTTATTTCATTTAATCGTCAAAGAAATCCTTATGGTGGAAAAATTATTATCCTTATTTTACAGATGAGGGAATTGCAGTCCAGGGTGCTTAAGGAATCTGCCTCATTGGTAAGTAGTGGAGCTGTGACTTGAATCCTGGCTTAGGTAACCCCAAAAGTCTATACCCCTTCCGCAGAGCACACCAAGGATGGCTTACTATTTAACCCTTCCCAGGTTAATATTTGCACTTTAACAAGGGTCTTTCCTGTGTGAATTTCACAGGACAGTGGCAGACCTGAAGAGAAGGCTGATTGAGGCCTGCAAGGTGGGTCTGCCTTAAATCACACTGGAATGGCATTGACCTGCCTTCTCCCTGGAGTTCCTAAAGTGGGGCAGCAAGCCAGAGAAGATAAATCTCTACTGCAGTCACAGCCTTCTTCTCCCCCAACTGGGATAACAACTCTCAGACACTCTGGCAACTACAGAAACAGAGAGAGCTCTGAATCAATCAAGAGTTTATTTGCAAAGGGTAATGTCAGAGGATGAACTTCCTCTAAATCCTGCTAACTCTGTACATTTAACATGCTTACTGGCTCAGGAATTTGATTTTCCTCTGACTTGCTTTCAGAGATTTGTTTTTTACCATTGACTAAATTATATTTTCCCTCTCAGCCCACCACCTTCCAGGGTACAGACTGATGTACGTTCCTCAGCCTCCCTACTTCCCTCTTGCTCTGGCTAACCCAGGAATTTGCAAATAAACCCTACTAAGAAGTATGGACAGTCTGGGCCTTTCCAGAAACTCAAGCTGCTGAAGGAGATATGGTATTTAGTTAAGCTGAAGTGAATCCCTGCATAAATCATAAAGAGGCGAGCCCAGGTTACTCAAACAAGACCTTAGGAGGTGTTTGGGGAATAGACTTGTAGGCAGCTTTATTTTTCTACAGCCGATTTACTTCCAAAATGCTGGGGCCCACAAATACCCCAGGAGTAACTTGGCTCCCAAACGCTGGAGCAGGTCTTGGCCTTGGAGCACAGTTCTAGTGTTGTTTCCTGAATTCCCACATTGCTGTTTTCCACACATGGATCGGGCTTCAAACTTCCTGTGTCTGGACTGTGTGTGCATGCGTGTGTGTGTGTGTGGGGGGGGGTTGTGAAGGGTGGAAGGGGGGAGGGAGGGAATCCAGAAGGAAGATCATTTAACTGAAGTCTTGTATTGCATATGTGTCCCTTTGTTCCTTTCCTGTTCAGATAAACCTGCTATTTTCTGATAAGCTGGCTTTTGCATGTACAGGGCTAGTGTCCTTATGAATAAATAGGAGGCTGACTTTTGGAGGTGTTCTGGAGAAGGCTGCTTCTCAACGTTTGTCTTTGGAGGGATTAAGAGGGACAGTTATGCATAGAGACATAAATCCTTAAGATTTATTTTTGCTAGTATATGTGCTTGCCTCTGCTTTTGTTCATAAATGCATTTAAATCATTTAGTTGTTCACTAGGCAACTAGAGGAAGATGTGCACATTTCATACTCCTAGTTCACTTGGTAAGTGGGAGAGAATGCCATTCAGTGCAAAGCACTATGGTTTTATCATCTTTCCTTCAAGAAGAATCTAGCCAGGGATTGGGAAATAGACCATAAGGTATACATTCCTTCCCATTTTTCCTGTACATTGGACAAAAATATTGCACACAAAAGGAAGACTTTTTAATTAAGACATTTATTAGTTGGCAACATGAAAAACTGGAGATTTTATATTAAAAACATTTGACTTCTGGCTTCTCTTGAAAACTCAGAAGCTGTGGTCACATTGGACTGCATTTCCCTGTAGTGGCAATCAGGCTGCCCCTTTCACATGGGTTCTATCTTCTTGCAACCCCTATCACTGGCGTTGTCTCCCTGACACTAAGCCTAAGGGTTATTACCTTGTGTGTGTGTGTGTGTGCATGTGTGTGTGTGCGTGTGTGTGTGTGGTAAGAGATACATAACAAAATTTACCATTTTAACAATTTTTAAGCGTACAATTCAGTGGCTTTAAGTACATTCAAAATATTACACAACTATCACAATTACCTAGTTCCAAACCTTTTCATCATCCCAAACAGAAATTGTACTATTAAACACTAACTTCCCACTCCCTCTTTCTCCAGTCCCTGATCACCACTACTCTACTTTCTATCTCTATGAATTTACCCATTCCAGATCCCTCATGTAAGTGGAATCATACAATATTTGTCCTTTTGTATCTGGCTTATTTCATTTTGTGTAATGTTTTCAAGGTAGACATTTGATTTTTTTCAATGGACTTTATTTTGTACAGCACAGATGCTGATTTTTATTGTGCAATAAAGGCATATTTTAAGAAAAAAAATAAAGGTCGGCCGGGTGCGGTAGCTCACGCTTGTAATCCCAGCACTTTGGGAGGCCGAGGCGGGCAGATCATGAGGTCAGGAGATTGAGACCATCCTGGCTAACACGATGAAACCCCTTCTCTACTAAACAAAATACAAAAAATTAGCTGGGCGTGGTGGTGGGCGCCTGTAGTCCCAGCTACTCAGGAGGCCGAGGCAGGAGAATAGTGTGAACCTGGGAGGCGGAGCTTGCAGTGAGACGAGATCACGCCACTGCACTTCAGCCTGGGCAACAGAGCGAGACTCTGTCCCAAAAAAATAAAAAATAAATAAAAAATAAAGGTCAAACAGGACAGGTAGTTTGGGATGAGGAATCTTGACTTCTGAGCTTAAAATGATCCTCCTTTTTTCCATATCATTATATGGAGGTTTTTAATGTATAGTATCTAGGCAACCTAGTGTCTTTACACAGGTGTTTTACAGCTAGTGGTTAATTCTCCTGGTCTTCCCCAGAGGGCTTTCTATACTTTACAGTCAGGATATGAAGACACAGGGATGCTGTGGGGATTAGTCAAATGTGTGTGGCACAGTTTGTTGTAAAAACTAACTCTCTGGAACTAGTTTTCACTCTCTGCTCTTAACTTCCACAGCTTTTACTGTCAATACCATTCATTTGGCACTTAGCACATGCTTGTTAGTTGTCTTTTTATATCCTTGAAGGCAGGAGCTAAGTCTCATGCCTGTTTTTTCAGTCTTGTCTATAATAGCAGCTCAATCAATGTTTGTTGATGTTGGCCTCCCCCTCCCCCTCTCTTTTAAGTAGCGCAGGCAATGCATAGCTTTAAATCCAAACTCAACTTGGTTTAAACAAACTGAAAGGTTTTTAGGGTGAAAACAAAGAAGTCTTGCATGGCAGGATAGAAGGCTTGGAAGACCTGGGTTAAATAGAAGTGCCAAAAAACTGTTTGCCATAGGTTAAGAAGTGACTTGCACACAGCGTGACTCACCATTAAGTTCAGAGTTCTGCTAACTCTACTCCATCAAAATTTGGAGAAGAGTAATAACCAAGCAGGGTTTGAGGAGTGCATGTTGAAGGAATTAAGTGTTTTAGAGGTTTCCATTGCTCCAGTCCATTGCTCCACAGCACTGTGGGGAAAGGAAAGCATGTTAGAAAAGTATTTTGAAGGCAACTTCAAGACTAGGGGCAGGCATACTACAAATGTAGCCACCTGGCCTTTGTTACCAGGATTTTTTTAAAATAGCATCTTCCATAGTAGCAAAATATGGGAAATAGCCCAAATTTGCCTTCATTTTTTTTTTAGAGATAGAGTCTTGCTATGTTGCCCAGGCTGACCTTGAACTCCTGGCCTCAAAGGATTCCCCTTCCTCAACCTCCCTAGTAGTTTGAAGTATAGGCATGTGCCACCACCATGTCTGGCTCCCAAATCCCCATTTAATAAGGGGATGAGTCATGAGTAAAGGAATTTTGGCACAGCTATGTAATAGAATACTAAGTTATAATAAAATAAATAAGGTAAACATAGTTATCCTGAGATGGAAGAATATTTCAAATACATTGTTGAGTATAGAAATGCAAGGTGTGCCATGATTAATAATTCCACTTGTAAGGAACAAAAAGGGAATATGCATTCATGCTTGAATATGCAAATAATCTATTTGGAAGATGACATACAGTCATAAAGAGAATGGGACTATGGGAGCAGAGTGGTGGAGAAGAACTTTTTCACTGCAGTCTTTCAGTACTTTTTTGTTTGATGCTTTTTTTGTTTTGTTTTGTTTTGTTTTTTGAGACGAGTCTCACTCTCTGACCCAGGCCGCAGTGCAGTGGCGCAATCTCAGCTCACGGCAACCTCCGCCTCCCAGGTTGAAGTAATTAGCCTGTCTCAGCCTCCCAAGTAGCTGGGACTACAGGCGCGTGCCACCACCAGCGGCTAATTTTTGTATTTTTAGTAGAGACGGGGTTTCACCATATTGTTCAGGCTGGTCTCTAACGCCTGACCTCAAGTGATCCACCCACCTCAGCCTCCCAAAGTGCTGGGATTACAGGCGTGAGCCACCATGCCCAGACCAGTACTGTTTTATCTGAATTCTTCCATGTGTATGTTTAACTTTTTTCACTTGGACAGCATTGATTTTAACAAATATCCTGTTCCACTGTGATTGGTAGGGTAGTAGTCCTGCAGCATATACCTGCCCCCCCATCTAGCTCTCCTGTCTACTCCAAATAACAAGGCTGAAATACTCTTTATATCTTGAACATTCAAAAACTCCCTTTCTCCATGAAAAATCACCCAAATAACCTCACTTCATACATAAATAGAACCATAACAAGAATCATTTTGTGCACACTCCTGCTTCTGAATCTTTCCACAGCTCCTAGCAGAGCATGCTGCACACTCCATGACATGCAATCGTCCACTACTTTTCCTGCAGTCAGAGTTGGATTCTGAGCCCCTAGTTACTGTGTGATAGTGTTTCCTTTAAGCACACTTCCTCTTGCATGCCTTAATCCATGGCCCCCCAGATGGCTCCCATTAGGCAGGCTTGAATTGGATGTCACTCTTTCATTGGCATGAGTCATTATAATAGCCTTGCGCTGTCAAGGCCTTTACATTTAGGCTTGTTTCTTACTTGAAATGTTTTCTAGGAAATATGGATCTGTAGAGAATGGTGGTTTCCATGGTAAATGTTCCTTCATATTTGTTTTCTCAAGTTCACTTCGGAGATACACAGCATGATTTCCTCTTTCACTACCAGAACCACAATAGCTTTAAGTTGTCATGAAACTGTTGAACTTTAAAAAAGAAATCTCACCCACCCTGCTTAGAAAAGGGGTAATTTATTATTCTAACTGCAGGGAGTCAACTTCATATCCACCCCAAAATTGTAGGAAAAGAGTTGACTTTTTAAAATAAAGCCACAAAACCTACACGACCTTGGATGTAAATGCTTAAAACAGATGAGCAGAATATTGGTCCCCTAACACATCTAAGACTCTCCATTATGTGTCATACACAAGTAGGAACACATACATGTGTGGAGTGCTTTATAGTTTTCACACACATTTTCACACCAGTGCCTTTACATTAATAGGGCATGTCTTATAGCATTTATTTACAGGTAGGAAAATCAAGGCTGAGAAGTTAAGCCACTTAACAGAAGTCACATAATTAGCTAGTAAGTGCCAGGGCCCCAAATGAATTCTTCCTTTGGTTCCAAATTCCGTGTTATTTTGCTACCCGGACACTGTTTCTTTGTGCCTTCGTTTTCCCAGATGTAAAATGGTAGATTTTCCGTGTCCCAGGATGCTGTTCTCAGCCCTCTCTTGTTTTTAACCAATGTCAGTTTTTTTCACAGCCAGCAGAACACCACAATGACACTTCATGTACTTTCCCCCTCCTGATTTAATGAATTAAGGGGGAAGAAAAGTTACCTATTCGCAGAGAGCTGGACAGTACCATAAACATAAAGGCGTACCAGAGTCGACCGACACACTGTTGCATTCTTTTATGAGACTGAGAAATAAAGCGTCT
This sequence comes from Colobus angolensis palliatus, assembly GCF_000951035.1. Classification (NCBI taxonomy): domain Eukaryota; kingdom Metazoa; phylum Chordata; class Mammalia; order Primates; family Cercopithecidae; genus Colobus; species Colobus angolensis. The sequence continues at coordinate 1,190,212 of NW_012116999.1, forward strand.
CATCTTTCTCTTCCCAGCAGTAGCTGGGGTAGAACACAGAACTACACAATAGCCTCTTGTTTAGTTTTATTAATTTTGAGGACGGGTGGGACAAAGGGATCAGACTGGCGACTCCAGGGCCCAATCGCAAGCGTATACTAGGCCAGGCCGGGCCAACGGGTAGCTGCAAAAGGATGGTGGGCGGGACTTACGCTTCAGGGGCCCACTCCGCCCAGGCCGGCGGCACCAGCCCGCCCAGGGGCGGAGCCTCTGCAGAGCCCCGCCCACGACCCCCTCCTCCCTCGCCCCTCAGCTTCTGCGGCCCGCCAACGGGAGCGGGGCAAGCGCCCGGGGTGGGGGAGCGGAGGAAGAAAGGAGGGTGTCTCGCAGAGCTGTGACCTGGGTGGGGGCCTGCTGGTAATAGGAAGCAAGAGGGGAAGGAAAACGAAGGAGCACTGCTCTTTCCTGCATTACTTTAAGCAGGCTTTGGTGGAAGGTGCTTTTCAGCATTTCTATTATTTGTTTTTCTTCCTCCTGCAGTGGGGCGGGGAGCTGCACTGCCTCTCCCACGCGACTATGTCGCGCAGTTGCCGCAGATTATTATTGTAGTCTTTTGCAAAATCCTTTCCTTCTTCAGAGCCAGTCACGGCGCAGACTCTCGCGGCTACGGCAACCGAGTCGTGCCCCTCTAGTGGGAAGGCGAGAGCGAGAGTCCCCTGCTTTCGCCCGAGCTCCCGGACCCCGCGGTTCAATTGTTTGAAACTTCCCCGCCCCCCGGCCCCGCCTCTCTTCCGCGCTCCCCCACCTCCTCACTTCCAGGGTCCAGGCAGGCTCCCGCCCTTCTTTCCCCGCCCTCTACTCCGCCTTCCTCCCTAGTCCGCCCCCCCACCCTGCTCCGGGGCGGTCCTAGCCGCTCACCGCAAGAAGAAAAGCCACCCGTTCGTCCCCCTCCCCTACCTCCCATCCTTTGCCCAGGAGCTGCCTTGGCAGTCACGCCCCTTCCTTCCGAGGAGCTTTCTGGCTGCCTAAACTGGTAGACCCCCTGAATTACTCCTCCGTCTCCTCTCTCTTTCGTCTCCTCTTCTCTTAGTTCTCTCCGCCTCCCCCCCAACTACCACCACCTCCAGTCAGTCTCGCCTCCGACCATCCGCTGCTCCACCCTCTGGCCCGGTATCCTGCCTGTCCACTGCCACCAAGGAGAGCCCAGACGGAGCAGCGAGGAGGGGAGCAGCCAGGAGTTGGGGCTTCCCCCCTGCCCATCCCTGGCCTCTGGCCCGGGACCGAAGCCACTTGAGCGAGCAGAGAGTCGTCACCTTGTCTTCGTTGCCTTCAGGGGTAGGAGACGCGTGGTTACTTTTCGCGGGGAACTGGGGCAGGAATCCATGGTGGCATGAACTTGGTCGTGCCCTCGGCGTGAGTGAATCGATCTAGGCGCGTGTGGGAATGTCCGTGTGTTCTACTTTCTTTGCAGCTCGCCATTAGTTTTTTTGGATGTGCAGCAAGTTAAATCGGTTAGAGTGTGCGCTGCTTTCCCGTCCTACTTAGGTGAGGAGATGCTAGTGGGTACCACTACTAGATGGTACTTTTACTTCCTTACCTCCTGGGGTTCTTGTGGGTCTCTAGGTAATTAATCACATGGAGGAGCTAAAGACCGGAGGGAAGCTGAAATCTACATTTAGCCCAGCATGCATGTCAGTGCTTATCTCAGATAACTAGATAGGTTTCTCCTAAGTGCTTAGGCTTGGGGTGGGGACTCACACTCCCTGAGGCGGGAGCAGGAGGGGTAGGACCGTGAATTCTTGAAGTTTTAAAGTCTGTGTAACCTAAAACACAAGGCTACTCTTTGAGATGTGTGGTGGCGTTTGTGGTGCCTGTGGTGGTGATAGTAATGGTGAGGAGGGAGTTGCCCCATCTGCTTAGAAGATCCAAAGATGTTAGTAAATAGTTTTGGGGGATCAGGCAGGTGTCTTGAGGGTCCAAGCCTGGGCCACGGCACGTTGGTGCCTCAACAGTAAGATGGGCTTCGTGGGTATGTGAAAATGAAGAGAAAGAAAAGTGGGAGGGAAAATAACAGTCTTCAATAGATTGTGAGCAGTTCCTGGTAAATTGCCACTAATAATAATATAATAATTTGCGTAAAGGGACTAAATAGAATTAAATGAGCAAGGAAAGAGAAAGTTGGTGAGAAACAGCATTTTCAATCTCTAGTGTATGTTTTAGAACGAATTTTTCAACAACCTGGGATGTTTAGTTCAGTTGTCCTCCCTCCCTGCCATGAAGAGTGGAAGTTGGGAGGCAGTTTAAAACTTTTATGAATATAACCCTCTTCTCCCATTCAGAGAGGAAGATAATTAGTCACCATAATCTTCAATGATGAAGGGCTAAGGGTATTTAAGTCTCCTTGAGCTAGGCTTTGTGAAAAGTTCTTTCTCAGGCCAGCCTTTGTGAAGCCTTCTCAGTTAGACCTTTCAGCACCCTCATTTAATAGCTAAGAATAGTTTGAAATGCCATTTTGAATGTGGTATACATTTTCATCCATCTCCCACCTATCTTCAGTTGGACAAGTGCGTCAAGGTTGTAAGTGATGGTGTTCAAAGACTTATTACTGAGATGTCCTTAACCTATTGCTTATTTGGGAACACATTATTTACGTCCATTTAAAAATAACTTTGGTTGATTTTAATGAGGGAAAGGAAAGTAGGAAGGTAAAGAAGGAACGTTACAGGGTGACAATTTTAAAGGCTATCCTGTTTCAGATCAGCTGGGAGGGAAAAGCTGGCCTGACTAAACTACATTTTATAACTAGCCTGGGACATTTTAATAGCCAGGTGGTTGTAGAGTAGTTGCCTCTATTTACAGATGATAACTCAGGTTCCAACTATTCTGTATGGGTTTATCCGGCGTCATTGACAGACACTTTCTGGCACTACATCATACTTCATTTTAAATTACTTCTTTCCTTGGAAAAGTTTGTGACTTTGTAAAATTGAAAGTGCTTTTTCTACCTTCATGGTCTAGATGTGAAGTAAGCCTCTGACCACAATTGGATGTGGAGTCACTTTTACATGAAATTTGCAGATCTGTTTACCTATTTAAAAGATTTTAGAAAGGGAATTTTAATAATTCGTAGTTGATGCAGTTTTGGATTTGGAAATTAAAATCTCATTTCTGGTTTATGAATTTGGATTTATTAGACTAATTCCCAAGTAGGACATTTGTAGAGTTGCTTTTTCTTTCTGAGGTTTTGTAAAGACCGCATCAGACTCTAGAATGCTTTAAGAATAGCCTAATCAGAAGGCAGGGGGATGGATACTATGACCTTGAGGTCCCATTGAGTGCCAGAATTCTAAGTGGGTACATCTGCTTCTGTGCCTCTCCCAAGAGCCCTCTCCCAGGGCCTGCGCCTTCTTTAAAAGGGTGTCTTTGTAATTAAGCGGCCCTTCTTCCCCATCCCCCTTTCTTCCTTTGATCCAGCTTTTTAAGGCCTTTTTTTCCATTTGGAGACAAGAGGGGTTTCTCACACTTTCCTGTTCCCCTCTTAACGCTTCTTTTCCTTTACCCCAGAAAAGTTGCCTGAAGTTCTCAGGATGGTTAGAAGTTGTTTTGTTTTGTTTGGGGCGTGGGGGTGGAGTGGAGGAGTTGTTACCAATGAGGAGAAATAGAGGATATATTCCCTCTTGGGAAATGCTTGCGACCAGGTAGCCTCCTCCATGGAGACTGAGCATTTGGAATGCATGAGAACAGTCTATTCTTGGGGACTGTCTGGTAGAAATTGTCCTTTGCACCCATTAAGCCCAGCTTAAACACACTGAAAGGGGTGGGGAGAGGTGTGTGTGGTCGTAGTGGAGCCTTTTAGGATGGTAAATGGGTAAATGTTTCCAAATCTCCTATTACATCATCTCTTTCTCCCATGGATTCAGTAGGTTTAGTGATCTGCTTGACAAGTTAATTAGCTGGGGACTAAACCAATTTGTTTAGAATTGTGATCCATTGATTTCCTGTCCCCAGGAATTTTTGTTGGTGTTTTACTATGATGTGTTGTCTTTAGTCTTACTTACTTTTCCCTCCTTGCCGCCTTTTGTGCACTTTGGTCCAAAATCTAGGGTTCCACCCCCAAGTCAAAGGTTAGAATTTTGTCCCAGGAACTAAGGGGGTATTAAACAGGCTGACCATACTGCATTACTCTCTTCCATGGTGGGCTTCTGACCCCTTTTAACCCAGAGAAAGGAGGGAAGTCGCCCCTTCCACACACAACACACACAATCTGAAAAAAAAAAAAAAAAAAAAAAAAGAAAAAGAAAAAGAAAGAAAGAAAATAGGAGGTCATTTGCTTTATAAAAGAATCCACAACAGGTTTCTTTGTAAGTACTAGCTTTCCTAGTTAGTGCCTTTAAACTATGACTTGATATATAAAAATTCACTCTTACTGGACCTTCTCCGAAGCATATTTATTGCATAAAGGAATACATAAGAATTTTTAATGATTATCACTTAAATTAAGTGAGGCCATTATTTGGCCTTTGAAATCTTTTTGTTATATGGAATGGAGTTAGTTAATTGTCTAAATCATTCTGGCTTGTAATAATGCTGGCCACGTTAGCTCCGGCCTACAACTGCTTGCAGAAGAAAGCTAGTATTACTTTTTGAAAATAAATCAGACTTTATAGATTTTGAACAATTCTAAGGATGAGACTATCCACCCCATATAGGTAAAATATTTTATTTCCGGTTACTGTATTTGACTAACCCAGGGATCTAGAAAGTTATTTCTAGTAAATAATGGCTACTGATGCCACTTTTAACCTAAGAATCTGCAATAAGATTTCCTAGTGAGCCTACTGGTGAGAAGGACCTGGGCTCTAGGCCCAACCGTAACTCGGTTTACTACCTCTGTTAAGTTTTTTTTTTTCCACTGTAAATTGTGGGTTTGGACAGGGTGATTTTGAGAGCCAGTTCTCATAAGTTTATGGTTTTCTTTCTAGGCCTCAATATCGAGTATGAATGTGAATGATTGCTACTAGAATGAAGTGCAACCGTTGTTAGAAATTCAATCATCTAGTCATCATGTTTAAAAAAAAAGATCCTGTAAGGATATATGAATATAGATGCATCATGTTTTGTATTTTAACAACCCAAAATTAAGAAGCTAAGACTCTATCCAAAACTTCAAGAATTCCATCATCCTAACAGATCACCTGCTTTCATTTTCTCTAGTTCCTTTCAAGTCCTGGTTCCTGTACTAACATGAATTTTAGATAATTGGAGCCACAGATATATACAATGTTGCTTTTCAATAAGAGCCCACGTAAGACTTAGCTTTGTAAACCCATGTGGAGGAAAGAAGTCAGAATCTGATGGAGGACACATGAAGACTCCCATATATTTTGGTTCTCAAATGCCAGGAGAAGCTAATGGATATAATAAGTAATCCCTAAACACTCTCTGTGATTCAGGGATTGTTCTTGTATCTAGCAAGGGTGTTAATTTAATTCCTTTGACCTCCTGTTATCTCTCCCCCATTCTTGTTAACAACAGCAACAACAGCAACAAAAAACTAGAGTCCACTGTTTACCTTGTCTAAATTATTGGCAATGATTTTAAATCACTGTATAGTGATATGCCATCAAGTGAGTACAAATTTGGGTGGACTATGAAATCTTCAGAATGAGAAAGGAGAAGCAGGACAGCACAGATATACTTGTTTTATAGCATGGAAAATAATATGTTTAAATTAGACTAAAAGATAGCAAAGAAACTAAGGATTTTAGACAGTTGAATAAAAGACAATACGTGCAGCAGCAGAATGGCCCACGCGTAATGGGTTCTTCATCTGAGGTCTTCACCATGTAGTGAAAGTTCAGTTTCATAGTTCTTTAATTTTCCTTTGATAACAAAGGTATGGTATACATGTGATCTCTAAGATTTGATGGATTCACCGGGCATGGTGGCTCACGCCTGTAATCCCAGCACTTTGGGAGGCAGTGGCGGGCAGATCACCTAAGGTCAGGAGTTTGAGACCAGCCTGTCCAACATGGTGAAACCCCCGTCTCTGCTAAAAATACAGAATTACCTGGGTGTGGTGGCGCATGCCTGTAATCCCAGCTACTCGGGAAACTGAGAGACAAATTGCTTGAACCCGGGAGGCGGAGGTTGCAGTAAGCCGAGATCACGCCTTTGCACTCCAGCCTGGGCAACAAGAGCAAAAAAAAAAAAAAAAAAAAATTTGATGGATTCATTCCTGGAAACCAGTGGCTCATCATAAATTCGATTACATTTCTCTAACTGGAGTAGAAAGTGCCGTACGGGTTTTTAGTATTTAGAAAGTACCAAATGAGGAACAGGAACTTTTTTTTTTTTTTGGTAATATATGATCCTGGAGAAAATGCAAATGGATGTATTTGCCAATGTTTCCTAAGGCAGCTGTTGAAAATCTACTCTTTTAAGTCTGTGGGCTTGCCTTCACATTTGTAAAGGCACTTTCACTCTTGCCCTAACTCTATGAAATATCATTAGCCTGTGTGACTTGAAGCCGGGATCTGGTTTTCTCTGCCCAGCCCCTCTCTGGCTTACCATGTGACCAAGGGTAAATGAATTAGCCACTCTAAGCTTCAGTTACCCTTCTGGGAAGCAAGGATATTAATACCTCACAGAGGTGTTTCGGCATGCTTCATATTGGGCACATGCTTTGTGGTCATTGGATGAAAGGTGTTTGCATGATGGCAAAGCAGGCTTATTATAGGGTCTTGAGCAGGTGTTCCTTTTTAATGAGCTTTGCTCTCTCATAACATACAGTGCCCTTTGGTGCCCCATTGCCTTACAAACTGTAATTACCATTAACCCAACATTTGTATTATTGGCCCTCTCGGCTTTTTGAAAAAAAAAAAACAAATTAAACAGTTTTGTACTGTGTGGCAAGTTGAGGTACAAATAAGAGAACTCTAGCATCTTACAGGGTGGTGAAAAATAGCTTCAAAAAGAAACGTTAGTTGAAAAGGACTATAGAGATCAGTGAGTTCTTCAAAGCTCCTCCAAAAGGTGAAAAAGAATAAAGCACACGTCTGTGTGTGTGCGCATGTGCGTTTTAAGGGAGAAAGTTTTCAGTAATATTTGCTTGTGACACATACTGATGATAGCCAGTAACTGAAACCCAGCCATTGTAGCGTTTTATACACAGCTGGTTTTTATTAATGATGGAATATTTATGCTTGCTGTACAATTCGTGGCTCATTTCCATGTGTATGTCAGAACTTAAATACCCCCAAAAGAAACATTAAGATAACATGAAATACAAATGTGGCCAAGCTAGAAAGGGTGGATTTGGTGGAGAGTCTCCCTTATTCTTATTGGTGTCACATCAGATCACAATAACTGTGCCACCCCTCTACCAACCTTAGGCATTGATACAGATCTTTTTTTCCCCTTATATATACCCCATAGCAAACTTCACATTTCAGTCTTTTTGATGTGGACAAATGATCTGCTCTCCCCTTTATAATGCAGATAAAACTGATGTATGTGTTTTTTAAGAGCATATTTTCCCTGCACATGCTTCTCATTATCCGAGAGGCCTGGACTCAATCAGTAAAGGAGCAGAGAAACCACATAATTGAAAGGAGAATGACGGTGGTGCATACTTGGAATATTTGTGGGAAGGGGATTGCTGACATCAGAAAATGTAGTGGCCTGAGTGTTAACAGCATTGAAGAGAAATCAGCTTTCTGTGTTTCTGTGTTTTGAAAATTATTTTTAAGGGAATAAAAATATGGGCCAGGTTTGACATCCTTTTATGAAGTTGCCCTGGAAACTTTGATGAAGATTGTTAAAGAATAACTCAATTAAAACCTTCCCCATTAGAAGCTAATTAGTACATCCCTTACTCATTTTGGTTGTTTTCAAGGAGCATGTATTTGCATTGAATTAGTGACATTTGTTCCATGTGATAGCAAACTAAGATTAAAAATCACAGATGGGGAAAATTATTTAGATTGCCTGTTTTGAAGAAACCTAATTTCCTCTTTATTACATTTAGATTTTCAGTTCAGATTTTTGTTTTACTATGTTTATATACAATGATCACATTTTAGTGTGGTAGCCAGTTTTGCTTTCTGGATCATGGACTGTAAACCAAAGCTTATTTGAATTTCTCGTATGAATTAGAGAAATAGAACGAATGACAATAAACCATTTTATTAAGGTAAGATTTCATTTTTTTTTCTTGTACAATTAGTTTCTCTTTGGTCTATGCTTGTGTGCCTGAGAGAGAGTGGGGGAGGCAGATTTTTTTTTTAAAAAAGCAAACAATTTTTGAAGCTAGGAAAATTTTGATGACCCCCTTTACTCCCAGGAACATTCTATCTGCCTCAGGCTGCCAGTTGGGCTTTTGTTAGGGAAATATGATGAATTTTCTGACCTGGTGCTTTCTGTGACCAGGCTAAGCGATTCTCCCCTGGAAGCCTGAAGGAGAGAGGTTATGGTGAGAACAGGAGTGCAAGATTTCTAGCAGGTTCTTTTTACTGTACTGTACTCCACCCTTTTTTTTTTTTTTTTTTTTTTTTAGCGGGGTGAGTATTTGCTTCTGAGATTTTAGGGTCGTTTGCAGTAGAGTCCGTGCTGTGTAGCTAAATACAAAATATGGGCCTGTTGTGGCCCTCCTTTCCCCCCATCACTTTAGGTGACGGTCATTCTGTACCTAGGTTCTCTGACGCTGTGCCTACAGCGTAGATGTATGCCTGCAGTAGTTTGTGCAAGTGAGAAAGTTAGCTGGGTTATATGATTTGTGGTTTAATCTCACTCTAGTCCTTCTTGGGAAGGCAGGGTTTAGATTCAGTTCTGCAATGGCACCACAGGCAAGGCAGGTTCCCTGTGCTTGCAAGGCAACAGCAGGAGGAGGAGGGGCTGCCTTCTGCCTTCAGAGAATGACTCAGACCCTTCGGTATGAAGATATGAAATGCTGGCTCCTGTCCATGCACCTGCTGGATGCCACACCTGCAGTCAGCACCTGAGCTCCACTCAGACACAAAAACCAGACTGAAGGCAGATGGGGCTCCCTTGAAAAGGGGCACAGCAAAACAGGGAGCTCTCAATTATGTTAGTAGAGCCCCACTGGGAATTGGGTTTAGTCATCCCAGTGTTGATGTGGGGGAACAGATTACTTTCTTTTAGATGCAGCTCGCTCACTTGCTCAAGATACTGTTGGAGTGCTTCAGGAGTTTGCTTTCCTAATGAATTTCTCTTGTGAACTGTCCTCTTAAAAACTGGAGAGGCAGTTCTGTGGAGGGTTATGTCTTAGAACCAAGGAAGTCACAAGACCTGGGTTCCAATGTTGGCCCTACCAATGGGCAGCGGTGAAATTCTGTTGCAGTTAGTTATGATTAGCTATCTGTTCTAGACTTGAGCTTCCCTCTCCAGTTCTAAAATGGAATTAATCACATCTGCCTTTATTTCCCCACAGAGCTGCTGAGAAGGACAAATAAAATAGCAGAAGTGAAAGAGCTTTTGTTTCCTTAGAAGGAAGGCTGAGAAACTGAAGGTAACAATAACATTATTATTATTGTTATTCCATGTCTTTCTTTGTTTTCTTCTCCTGCTGTGGCCTCTAGCAAAGTTTTGGGAAAGTTATTTACTCAGAATGCAACTATTAAGCACATTTTATGTACCAGTTAATGTTTTAGGTATTGGGATGGATACAATGAAAAATCACACACCCAGCCCATGCCCTCTAAGATCTTACAGTCTAGCAACTTCCATTTCCGTTTCTGGCTCAACCCGTAATGGTGATTGCTACCGGGGCACTCAGAAGCTTAAAAGGTGAGAGTTAACTTTTTTTGTCTCCGCACTACAGCTGGGGATTTCTGTCCCTGGAGCTGAGTATTCCAAGGTCTAGATTGGAGATACATGGGAGGAAAGGCCATGGGGACAAATAAAGGAATTTCTTTCCCTCCCACATTTGCAAAGTACCTAACCCTTAAATGACCATTTTTTTTCCGGAAGTCCATGTTTAGTTTCATCCTGGGTTCTGTTCTGTTCCTAGTCAATATGGTCTAGTCCTCTCTTATGACCTTAGCTGTCATCCATATGCTAATGACTCCCAAAGATATATCTCAACCTATCTTTGATGTCAAGCTGGTTATCACATTCCATATCTTCTACTCAGCTCATAGGTTTTTGGTGTTTTCCTCTTCTTGGGAGCTTTTTCAGGTAGCCCAGGGTTTTTTACAGAGCACTATGTGTTGCCGGAACTATCGGCTCATACCTCTGTTCTCCTGTTGAGTTGGGCCTCCTCTGCCTGACTGGGAGCTCCTCAAGGACTGGGCTCTGTTTTTATTTATTTATTTATGTATTTATTTATTTATTTATTGCCACCCTAGGGCTTACCTAGCACAATGTCTGGCTACAGTAAGTGCTCAATAAAAGTTTATGGAAAATTTGCTGTGATAAGTGTCATCATAGAGAATTAATTTTCCATATTGAGCCAAGTTGAGGTCAGGAATAGATGGGGAGGGATTAGGGAAAAATCTTCAAAGAGAAGGTAGAAAGCAGAATTGCCTTATTTTGAGAGTTCTGGCTAAGAAGTCATGGAAAGAATGCCTGTTGTGTCTACTCTTGCTAAACCAGGGGCATCTCTGACCTATTGCCTCCCCTGCTTTAGGACTGGATGACTTTTATTGTCAGGTCTGCAAAATAAACCTCTGTCTATAATACATTGACCATTTAAGACAGGTGTCACTTAGTCATATAATACTAAACAGGGCTGACCTTAAATGTGCCACCTTAACTGAGGCTGAAAATAGAGCTACACTCACAGGCTCATTGATCATGCCTGCTTAGTTCTATAAAGCAAAATGTCCCTTAAGATATATTGAAGATTGGAATTTAAAAACTGACAAATTCAATTCTCAGAATGTAAGCAGGTTGGGTCACAAGAACTGAATGTCTTCAAGCTGACTGTCAGATCTTTCCAAGGGCAAAAATGAAAGATGATATAAGCTATTACAGGCCATGAACCTGTTCTCACCCACCTGATGCTTTTACTAATTAGCTTCTTGGCTGGGTGGCAATTTGGGGCAAGTGCATGCAAGCTGGATTCACAGGGGAGCCCACATTCCACTCTGCCATTTCGCAAGCCACTGGGATACTACACTGCTTCTCTTGGCTTCTTTCCCTCCCAGGAGCCCTGCTCTGCCCTGGTGGAAAAATGAGAGCAGGATAATTTTTCGTTAAATGAGGGAGGGATTTCATGGGACTCTGGTGTTTTGCTAATTTTATTTTTTAGTGGGTTGTCTAAAAACATTTATGCTTCTTGACCCATCAGTTTCACTTCTAGGATTCTATCATGAAGAAACAACCTACAGTATTGAAAAAGGTTCAATCACAAAGTGTTTTTGTAACATTATTTAGACTAGCATAAAACTGGAAGCGATTTACATGTCTTAATAATTGAAGAATGGGTAAGTGAATGCTGATACACTTGTTTAATGCACCATTATGCAGCCATTACGATGTTATGAAGTTATGCCACAACATGGAAAAAGTATTTATGGTGAGGTGAAATGCAGGATCCAAAATTACATCTTATTAATAATTCATTGCTTTGTAAAAACACAAATACACATAGGAACACTAAAGGAAATATAACGTTAACAATGCTTAAGTTGAGGTGCTGGGATTATAAGTGATTTTTTTCTTTATTAAAAATATGTGCATTCTGTGCTTATATTACTTGTAAAATAAAATATAAGTAGACATGAAAAATGGGTGGTCTGGCATTGGAGGTTAGAGATTGGTGAAGCAGGCAGCTTCTAGGTATATTCTCAAACTTTTCTCATTTTAGGCTCCATCTAATTACAGGGACCCTTTATACTTTTCCTGAGATAATAAAGAAGGGGATGTGAAGACATAGTCTACTCCTCTTTGGGAATGGATGTGTGTGCTGGGGGATAGAGGGAGATGGCAACAGGATTCTCTTTGCTACACAGTATGTCACTGCTCACATCCACTTCAGGGTTGATCACCTTTGTTGCCTATAAACATGTTCAAGGTAATTGCTTCAGAGCAAGGCAAAGTCAAACTGGGACCAAAAACGACCAAGACCTTGAGTTACCATCCCAGAAACGGATCTCTCACACTGATCCTCAGTAAGATTTGGAAATGCCAAGGCCTTGCTGTGGTTCTTAAAATAATTTTTCAACCTAATCTAATAGGGTGGTGTAAAAATAATTGCGGTGTTTGCAATAGAGTGTATTAAGTCGTCCTTGCATTGCTATAAATACCTGAGACGGTAATTTATAAAGAAAAGAGTTTTAACTGGCTCACAGTTCTGCAGGCTTTATGGGAAGCATGGTGTGAACATCTACTTGGCTTTGGGGTGGGGGCCTCAGGAAGCTTGCAATCATGGCCGAAGGCGATGGGGGAGCAGGCACATCACATGGCAAAAGCAAGAGCAAGAGGCAACAGGGGAAGATGCCACACAGTTTTAAACAACCAGATCTCATGAGAACTCCCTCACTGTCAGAACAGCACCAAGAAGATCTGCCCCCATGATCCAATCACTTCTCACCAAACCTCACAATTCAACATGAGATTTGGGCAGGGACATACCTCCAAACTATATCGTAGAGGTAGAGATAGGAACAAAGAAGAGCCGGGGCTGACTCTTCTCTTAAGCCTTTTCTTGAACTAATGCTAGAATTAAGTAAGAGCAAATGCCAAGCTGGTATGATGTCAAACAGACCTGAAACGGGGGGCCTGGAGACATCTATCCCTGGAGGTTCATGTTACTGTTCAATCCACCTCACATCTTAGCCTAAAAAGTGAATTTGGAAAGCCTTTCTATAGTAGTACTTCTAGCTGAACACTTCCCCCTTACCTCCTTGAATTTTCCTTCCTTCCATTAACATTTTACTTCCAATGGAACTGGAAAATCAGTGGTAGCATTAAAGCAGGTTTATAGTCTTTTAAAACCAGGGTCAATTCTATGTAATAAGTAGTTATTAAGCATCTTCTTTGTACAGGCAAATAATGCTAGATAATATGTGGTAGTGGAAGGGTTTTTGCCCTAGGCATTATAAAAAGTTTCATTTTGGTCCTGGCTCTCTCTCAGCCTTTGAGGCCCTGGCATCTTCATCTATACAAGAAGAGGGTGGGACCACTGGGTGGTCTCCCAAGAGCCTTTCCAGTTCTGGGTTTCAATGATCTAAGGACCCCTGTGTAGTAGACTGAGTTGCAAATAAAGGTTCTTTTTTTAAAAAAAAAAAAAAAAAAAAAAATTTTTCATAAAATTGCTGTACACTATAAAAAAAAAAAAGGCTACTTTGAAATAACAGTGATAGTGATAGCTTACTTTTATTGAGGCCTTATTATGTGCCAGTCTCCATGCTTAGCACTCTACATGGATTAATTCCCGTAGTCTTTGTAACAACCCTATGAAGTATGAGCACCATTATCCCTATTTTGCAGATGATGAAATTGAGACTTGGGAGATCAAGAGACATGTACAAGGTCTGTTAATAAGCCATACATCCAGGATTTAAACTTGGGCAGTGTGACTCTATGCCCAGACTCTGTACCACGGTGTTTATGATGCCTACCCATTACCTGTTGAAGGTTTAGAGATAACCTGCAAAAGAACCATTGTTTTTCACATCCCAAATGAAGTGAATTGGTATCTTAGGTTGCAAGAGTGTTGGGACAGGTATTCTCTAGGGTACTTTGGCTACAATATGGACCAACCTGAGAGAGCATAAGAATTTACTGGGGCCTCTCGCTTTTTGTGAGAGGTTTTGTGTGTGTGTGTGTGTGTGTGTGTGTTTGCACAAATACATACACATAGGTACAGGGAAAACTTTGAACTGGCCCAGATAAGGGAGTCAAATTGGATGAAACAAGTTGACCAAGATTTAGCAGAGAAACAGCTTTCTTAGACTTAGTTTCTTTATCCTGGTTGGGTAGAATGAGAAGTAGGGGCAGAATTTGGGAGGGTATAGAAGAGGAGATAGAAAGAAGATCTTATAGGCGTATTGCAAAATTTATTTGAAGGGTGGGAATTTGGTCTGTCCTGACCACCTTGTAATGTGGATTTTCTGGGACTTGTCTTGGGAAACGTCTCAGCCTTCATTAATATGTTTTGGCTCAACCTCACAGGTGCATTGAGAGAGACCAATGACTGCAAATGGAGTAAGAATTTAGCTTGGCCTTGCTTGCCTGTTGTTGTTATAGAACAGTTGATTATATAGATTCAAATTGCATTTTTAAAGACAGAACCACAATTATTCTTTTTTTTTTCCTATCAAATATTCTCAGAGACAGTCTGTGTGCCCAGGAGAAACAAAGTTATTTTACTGATTGAAGATGATGTCAGACCCCTGGCAGTGGCATGATTAAAGCTATAGGGAGATTAAAGGTTACAGAGTTCATACTATTTTAGTTCTTGTGCATGAAACAAGGAGTCTTTTCCTTTCCTTTCTCAAATACGTGGAGTGGTGTTTTCCTCATTTTGTGACTCTTGACATGTAGATGAACATAAGTTCTTCAAGAAGAAAATAGTAAACTGGAGAGGACTCTGCAAAGCTTTTTCCTTAGGCTGATTTTTTTTGTTTTAAACAGAGACAAAGATGGCACGAGGTGGGTCAGGGTAGGGGAACGATCTGTGTCCAGTTAACATAAAGTGATTTGGGTTTTGAAAAGGATATGGAGGGGCCGAGTGTGATGACTCATGCCTGTAATCCCAACACTTTGAGAGACCGAGGCAGGCAGATCACCTGAGGTCAGGAGTTCAAGACCAGCCTGGCCATCATGGCGAAACCCCGACTCTACTAAAAATATGAAAATCAACCAGGCATGGTGACACATACCTGTAATCCTGGCTACATGGGAGGCTGAGGCAGGAGAATCACTTGAACCCGGGAGGCAGAGGTTACAGGGAGCCAAGATCATGCCACTGCACTCCAGCCTGGGCAACAAAAAAAAAAAAAAAAAAAAAAAAAATTTGATGGATTCATTCCTGGAAACCAGTGGCTCATCATAAATTCGATTACATTTCTCTAACTGGAGTAGAGTGAAGAGCTGAGTATCAGGAGAAAATCAGTAATATCAGCCTGAAGAATCTAAATCGTACTGGAAAATAATCATATGGTAGTTTCTCTCCAGGGACTCAAGTTTAAAAGCCTTGGGCGGTTTTCTGGTGTTTCAGTTGAAAAAAAAAAAAAAAAAGGATGAATGTTTTGTTCAGAGTTGGACAATAGAAGCTGGTGGTTATGTACCATAGCTCTGTTAAAAGTCCAGCTTTGATTCCAATTAGAAGTTGTTCCTCTGCTTCAAAATTAGGGGAGACACCCTAAAATAATTACCTTGCAGATTTGAGATGATTTTGCTTTTGATCATGATTATATGTTGTGCCAAAACAAGATGGAAAGACCCATTTCCATGTTTGTTCACTGTATGTCTGTTCACTTTATTTTTGGCAACATTGCAAGGAAATAATGTTAAATTAATCACTTTGTGGTTTTGTGGATTTTTTAAAAACCTGAATGTTTTGAACATGCTCTCAAAATACAGAGATGTTTGTGTACTACTTTTGCATTGCTTTCCTCCTCTCATGGAGTGGATTAAGCCTTTCCTTTAAGTGATATGAATGAATCATAGGTAGGCCAGGACAGAAGATAGAAATGTTGTTCATGTGCATCTCACTTAAACTCCTGAGTCTTAGAATCATTTTGATTAGGCTGACAAGGCTTTGCAGAGAGTCCAAGCAGAAATTAGACATAAGGACTATCTCAAATCCAGGTCTATTATGCATTTGCATCTAGTCTATATAATGTAAGTCTGTGAGTTTTTTTTTTTTTTTGCTGAGACACCGGGGCAATGGAAGTGCCAAGAAACAAGTGGAGACATCTTCTGCTTGGAGAAGGGTTGCGGTCTATGTTGGGAAGGGCAGTCTACTTTCCTACTCCAAGAATGGATGGACCGTTGATCAGATGATCAGAGTGTAAGCTCCATGAGGGCAGGGATTATATTTTATGTGTCTCTGTAGCCCTTATTGTGTCTAGCATGAGGCTGACAAATGTGTGGAATAGTCGATACGCAATAAATACTTAGTGACATGGTTGAAAAGAAGTCGCCCCCCTCCCGCCCCACCTATCTGAGCTTGAGGCACTCAAATTGGGAGCCTCACTGAGTGTTCTTTTTTTGACCAAAAACCTACCTTATGATGACTGCACTCCCTTCTGGGATGTGGGACAATGAGCCTCACTAACCTCCCCTGCTACTAATAGCAGTTTTAAGGTTGCACCCTAAAGGTGACAGTGGTTTTGGCTTTTGTCATCATCCACCATTCCAACTTGGAATGGAAGTGGTAGCTTTCTAGGGCTGTGAGGTCAGAACAGAGCAAGCCTTTCTAGTCTCAGACCTGAACATTTCCATCACTGGAGACCGGCCTGGCTTTCCGGACACAGCTGCTGGATACTGAGGTTTCTTTTCTGCCCTAGTGGAGATGGACTCTGCTACTCATTTAAAAGCCAAGCACCATAGGAGGACAAGTCATTCTCTTGGAAGAACTGGTTTGGTTAACCGCTGGCCATTGGTGGCAAAATAGAAACGACGTTTTTATTTCTCCCTCCCCTCCCCTCCTGAACATTTCAGAGTGACCAGTGGTTGGACTCTTGGCGGCGCTTACCCTGAACCTGAGTGTTAGGGGAGAGGGAATCTGCCGTTGCGGTTTCTGGAGCTGCTCATAAGCAAGAATTCCCTATCCTGATCAAGGCTTTAAGCCTAAAAGAAAGCAGAAATAGGTATGGAATATTTCTGTGTGTGTGTGTGTGTGTGTGTGTGTGTGTGTGTGTGGCGCGCGCATGCGCACTCGTGCATGTGTGTATGTATGTGTGAGTGTGTGCATGCAGGGTGGGGTGGATGTGATGTGGGAGGGGGTGGTATACTTTTCAGGGTCCAGAGCAGCTCAGTGTCTGCATTTCCCTGCCTTGCAGGGAGCGTATGTAAGTCATTTTTGCTTTAACACCATACATGTTCCTGTTTCCATTTTTTTGAGCAAGGAAAAGTAATTTGGTAGTCATCTCTCTAGTTTTGGGCACCAAAAAAGATTTATATATTATGCTTGTCAACCTATCGGAATATCCCAATTTGACAGTTCAAGTACAGGAGTTCTGGAGGCACATTGGGAGGAACGGAAATGGGACTGGTTGCTTACCCCACTGGTGTACACTTCCCAAGAGAATATGATGAAAGGGACTTTGGAGAGTCCCTTCGTGTTGTCAGACTGCCCAGCACAACAGTTGGAAGCCAGGTAGCAGTAACCAACAAGAAGTGAAGAAAGAGAGAAGATGAACTTTCTTCATATACTGTATATACATTCTGGGTCACTCTGTCTCTACATGACCAAAGAAAGGGGGTTCATGTTTCCAGAGAGATTGCAGGCCACTTAATATCATAGAAATAAGAGCCTGGGAGCCAGGGATCCAGAGTTGCCATCTAGAAACCTGATGAGGGTTAAATTGACCTTTATTGTGACTTTTTGTGTGACATTATCTTCATTCTCCACCAATTACTAAAGATCCTTAGAGTGAGAGTTTCATTATTGAACGTTATTATTTAATTCCAATACTTAACATGACAGATTCTGTCCAAAGAATTTTTGAATCTCTAATGAATTAGTGTGTACTGTACAGTGCTGAGAGAGAAGTCATCTACCAGTCATTTTTCAGTTGAGAAAATAGACGTCAAGAAAAGAGGAATCAGTTGTATACCCTGTAAACCAATAGTATGATTAGAATTTGAATATTAAATTGTGTTACTAAAGTTATCAGTTTCAGTCAACCCATATTACCTGTTTAGAAGAATTGGTGGTGAGGGAGGGGATATGCTAATCATACACCCTTTCCAGAAGGATGATCTTTATATTTTTCAATTTCTAAATTTTGTCAGAGGCACACTTCAAATAAAAGAGGCTTCCTCTTTAAGCTTCTCCTACCCAGTAACAACAACAACAAATCTCGATGACTATTTCGGGAGGGCTGAAAGGCACCTTTGTCAGTAATACGTATTCTAAGTCCTTCTCTTATTAAGTCAAGCAGCATCCAAAATGGACACTACAAAAATGATTTTTTAAAAAGATGTTTCAGAGCCTTATGAGATCAGAGAAAAAGATTTGTATCGAGGCAGGGATCATTACTATCTGGTGCAAGCCAAGCTCTCTTCACCTTTTATTTATTTGAGTCTTTATTTTGCATTTTGTAGCTTGCTTCATATGCTGAGCTGCTTTACAAATCCTGTTATGGGGTAATTTTCCCCACTGTCCTGCCCCCACCTCCACAGTAATAAGATTTGGATTTTACCTTAAATAGAATACAGAGAGATGAAGCCTGTGAATATGGACCTGGAAAAGTTACCCACTTTAATTACCCTACTTGACTGTTCCAGGTTTCTCAAGCATTCTTAGGAGTTAAGTCCAGATTGAATATTTAACTCATGCTAAAAGTGAAAGAGGAAACCTAGAGCTCTTATGCCTCCACTTTCCTCATCATATCGGTGCTAGGGCCTGGAATCCCCCAAAATCTATTAATTTTAGGTTCAATTCTCTACTTTGTTTCTGCAATAGAATCCTCACCCTCCAATATCCATTTTCATTCCCTTTAGAGGACTAATTTATCCATCAACTGGGTGTTAAGCTTCCTGTTTCCCCTTCCCAGGTCAAGGGCAGCCCAGGTGCCCAATTTCTCTCTCTCTTCACAAGGCACCACCAGCAATAGAGATGAGAAATTCTGAAGAACAACCAAGTGGAGGGACCACAGTATTGCAGCGTTTGCTACAAGAGCAGCTTCGCTATGGCAATCCTAGTGAGAATCGCAGCCTACTTGCCATACACCAGCAAGCCACAGGGAATGGCCCTCCTTTCCCCACTGGCAGTGGGAACCTGGGCCCTCAGAGTGATGTGTTGAGTCCCCAAGACCACCACCAACAGCTTGTGGCTCATGCTGCTCGACAAGAACCCCAGGGGCAGGAAATCCAGTCAGAAAACATCATCATGGAGAAGCAACTGTCTCCTAGAATGCAGAATAATGAAGAACTCCCGACTTACGAAGAAGCCAAGGTTCAGTCCCAGTACTTTCGGGGCCAACAGCATGCCAGTGTTGGAGCTGCCTTCTATGTCACTGGAGTCACCAACCAGAAGATGAGGACCGAGGGACGCCCATCAGTTCAGCGGCTCAATCCTGGAAAGATGCACCAAGATGAAGGACTCAGAGACCTTAAGCAAGGGCATGTCCGTTCCTTGAGTGAACGACTAATGCAGATGTCACTGGCCACCAGTGGAGTTAAGGCCCATCCACCTGTTACCAGTGCTCCCCTCTCCCCACCACAACCCAATGACCTGTACAAGAATCCCACAAGTTCCAGTGAATTCTACAAGGCCCAAGGGCCACTTCCTAACCAGCATAGCCTGAAGGGCATGGAACACCGAGGCCCCCCACCAGAGTATCCCTTCAAGGGCATGCCACCCCAATCTGTAGTGTGCAAGCCCCAAGAGCCAGGGCACTTCTATAGTGAGCATCGCCTGAACCAGCCAGGGAGAACAGAGGGGCAACTGATGAGGTATCAGCATCCCCCTGAGTATGGAGCAGCCAGGTAAGAGAGTTCTCTTTCTGTCATTTCCTGACCTCATCCCCAACCAGCTTCTGCTGTGTGTTGGGAATCTTAGGGAAGGAATGGGCAGCTGTTTGGTATAACAAACTCTGCAATGCATGACAGGCCTCTGGCTTAGAGAATTGCCTGCCAACCTGAATTTGTAGCCTCTGTAGCCATAATTAGCACTGTATTAACAATCCCTTAGCTTTGTAGGTTGAGCATGGCCTCAACTGCCTAGTGGATGAACAGGAGCAAAAGTCTTGATTTCAGCAGCTATTTGCTGTTCTGTCTCCTAGGATGTTGAAGAAGGGGTCTATGTTTCTCATAAGCCCTCCTTGAGAAGTAGAAGCAAATTACCTTGCATTTTAATTAGTCTGGAACATCCTATCACTTGCACATATTCCCCTCCATGAAGTTCTCATCATTTATTTTTGCAAACAAATCTGTGTATTTCTTGTCAGTTATAATTTTTCCATAGAATTACCATTATTCTTTTGGACAATAAACAAATACCCAGATGTTATAGTGGGGGAGCTATATATGTATGTAGGTTCAGAATGTTACTTGCCTTATGCTTGCAGTTTATGAAATCTGGACTGTTGTATCTTTTTTTTGGTAGAGAATTTATTAGTTGCCTGTCAAATTTTTAAACCTTTGAATTAAATTCCCATCACATCGTATAGAAATTTTGGTCAGATGCTAAAATACAGAAGGAAAAATATTACCATTTCTGTCTTGTATACTTAGTTGTTCCTATATATACTTCTTAATTATTCAGAGGTCCTTTGTCCCACTGCTATATTCACTAAATCTTATGATTCTATGATTCTGTTCATTGTTCCTGTTGTTAGTATTTGGGCCATGTCTCTGATCAGTAGTATTTCAACATATAGGACAGGAGAAAAGGTTTAAACTGTGGGCACCGATGGTGGCATTTAAGTGTGGTATCCTGCCCCATGACCGTGAGTAATGATGGGTGGCCATCAGGTTTGAAGTGCTTGGTCCTAGGCTAGCCTTCATCTATATGCAGCTCACAGACTAGGTCTGTGATGTCCTTTGATGTCTACCTGTTTGTCTCCTGTACCCTACTTGCTTATTTTGGAAAAAACCTTCTGGCTTGAAGTTCATTGAGTGACTCAGGAGAGAAGGCAGTTCTGGGGTGGAGTAGGGTGAAAGTAAGAGAACGCACCTAGCATTTCCTGGTATTTCTTTGTTTTGCCCTCCAGGTCCTGTTTTTTTAGCCAGAGGCAGTTCACTTTAGACTCCACCCCTAACTTTGCCAGTTTAGGATTTTTTTTTTCCCTCTTAACCCAGGTTGATTTCCTAACCCTTTTCAACCTCCTCTGTGCAGCTTTCAAAGGGCAGGAGCCTATGTTCTGATAAGTGTCTTGGAACAGGAAATGGGGTAACCGACAGGGCCACTCAGGTTTAAAAGAGATCAGGAACCAGATTCCCATCTGACCAATGAAACGGAAGACCCGGGGGAAAGTTTGGTCTGTTCAAGACTGTTTCACTTAGTGGAAACCCATTCAAGCCAGCAAAATATCAATGAAGCTGGGGGTTTCTGTTTTACTTTTCCCATCAGTATGGAAGAGTCTGTTGATGGGCTGACATCTGTTGCCTTGTGGGAGGGGAGTGTGTTGTCTGGGGTGTGGAGCAGAAGCCACAGCCCCACTCAGCATACAGCCCGCCTTCCTAGGAAGGCTATTTTCAGAACTCATTCACCAGTATTGTTTGTGATCTGAAATGACTCCCACAGTGTTTGAAGCTAGATGGAAAAGCCCTTTGATCTCCCTAAATAAATAATAGGGAGCCCAAAGAGGTTTTTTTTTTTTTTTTTTTTTTTTTCTTTTTTCCCATCCTGATTAAACCACCGGAGAAATTTAGCTGCATGTATTTTACAGGAAGATACATTTTTTTTTTATCCTCCCACCTAAGTTATCTGTGGATTTCTCTTTCTTTCTGTCCTCAAAAGCAACAGAGCCCATGCTGATCTACCCTTGATGAGCAACATTTTAATACACAGTTTTGCTGTAACAAGTTTTTCTCTATGGGAGAGCAGCAGAGTGCTTGGTAATGCTTGATGAATAAGCAAACCTAAAATGGCCCTAGTGGGAGGATGCTCCATATGAAATGTGGGTCTGCATCGGCAAATTCTGGCTGTAAAATTGTTGCAGGGCCCTACGTGAGGGAGTGGCACTTATTGACAAATTACTGGCAAAAGGAGGTAGTTGAACTGCTTTCCAGAAGTATACTGCTTTAAGGTGGTGACACATTTTCCCTCCTCTATTTCCTTTAACCAACTAGCTATACAGTTTGTGAGTACCTTTCCAAGTAACTGCTGCTAGCAGCAGCCAATTAGAAGACTACATTCTGAGCCCTTAATCCACAAATTACAGATCAGGAAGCAAAGCAAGCTTTTTGAACAAATTGCTGTAAAGAAAACATTTGTTTGCTTTTAGAGATGCAGTGAACTGCTGGAGATCTGCTGTTAAAATGAACAAAATTATAAACAATCCTTTTATTACTTCATCTTTCTTATGTCTTCCTCTCCCCACTTAAAAAATAAATACCTTGAATGCCCAGAACTCCAGATGAGAAACAAAGCCAAGCCATCTGAAGAATTTTAAAATTTCAGAATCTTTGTCTTTCTAAGTGCTGAACCTTTTCTGCATCGTGGGTTTATATATTTATCAACTGCTTTTAAAAATTAAATCATTTCTGTTTATAAAGCAGCCACCTCCTTTCAATTGTTGAAATCATGCCCAGATCTGAGGTTTCTTGAAATCCTTGTTTAGTGGAATCTAAGGGTGACCTAACTCTGTAGTTCAGAGCAGAGCTGGTTGTGCAAGAGAAACCATCAGGAATTTGCAGCCTGCTCCAGGATTCACAGATTCACCGATTCACCATTGCAGAGCCTGGGAAAGGCAGTTTCTGTGGTGAGGATCAGTCGAGTTCCAGGCTATTGGGTGGCACCTGCTCTGGTGAGAGTGTGTGTGCAGGATTGCATATGTGTGTGCCAGGTGTGTGGAGTGTGTGTGCGTGCACATGTGTGCATGTGTGTGTGGCTGCAGAGGGTGAGGACTCCCAGTCATCGATGTGGCAGGGTGGAAGGTGCTATGTCAGCTGGGTGGAGTGGCTTTTACTTTCCCTTTGTGTCCTTACTACTGTCTCTGGGAGGAGTGTACCCCCTACCCCACCCCATTCCCCCAACTTTGGGGAGGATCCTGATTTTAGTCACTGGCCTTTGTCCTGCATGTATGCTATGTCCCCTTTTCTGCAGAGCCCCAGTTGCCCAGGTAGCCTTAGGAAGGAGCAGGATGAAGGGAGGGAAGTGGTGGGAGGCAGGTCAGGGCTTGCATGGAATCATGTGATTCTGTTGTCTGCAGGCGGCTTTTTGTTCCTGGTTAACGTGTCAGTGGGGAGTGATTCAGGCTGCTGTGTGCTGGAAGGACCTGGAGAGTGTGCTGCTCACGTGGCTGCCACCTTTATTATTACTGTTATTACTCTTACTGTTATTATTTAATTTGGGGTGTATTTTGGCTTCCTCTGACATCCCTCCCCCACCTCCCTGCCCAACACACACACTCTGCCTTACCCCCTGTCATTCCTTAATCCTTTTTTCTCAGGGGGAGCTTCACCCCAGTGTTCATTCCGTCCTGCTTTTCCCTGGTGGGTGGATGCTGGAGCCCAGATTGAGTTCTTCACTGAAGGGCTTTCTCTCCCTTTGCGACTGCCCAAGCCATTGCTTGTTTGCAAACCAGCCAGTGACAGGCTGCCTTGGTTTTCCCCACATCACAGTGCACTGAGATCTGCTTCCTTTTCCAGTCTGGGGAACTGAGGGGCAGCTGCCTTATCTCTGTTTATCTTCATCCTCAGCTTGTCTGACCCCAGAGACCTCCTTCTGGAGACCTCATGGTCTCCTCCTTCCCAAGGTCCCTGGAAGGCCACGTGCTGTTGTCCAGGGTATGGAGGGGCCTTTCAGTCTCCAGGCAGGAGGGAGGCCAGTGGCCGAGTTTGTTTGAGAGAGAGGCCTGGGTTGCTTGATGAGGCCCAGGGGAGCTGTGGAGAGAAAGCCCAATTCAGAACTGGGCGTTCAGTCTTTAAAAGAGAATACCTTCCAGGCCTTGGACTTGCAAATTCTGGGAACAAAAATGAAGGTTAATATAGTGATTTTTTTTTTCCCTTAAAATTTGAGAGCTGCATTGGAGAACATGAAACTTAAGCCCCTCTTTTCTGCCCACAAAGCAGAAAAGAGGCACACAAGCCCCAACAAATCTCAGGACATTATATTTTAACTCTGTAGACATGTAGAAATTATAATAGCTCTCATTCAAAGAGAGAAAAGAGCACATAGTCTTTTACCTGTGAGGAAACTGAAGATCCATAGACTGGAAAATAGGAACTCTTCACCAAATAAATGTATAAATAACTCCCAGGCTTTTGATTGAATGAGTGCTTTGAGCTCTGGGGAAAAATATTATGTATGGCAGCAACTTTCCAGTTATACTCATGGGTACCATGTCAATTCTCTTTGCCCAAAGAGTTCGCATGCCCTGTTCAATATTCAGCAATTATTTATAATGACAGATGTATGTGATTGGAAGAATGTGGGTACACCAGAGGCATAGATGGGGCTGAGCGACAGAATCCAGGGTTTGAACAGGTTTGAGGACTCTTGGGAAGATCTAGGTTATTAGGTATCCATGAGAAAGTGTTTGGAATGATTTTATAGCTATAAAAAGCCCTTATAGTGAAGATCCCTTGTAAACATGGATAAATGAACAGTAATGGTAAATGGAGTGTGTGTGTGAGGAATGTGCTTTAGCATCTGGAATGCCAGTTAAAAGTTAATTGCTCTTGGTTATTTGTCCCAGTTCCACCATGAATTTTATACAATTTATTGCAAAGATTAAATGGATATCCTTTAAGTAACAAGCTAACAAGATCAGCTTATCTCACTGGGAGGTAGAGAAGTGACTCTTTGCAATTCCTATTGCGCCAAAAATGAGAAGACCTCAGTATTTTTGCAATTTATTTGTGACCTCAAGAATAAAACAGGCTCATGCAGATTAAGTAACTTGTGCAAAGTTACACAGCTCGTGAGCAGCAGAAGAGGTCTCCAGACTCCCTCTATTGGGATCCAGATCCCATGCACTTAGCCATCTGTCTTCCCTGGATTGAGAAATATCAACTGTAGAACAAGCGTCCACAGGACATGGGAGCATATGAGGTTAATTGGGCATGAGCTAGGGGATGAACAAGCTTTTTGTCTTCAGTGCACACTGACAGATATTATTCCTGGTAGTGGTGATAGTGGAAGTGATCCATCCACATACTCTAATTGTTTCCCTTAATGGCTAATAGTCATTAGGTATGAATTGTTTATACCTAGATGTTAGCATTTTGTACCTGGTAATTGGGTACAAAAATGGGAGAGCCACATTAAACAATGTACCAAAGGTCTCTTTCTGGAACTTTCTATGACCAATAGGCTGGAAATCTGAATGTCAGTACACAGAAATCAATGTATTATGGTAGTAGAAAAAGCCAGAAAATGGGAATTGGGAAGGAAGGATTCTACCCTGGCACTACCACTCTAACATTTGGCAGATCACTTCTCCTTTCTGGACCTCATTCCCCATCTGTCCAGTGATGGGGTTGAACTAAATAATTTTCTTATAAGGCCTTTCCAGTTCTTACATTTTGTGATTCATTACACCAAAAATAGTATGTTAGCATTGCTTGTAACCCTCTTCAAGTCTTTTTATGGTTACTGCTAATGGGAATCATTAAATCATTAACAACTGGAAGCAACAATAATTATTTAGTGTCTGTAATATAAGTATCTACCAATCCTTGAATAGTTTTTTTTGTTTTGTTTTGCCTTTTTTTTTTTGGTGAATGTATGAATTACTAAAGGGAGGTGCAGATAGCAAGATGAGGGGTGGTTTCTATGGTTGTTCGTTGTTTCCTTCCTGGCAAATGGAACATAGTTTCTTAACTAGGATCTTTATGTGTGCTGGACCACATGTATAATGTCAGAAAAGGTTTAATTTAAAATAATGAGATGAAAATTACCTTGTAGAAGAATGGTTTGAAATGTTTAGACTTGAGCAAATGGGTGTACAGGTGTGTATCACTACGATTTTCACGAAGTGACCATGGAGGTTGTCTGGTTCTGACCCTCATGGGATCACACCTCTGTTTGTCAGGCAGAGTCACAGAAGGTCAGGCTGGAAAAGGGCTGTAGTCTTTGCAGGGAAAGAGCAGGCAGGGTTAGACTTCCCCATAGTCAGGCCCTGCCTGCTCTTCATTTTGCAGGTGTCCTGGGGGCATCAGAAGCCTCCTCATCTCACTTTTGTGAGCTCTTGTCCCCCAGTGCCTTGGGAGAGAAATTAACCCGCACCTGCCCTTCATGTTTTACAGGCAAGCGCAGGACATCTCATTGCCATTGTCAACCAGGAACTCTCAGCCTCACAGCCCTACTTCTTCTCTGACCTCTGGGGGGTCCTTGCCCTTGCTACAATCTCCAGCATCCACTAGATTGTCTCCTGCCCGACACCCCTTGGTCCCAAACCAGGGAGACCATTCAGCTCACCTGCCTAGGCCGCAGCAGCATTTCCTTCCTAATCAGGCTCACCAGGGGGATCACTATCGTCTCTCCCAACCTGGCCTGAGTCAGCAGCAGCAGCAACAGCAGCAGCAGCACCATCATCATCATCACCATCAACAGCAGCAGCAGCAGCCACAGCAGCAGCCAGGAGAGGCCTATTCAGCTATGCCTCGGGCTCAGCCATCCTCTGCTTCTTATCAGCCAGTGCCAGCAGACCCTTTTGCCATTGTTTCCAGAGCCCAGCAGATGGTTGAGATCCTCTCAGATGAGAATCGGAACTTGCGGCAGGAGTTGGAAGGATGCTACGAGAAGGTGGCAAGACTGCAGAAGGTGAGGCTTCCGTTTTGGGATATTAGGGCCTCTAAGTCTTATTTGTGGGACTTGTTTAATATCCACATTAAAGTGTCCACTTGTGAATCCCAGCATTACTTGTGGCAGATCTTCAGGACTTTTATATCTGGAGGTTAGATATGGGTCAAACTTTGGAAAAAGCCTTCTACCTGTCTACCTAGGAGAAGTAATGTCTTACATTTACACAAGGAGAAAAATAATTATACAGTTTTTCCAGATGCCATAGTCCTAAAGAAAACGTGATTGATTCTTTTAGAATTCCAAAAGGCAGTGATACTTCCTGATAAGAATACTGGTGATGCCTGTATAGGTAAAGGATCTGACAGCACCTTAAGGCTCATTGTCTTGGTCACATTTTCCCAAATATGAATTTGAATCTTAAATGTAAAAATAAATGTAGTTCCTAGAAAAATCTCACCAGCTAAAGTTAGAGCGGTCCTGCCTTGTTCTGGAAAAGGCTCAGAATACTTTTCCTAGTGGGAGTTCTCATAGTAACTCTCTTTCAACAATCCCTCCTCCCCACCCTTTGATTTGGTCCCTCTCTGCAGCTCAAATTCAACATCTGCTCTCTTTCTCTGGTGTGTGTTGGGGGCAGGAGGGGCTTAACACCACAGCTGGGTGACAGGTGACAGCCCTAGGCTGAGGAAATAGAAAAAGGATTGTATCTCCAGTTCACATTCTTCTCTGCCCGCCCCGCTCCTGTAGCTGGGACTTTAGCTCTGGAGTACCCCAAGCGAGGAACCTTAGCTCTTGGCTTCCAGGGGCTGCTGGTGAATAGGGTTATGCCTTTGGCAGCTTCTTTGCAGCTTTTGTCATTGTGGAGCTCATGTGGTTTGGTCTCCCTACAATGTGAATTGTTCAGAGAGGTGAGGGTGAAGGTGGGGAAGGGACAGGGGGATGCCTTGTATTGTCCAGAAGCTCTGTCCTTAGGAAACACCAGGAGTAGAAATTTCAGAGGCCTGAATGGAGCTGAGTATTTGTAAACAGACATCAAATCTGGGGGCCTAAAGGAGACGGGGGCTTGTTATCAGCAGAGGATTTTTTCTTCTTTTTGGAGATAGAGCCTCGCTCTTGTCACCTAGCCTAGAATACAATGGCGCGACCTCGGCTCACTGCAACTTCCGCCTCCTGGGTTCAAGCAATTCTCCTGCCTCAGCCCCCTGAGTAGCTGGGATTACAGGCATGTGCCACCACGCCTGGCTAATTTTGTATTTTTAGTAGAGACGGGGTTTCTCCATGTTGGCCAGGCTAGTCTTCAACTCCCGACCTCAGGTGATCCGCCCACCTCGGTCTCCCAAAGTGCTGGGATTACGGGCGTGAGCCACTGCGCCTGGCAAACAGAGGATTTTTATATAGGAAAATGGCTTCCCTGTCCCTTAGTTTTCCTAAATCTGGATGAGGGTTGTTGGAGTGCTCTGAGAATTGTTTCTTCCCGGCTATTCCCTGATTTTGTATTTTCACCCCCTCATTTTAACTATATCCCTGCCCCCATCACTTTGGTGGAGTAAATTAATTATATCCATACACTGGAAACCCAACCTGACTGATTAGGTTAGCAGTTGACACCCCCTCTCCAAACTGTCTCTTCAGAGTGATCCCAGCCCATCTTTAATACGATCACTGAAGGATGAACCCAGCTCTTCTATGGACCCTTTTTGCCAAAGGATCCATGGTGATTGTGTGTGTGTGTGTGGGAGTGGGTTCAGCCAGTGACAGGGAAGAGGAACAGAATAGGATTGCTGTTGTTTGTTCCCCAAGATGGGAAAAGATGCCTCAAATAAGTGTAACTGGAACAGCTTGAGTGTTGGGAAAGTAGAGGCTGACCCAGTGTCGAGGTAGAGTAGAGAAGAAGGTGGAGCAGGAGAGGAAAAGGAAAGTGGGGAAAATTAAGGTAGATCTCAGGTAGTGCTGGAGGAAATGAAAAGGCCCAAGGCTCATGAGGGGAATAAGTAGACAGAGTAAGTCTGGAAAACCCGCTGCCACCCTCCTCTCTGCCCCCACCATCACCCAGCCCAAACCAGTGGATATATCCTTCTGTGATGGCTTTTCCTGGAAGGCCCTACTGAGAGCTGTGGGACTTGCCCTTTTGAAGGATAGAGTATCTATACAGTGGGTAGGGGAAGGATTAGTATAAGATCTTGAAATAGCAGTCTACACACCTTGAGGAAAGGGACTGCCTTCCAGGTGTTGCATTCTGTGCACAACTGGACAGCCTTGAACTATAAGTGCTGCCCAGAGCAGACCAACACCAAACCTGCTCTTTCAGATAGAAATGTTTATTTTCTCTCCCCAGCGCTTGAGTTTCATGCAAAAGCTTCATCAGGCGCAGGCCTTGCAGATCTTGTCTCTAAATGCCATTCACCAGTTTTCACCTTCTGTGCTGCTATCTTGGTGCCATCTGTGAAGAGAAAAACACTTTTGAGTCTGCTCTTTTCTGTGGTGTAAGCCTTATTTGTTTGCAGGCAGTCTTGTCTCTGGCAGAATTTTGGACATGGAGGCGTGTTGAATCTGACTGGTTTGGCAACCTTACCTTTCCTCTAGTGTCCCACTAGGGGCCTGATGTTTCTCCCCAGAAAGTACCCTGAGCTTTGTTAAACAGGATAGTGGAAAACACAGAAGGAATGCAGAATGGTTGCAGAGTCCAATTTAATCTGAAAATTGCTTAATAGGCCATAGGTTTATTTGTCTTATACAAATTATATGCAAATATCTGTGTGGTTATTTTATGTGCAATGGAGCTATACTAGTTACAGAAAGACCCTGGAGTCTAATTTCTCATTTTCTGCCTGATTGTGGCTGATTCAGGGCAAGACCCTTTCTCTTTGAGTTTATTTTCCCCATTTTATGAGATTTGCAGGGGTGTCATAAAACACAACTCTGATTATGAATTTCTGTTCGAAAATCTATACTGGTTTCCCACTGACTATGGGATAAAGCCCAAATGCCTGGCATTAAAAGCATTTTATGATCTGACTCCAGTCTATCTTAGCAGCCATATCTCGCCAGGTTCCCTCTGTGTACCCCACAGTGTCCAGCCAAATTAGACGACTGGTCATTCTGGGAATGCATTTGCTTACTCAGAATAGAATACCCTTCCCCTCACCTCTGCTCATTGAAATCTGACCCAGCTCTCAGGATCTGACTCTAAATGCCACCTCTTCCCAGATACTGTTCTCCTCCCCACTTCCCCCAAACAGGAATAACTTCTTCCTTGTCTGTACTTCATGGCACTACTTCTACTTATCTTAAAGATGTATCTTGCCCTGTATTCTTTCATTCGATTGGATTGAAACCTCCTTGAGGACAGTGAAAATGTTCCCATTCATATTTACCCACCCCCAATAGTACTTTAAAGAGTTGATGTAAATATTTGGTCCTTAGTAAATGTTTGTTAAATTGTACTGAACTGCTTCATGAAGCTTGAGGTTTTTAGGGTTGGTCTCTGCTGCTGACAGTTGCTCTTCAGAGGCAATTTAACTTTTCTCTCTGCTAAAATGAGAAGAGGTATCCTGCTTATTAGGCAGATAATCAGTACAGACTGGAACCAACATGTGAAAGCCTTTTGAATGCTTTGGAATAAAGTATCTATATACTATATATAAATTATTACTAATATTTTCAAAATTAAGAGTTTTCTTCAGAAATTAAAATTCTTTATAACTATTTATAAAATTTATTCTGTCTTACCATCTCCTCTGAAGGCAGAAGCTGTCTATGTTTTTAACCCGAGGAAAGACCATGACACCGTGAGTGAATTACTAAGCTTATGGTTGAAGGTGGAGATCTTTCCTTGAAACTTTTCTCGTCTGACTGTGTTGTGCTTGCCTCCTGGCCATCTGTGAGCCCTGGAAGAAGCTGTCACCGAGGATTTGCATGTTTGTTTTCAGACCATTTTCCCCATCAACCTCCTACCATCACCACCATCTTCTTTTCTGTTGTTGTTAAGGTGGAGACAGAAATCCAGCGCGTCTCAGAGGCATATGAGAACCTCGTGAAGTCATCCTCCAAAAGAGAGGCCCTAGAGAAAGCCATGAGAAACAAGCTAGAGGGCGAGATTCGGAGGATGCATGATTTCAACAGGGATCTGAGAGGTAAGGGAACCAAAGGACTTGTCTTTGTACTTCTGAAGCAGCTGCAGGGTGGTGAAGGGAAGGGCTGAGCAGGATTCAACTAGGCTCTTTGGGGTTGTCCAACCCACTGGTATGGGCAGTAAATGGCTGGGCATGTGCCAGGCTAATTTTTTTGTGACTGCAATAGTGCTCAGTCCCAAGCTTGATTGATCAAAGTGTGGATGCACCTCACTGGTCTTCTGAGCGATGAGCTGATGTGTTTATCAGGCAGGATCCCTGCTGGGACTCCTGGACCCACCTGGCCCACCCCCACAATAGGTGCTGCCTCTTCTTTTTAACAGGTTTTGCAGAGGCATGCCCTTTGACTGTGCAAGCTTGAAGTATAATGTCCTCTCTTATTTCCAGGACTCACTGACTCCATTTATTTTTGACTTTCACCTGATAATATTGAAGACTTTGGGAAATATTTCTACTTTAAAGTGCCTTCAGCACCTTCAAAACTACTGACTTGGGGATGATACTTTCTTTTTTTCTTTTTCTTTTTTTTTTTCTTTTTTTTTTGAGTTTGAGTCTTGCTCTGTCACCCAGGCTGGAGAGCACTGGCACAATCTTGGCTCACTGCAACCTCTACCTCCCAGGTTTGAGTGATTCTCCTGCCTCAGCCTCCCCAGTAGCTGGCTGGGATTACAAGTGTGTGCCACCCTGCCTGGCTGATTTTTGTATTTGTAGAGAAGGGGTTTTGCCATGTTGGCCATGATGGTCTTAAACTCCTGACCTCAGGTGATCCACCCGCCTCGGCCTCCCAAAGTGCTGGGATTACAGGCATGAGTCACCGCGCCCGGTCAGGGATGTTACTATCTATCTTTGAATTTTGGTTATTTTATCTTTAAAGTCAGGCAGCCCAACTACATGCTGCTAGTTGTCCCTTTCTAGCTTTGACATTACATGAGTTTAAAGACTTTATAATAACTGTGATGCTCTTTTTCTCTGGTTAATGAAAGATATCTTCATATATTTGGGGAAGGATAATTTCATTGAAATTTAGAATTCTGCAGTTAACTTAGGTTTTGGCAGTGAGGAGTGAAAGCATTAAATACTTACCTCCTCCTCCCCGGCCATGGTCTAGTATTATTTTGGGATTCACATTTGCAAACTCATGTTAGTCACCCATTCCTGTTTAACAAGAAGAAACAGGCTTGTTTTACCAAAGGTCAGTATTTAGAGGGCCAATAGTATGTGCATGATAGTTTATATTTGAGACCCTGTTGATTGTCTCCAAATTCCACAGAGCGTCTAGAGACTGCCAACAAGCAGCTTGCGGAGAAGGAATATGAAGGGTCAGAGGACACCAGAAAAACCATCTCGCAGCTCTTTGCAAAAAGTAAGTCTGCAAGCTGCAGAAACAGGTATTAATGTGTGGATGGGAGCAAGGTGCGTGAAAAGATTACACTGTTCTCTTTAGCCTTTTAGAACAGCCAGGGCAGAGTCAATATCACCTAAGAATTGTTTTTCCTATTCAGGCATGAAGTTGGAAGATTCTGTTCTTTTCCTCCTAAGCCAAGAAGGCTGCTTGCCACAACATCTTGTCACATCACATTGCTCCTTCAGCATTAAACTAGAGAAGCCTGTTGAAATCCCTGCTAGTGTCATTGCTACCTAAATAAAGAGCCTTTGCTGAACATGAGGTCCCTTCATGTTGAAGGGATTTTCTTAGAAGATCCCGTGTGCTGGCTCTGGTAGAGATAGGATTAATGTGCAGGATTGATGATAGTGTTTGGAATACTTCACCTGTATCTGGGGCTCCCTTTGTTAGGCATCTAGTATTTATTGTTACGTAGTAGCAGATTGCAAGGGGAGCTAATCCTATGGCCTGAACTAGTGACTCTGGCTGCACAGTTGGAGGATGTGGGGGAGGGCAGAGCTGTGTCTTCCTCATAATAGTGTTTCCTTTGTCTGGAAATACTCGTAGGACCATGACAATGAATTAATCCTCTTCTTTATCGGTCTCTAATGGACCCCACCCAGCTAGACAATGTCTGATTATTTCCAATTGCCTTAATAAAACCAGCAATAAAAACTTCACAGTGGATTGAGTCCACAGGGAGAATTAGTCGGGGAGAAACAGATGAACTGCTCTCGTTTCTGCAGATGCCTGTAGCTGGTTTCCTCTACCCCCAGCCTCCCTCACTGTAGCCCTGGCTGTAGTTGTGCTCAGTAGGGATTTGTCAGTCTCTTCCATCTTTGCTGGGTCTCCAAATGACCCTTTCAACTCATTCCATGCAGCTTCTAGCCAGCTTCTACAAGTTCGTTTGATCTTCACTTACAATACTGCCCTCCCTTCCTGGGTTGTTCTGTTGTGCTCTGGCTTCAGAACAGGTTTTTTCTTTTTCGTTTCCGTGTACCTCCTGTTCCTTTGTCAGCATATCTTAGAGTAAGGAATGTAGTTTTTCTGGTGTCATCAGTGCCTAGTATAAATTTTTGTGAAATTGCTTTTGTGGTATCACAGTTGCTCTCAGAGCTAGTTCACTGGCAGAAAGAGGGTGGCAGACTTTCAGATCAAAACAAACAAAATGTATAGATTCTTTGTACTGGATCAGCTAGATCATACTCCTCTGTGTATGGAGATGGTATTTCAGGTGTCCTAGGAGCTCTTCTACAGGTTTATACAATGTGCTGACTTAGTAAATCAGACGGTATTACCAGCAAAGCAAAAGACTGTCAGATGGCTCTAGGAGGGAAAAGTGAAGTTCACCAACTAGCCAGGGAAGAGGGCATGACTCTTGTCCCTCCTAATTTCTTTTGGCTTGGGACATTGACAGAACCCTGCATGGTTGGAACTGTGGCAGGAGAAAGGAAAGCCCTCTTGAAAAGCCTCTCTGGGGAATGTACTGCAGGAATCCTAGAGAAACCAAACCAACTCAACCCTAGAAGAAGGCAGCCTAGTATAGTAGAACCAATCTGGGTGTAAATAGGGGCTCCACTACTTATTTACCAACTGTGGGACCTTGTGCAAGTTGGTCAAGCTGTCTGGGTCTCTGTTTTCTCATATGCAAATGGGAGAAGAGAATAGTACCTTCCTTGTATGGTGGTTCTGAGGATTAAGCTAGTACAATACCTGGTATGCAATACGTATTCAACAAATGTTCCTTTCTTTCCAAATGCAAAGTCAGAGTAGGAAGGAAGGTGAGGCTGCCCTATTGAAGTTTCTCCTGTAACTAAAGGTTTGAGTCTCAAGATGAAGAGCACTTAACCTCCAAAAAATCAAAACTACTTGTTTGAGTTTCTGGTGTGAGGTCTGTCTTAGTTAAGAGGAGAGGAAAGACATGGGACATAACTACTTGTGTCATGGTCCCCTGTAGTTATAATGATTTGATTCAGAAACATGGAATTGCTAATTTTATAGGTCAGGTGACTCTCAACCTTCTCATACTAAAAATTAGTATACACAATCTGTTGTATCACAATGAAAGGTTTTGAATCTACAGATTCTCATTATTAATCGTGATGATGATGATCATCATCTGCTTTATGTAGTAAGTTCTTTTGGTGTTTGGTTATGCTTTCTGACATTCCTTTCACTTAAATAAATATTCTATCTCATTTGATCCTTACAGATACTGTGAGGTTAAACAAGATGGTAAAATTACCTCTGTTTTACCATCTAGCATTGTTGATCCTTTCTTAACATGTCTATCTTTCTGCTTATATTATTGATCTGATTTTGCATGCTGTCTACTTTTTTCATTAGAGCCCTTAGCATATGAATCATATTTGTTTTAAATTCACAGTCTGTTAATTCCAGTATCCCTGCCTTATCTCGGGGTCTGGTTCTGATGCTTGCCCTGTCTTTTCAAACTGTATATTTCACCTTTTAGTATGGCTTATAGGTTTTTTTTTTTTTTTTCGCGTGTGTGAAATGGCAGACCTGATGTATGGGGTAAAAGGCACTGCGGTAAATAGGCCTTTCGGGATGTGATGGTAAAATCTGGGGGAAAGGGAAGTGCTCTAGACCTATGATTAGGTCTCAGTCTTTTACTGAGCCTGTACCTCTGGACTGAACTTCACAAGTGCATCTCAGTTTTTTTTCACCCCTTTAGGTGGTGCAGGATCACTAGAAAGGGCTTCAGCTGGATATTTCTTTCTCTGGTGTAGAAGGCCAGAGCATACTGGAGTTGGATGTTTCCTTTCCCCTGGGTCAGTTAGGCTCTGGAAACAAACAAACAAGCAAACAAAATCCCAAAAACTCATAGATTAGGTTCTGGTTAAATAGTTTCTCTTGAGGGCAGGCCTTGTTAAGAACAGAATGCTCTGGCATATTTCATGATGGTTCATTTTTCCCTCCCCCTGCTGGAATCACAAGGAGTCCATTTCACTAACAGACATCCACAACTAGGACCAAGCAATGAAATCTTTAAGTGATCATTTGAGAAGAGTGAGAATTACTTTGTTGGAATTCAGTGATATCACTTCAGGTGTAATATTCTGATATTCTCATTAGCTGTGGGTACTGGAACAAGGTACAGCCAGCCACTAGAAGAGGGCAGATTGAGATAAGAATAGTATATTGAACAAAGTATAAAATCTGTTTAGAGATTACTTATAAATCTGTATTAACTTATACAAATGCTAGCTTGTGATCATGTTCCTTCATTCTCCTAAAAATTATAGTTTTGGCTACTGTCTCATATTGGTGCTTTCTTACTCTATTTTTCTTATATCCATCCACAGATATTTATTAAACCTTCATATAGATGCTGCTCAACTGAGCTCTCTTTAAAACCCAAGTCAGAAAGACCATTATGTGCCCACTAAGCTCTTCCATTCTAAGGTCATAGAGTATATTTGTATACACATATACACACACATGCAAGTATATGTACACACACACGTTTTTGTGTATATGCAAGTATATATATACACACACACATTTTTTATATATGTATGTATACACACATGTTTTATATATATGTATGTATACATATATATGTATGCGTGTGTGTGTGTAAGCACACAAGCATATTGGATTACTTTTTTTTTTTGAGACGGAGTCTTGCTCTGTCACCAGGCTGAAGTGCAGTGGCACGATCTCGGCTCACAACAACCTCCGCCTCCCGGGTTCAGCCCCCGGGTTCAGCCTCAGCCTCCTGCCTCAGCCTCCCTAGTAGCTGGGATTACAGTCGTGCGCCACCATGCCCAGCTAATTTTTGTATTTTTAGTAGAGACAGGGTTTCACCGTGTTGGCCAGGGTGGTCTTTATCTCTTGACCTCATGATCCTCCCACCACAGCCTCCCAAAGTGCTGGGATTACAGGCATGAGCCACCCTGCCCAGCCATATTGGATTACTTTATTTAAAAAAACCTGAACTTTCAAACGCTAATAGGCTTAAAGGGAGAAAAGGAGATTCGCAAACAGAGGATGTTTTTTTTCAGGTGAAATGGCTGCCTTTCTTCCTCTGATCCTGATGTTTTCCAACTTTGCCTTGTTCTTTACAGTGTTCCCTCCACACCTAGCCTATCCTACCAGAGAAGGAGTAGGATAAAAGCATAACATGGCTTTCAGTTTTACTGTATTATCTTTGACTGTGTATATACCCAAAGGATTATAAATCATGCTGCTGTAAAGACACATGCACACATGTGTTTATTGCAGCACTATTCACAATAGCAAAGACTTGGAACCAACCCAAATGTCCATCAATGATAGACTGGATTAAGAAAATGTGGCACATATACACCATGGAATACTATGCAGCCATATAAAAGGATGAGTTCATGTCCTTTGTAGGAACATGGATGAAGCTGGAAACTTCATCCAAACACCGCATGTTCTCACTCATAGGTGGGAATTGAACAATGAGAACCCTTGGACACAGGAAGGGGAACATCACACACTGGGGCCTGTCGTGGGGTGGGGGGAGGAGGAAGGGATAGCATTAGGTGATATACCTAATGTAAATGATGAGTTAGTGGGTGCAACACACAAACATGGCCCATGTATACATATGTAACAAACCTGCACATTGTGCACATGTACCCTGGAACTTAAAGTATAATAAAAAAAAAAATTAAAAGAAAAAGACATTGGATTCCCAAGAGAAGCAGATGCTGAGATAAAGTGAGTTGGGTTAGGGGGTGGTGTTGGGTTAGGTTTTCCGTGGAGAGGACATGTTGTCAAGTAGACTTGATCTCAGTTACAAAGTAATGTTAGTGCATGAAGGGTGGGCTTGAACTGTTACCCAGTTTATGAAATGTCATTTTTAGTTCTGTTTAATGTACTGTCATGAGGAAACGATGGGGAAAATGTTTTGAGCTCAATTGTTCTTTTGCCAATATAAGACAATTTGGAAGAAATAAAATTGAGGGGACGAGTCTACCTTTTCTTCTGAGGGGTGTGTGTGTGTGTGTGTGTGTGTGTGTATATTCTTTGTGTAATGCCTAATACTTTTTGGGACACATTGCACCTATTTTCTCATTGCTTCTGCTCAACAACCATTAAGGTGTTAAGTGACTTTTCTGAATTTCTACAGCAAGTTAGTGGTAGAGCCAGTGATAGAGTCCAGATCTTGGGTATACTGGTTCTTCAGCTGTGCACTAGGACAGTAGGCTATCTAGTAAAGGGTATGATGTGTCAGTTTTGCTCAGGTAAGGCTTTGAGCCAGCTCCAGGCTGGCAGTGTTGATGTTTAATGTCCTGACAGATAAAGAAAGCCAACGTGAGAAGGAGAAGCTGGAAGCGGAGCTGGCCACTGCCCGTTCTACCAATGAGGACCAAAGACGACACATCGAAATCCGAGATCAGGCCCTGAGTAACGCCCAGGCCAAGGTGGTAAAGCTGGAAGAAGAGGTATGGTTTCCTCAGGTAGCATATGAGCCTGGGGGTAGGAGGGCTGGGAAATCAGGGACACTGGGCTCTACATTGTGATGAATTGGCAGCTGCATAATCCCCAATAGGGAGGTGCCATCTGCTGCTCCTAGTTTCCATTGTGCTGATGTGAGTGGACTTTGCTTTCTTTTCTCTTCTTGGTAAATTCTTTTCTTTTGCTCCAAAATAGGAAATCACCAGGGTCAAGAAACAATTTCCATTTGTTCATTCGTATGATAAGCTCACTGCCCCCATATTCCAAGCTTTTACTATATACTTAGCCCTATCATAAGCCTATGACAGATATATAAATGTATATATAGATATAGATGTATAGATATGTATATGTATAGATGTATATTTTAATTTCTGCACTTACAGGTATTTTAAAACTTTATAAAACTAGAAAATAATTCGAGGTAGCTTAAAGTACTCTAAGGATTTTGAAATCTGAACAGCCCTTGTCTACCCGGGCTTAGAGGGAAGTCAGTCCCCTCTCAGGTCAGAAATGATACTTGCTGGCCATATCTTTACTTACTTGGACTTACTTGGGAGATTGGTTTTTGAACAGAAGCAGTCTTGGGAGGTCTGAGACAGGATGGGACCCTGGGACAGTTTACAGTTTATGTCAGAAAAAATGCACTGTCCAAGAGCTGTGCTGTGGTTCTCAGTGGCTAGCTCTAGAAAATAGTTACGTGGAGGAATGGACTTGTCATTTATTTGTGTGCAGAGATGAAGCCTTCCCTTGACAAATGCAAGGGCCCCCAAACTATTAAGCATATGATTAATATGTATCTGATTAGACTTGACATAGATGCTATTTGATTGCAACACCAAACTGTACTCATGTGAAATAGAGGGAAATTTGCTGCTGGCTTGTCATTAATTTATCTTGGATGTCAGTTGTT
Organism: Colobus angolensis palliatus; assembly: GCF_000951035.1. Lineage (NCBI taxonomy): Eukaryota > Metazoa > Chordata > Mammalia > Primates > Cercopithecidae > Colobus > Colobus angolensis. The sequence continues at coordinate 1,228,626 of NW_012116999.1, forward strand.
ATTGCACTGGACTACTAACTCTTAGATGTTTTGCCCTTCAGGGGATGGGTGTGTTCCAGCAAAAATTGATGCTAAAGTGTAACTTGGTAAAGAAAATTTCATATCTCACAGACTTCTGCTCTGAAATTTGAATTGTTTTAAGGGAAAAAGTAGCCTTCATCATAAAAAGTTGAGAAATAGATTTGAAACAAATTTAATAGCATTTAAAAAGCATTCTGACTATTGTATATGAGGTATCTATACTGCCTTCATTCATTGCTTGCTTCCTTTCCCTCAATATGAATAGGTCTAGTTCCTGGAGATTTCCCAACTTATCAATTTCCTCTGCTTTCTTTTTTGGATATTAAAATGCTTGTTGGAGTTGGGCTGTAAATTCACACTTTACCAGTGGATAGTGCCATCTAATTCATGATATCCCTTAGCCTGACTTGGTAAAATACCAACTTCAGGTAGTATAAAATCAGGTTAATGTCTTGCTTCATCAGTTGTCTATGTCAGAACTATGCCAAGTTGCTTAACAGAAAATGAGAAGACTTGTATTTACCTGATGTCTAGGTTTAAGGAGCTTATCGCATCCTTTTGCTACACCCCATATATTCCTTTCCCTCACATTTTTGTGATGACATTCCAGAGAAAATTACAGGATGGGGTAAGACTGAATTCTTTTAGAGAAGGGCAAGCTAAGAGACCTGCTAAGAAGAAGTAGCTTGCTGGTGGTCACATGGCCAGTGTTGGGTAGAGCCAGAAATAAAACTGGTATCTCATGACTCTTCATTCCCTAAACCCTGCTGCCTTTCTCCCTGTCTGAATCATCCTTTGGTTCACCTCCCAAAAAGAAAATGTGGGTGCTTGTTCAGATTTAGTAACCTCTGCATCTTTTAAGTTTTTTAAAAATTGCTTCACTCGTTGGGCCTTTCTTTTTTCAAAAGACTATGAGAAACTTGTCCAGACTGCTTTGAGATTGGGGTGTACAGAGAGTCCTGCTGCCCCTCCGCGAAGGGTGCTCAGCCAGTTGGAGATAAATGGGGACAGAGTGTCTGCAACCATTTTTCTTTGCAACGTCTGAGGGCACAGTGGTAACTGGTTGTTTGAAAATAATGAAAATAATATATGTTTTGGGAGAAAATGTTCATTTCTAGTTCCCACTGGGCAGCCCTTGCTGAAAAGGTTGCCTGAAATATATTTCTGGCTTCAGACTTCTGAGGCTTTTCTGGGCATTAGTCCTAGAGATTTTTAGTAGTTTTCCAGGGGCCCTCCCCAAAATATGTATGTAGCTTTACAATATAAAGAAGTTCTAAGTATTGAGCTGGGATTGAATGATGGCATTTATTTCAAATGAGATCATCAATTATTGTTAAGTTTTTAGTCCTCATCCAATTTGTGCTTTCACATGGAGTCCAATTGTTAGGAAATTCTGAGTTGCTCTTGCTAAAGGAGGTGAAACCTTTGACTGGGAGAGCAGGCTTACCACCTCTGCCCAGCGGAATATCAGAGGCCATGTGATGTCTTCCAGACTTTCAAGCCGGCTCACTTCTAGCACATATAAAGGCTTGGAAGACCACATCTCAGAGAAAATCAACTGGTTCTTATTTCCCTTTTTGTTTTAGCAGTCTCTCAGAGCTGGATTTGCTCCTGGGTGCTGTTTGTCGTGTCTCCTCTATGTTGTTCAAAGGAAAACATCCCTTTTGCTTATCCTCAGATATACGAAATTGCTAATTAAAGTTTTGCTTTTCTGCTGTGACTCAGTCTTCATTAGGCTTTGCTCTTTCAGGGCTGAAATTTCAAAGTTTGGAACATCATCAGGGAGGTATTTGGGGTAAACAGGTAGTTCTGGAACAGATCTAGGAAGGAGCCTTCATTGTGATTGCTTCACAAAATCATTGAACATTTCTAAACCAAGAAAGGTATTCATGAATAGAAGAGTTATCCTTCTGTCTGTTGGAAATGGCTCAAGTAAGGCTGTGTTTGAAGGCAGATGGATATGTTAGATAACCTGCCTGTGTCCCATATAAACAGATAATTTAGTGATGGCTTACAAATGGCATCATGAACTTTCCTTTTTTCTTGAGCCTTAGAAGTTCTTCCAAGGAAAACCTCTCTGGCCTACTTAGCAAATCAAAATTAGGGAAACTTTCTCAAATTAGACCTTTTGTTAGGATACTATTTTTCTCAGCTTTCTAAGTACAAGGTCACTCAGGTAACTACTTCTCATTGCATTAAGGTGGTCAGGGAAAGGTTATGACTACTTTAATGGTCAGAGGACCCTTGCATTTATTTATGTCTTTCTCTTTACAAAGACCTCATTTAGATTCTTTTCCTGAAATTCATTCCTTCTTGCTAATCTCATTAACTCTCTTGCCTGAAGTTCTCTACAATCACTGTGCTCTAAACTCTACATAGAAATGTTGCCTCAGGCTTACAAAGAACTTTCTCCTGCGATCACAGCTTCCATTTGCTCCCAAGTTCAGTGCATTCTTTCATGGACCTGGCTCTGCTGACATCCAGGAAGGAGGTATCTTGCTGGGGAGGGGACAGCACTGTAATTATAAATCAGACCTGTTTTCTTGGTGAGTCACTCTGATCCAGGTCTTGAACCAGGGTGCACCCTGTGCCCCTATTGCAGCAGCAGCCGAATGAGGTAAATGGTGCCTTTCCGTCCTTGCCCTTATCTTTCGGGACACGTAGGTCCTATTGAAGTGGAGGCTCATTAAACTCCAAGTCAAAAGAGCTCTGTGTCCTACAGCAACCACGGTATTCTCCTATTCAAAGACAGCCTCCCCACCCCCTACCAATTTGACCTCACTGGAGATTTTCGATGGATGCCTGGCATATCCTCTCACAAGGCTCAAGGCAGCCCAGGCTTCTGGCTGGCTGCTGTCTTATGATGATCTGGAGTGGAAGCGGCTTGGGTAATTGTTTCAGGGATGGTGGGAAAAAGGCCTTGGCAAGATCAAAGAGGGAAGATGCTGCGGGTGGGCTGCTTACTGAACTGAGTGCACAGGAAGGGAGAGTGTGGAATGTGAGAGGGCTGGCAGAGAGAGCCAGTGAGCCTTGTTCTTTGGCTGTAGGCTAGAATGAAAGCCATGGAGATTCAACAAGAAGGGGCCCAAATGTTAACCTTTTCTGAACTGCAGTGGCTAGTGATGATTTAGATGTCACATTGATAGCTCGTATTAGAGTAGCCAGTGCATTTTGTAGAGTCCCATTGCAATTCTACTCAGTTCTCTAAAGCTAAATTCATACCGTTTTACTCCATTTCCACCATTGTTCTTAAGGGCTAATATTTTCCCTTCTTTCTAGATCTCTTACTACTTATTTGATTTGTCTTTTTGGTTTTAAAGATACATAATTTTCTGCTACCACACCTATCCACAAAGCATCATAACCAATTTCCTCCATTCCTGATATTAGAGGAAGGTGTCATAGGCATAGATATTCATATGTCTAATACTCCAAAATAATTTTCCAGCAACAATAGGATTTCATTGGTGAAGGTAAATCTTATCCAGTGTTTTGATGGATTATAGATTTGGATGGAAGATCCAAGGATGTGAATTATGTGTGCATTTAGAGTATTGATAGGATACAGATAAAATAGATATCCACCCAGGAATATTCCAAGGTGTTCTGCTCTTGCATTATTGATTTATTTGAAGAGCATTTCATCTAAGGATGGTATTCTCCATATTTATCTCAGTGTATTTCCTTCCTTCCTTCCTCCCTCCCTCCCTCTATCTATCTATTTATTTATTTATTTATTTTTGAGATGGAGTCTCGCTTTGTTGCCCAGGCTGGACAGCAGTGGCATGATCTTGGTTCACTGCAACCTCTGCCTCCTGGGTTCAAGCGATTCTCCTGCTTCAGCTTCCCAAGTAGCTGGGACTATAGGTCTATGCCACCACGTCCAGCTAATTTTTTGTATTTAGTAGAGACGGAGTTTCACCATGTTGGCCAGGCTGATCTCGAACTCCTGACTTCAAGTGATCCACCCACCTCAGCCTCCCAAAGTGCTGGGATTACAGGAGTGAGCCACCGTGCCTGGCCGTATTTACTTTTAAGTAGGTGTTTTTCTACCCAATGTGTTACAAGACAGAAATTATGTTTACCCCCAAATAGAGATGGAGTGATCTCTCTGAGCTCAATTCTTTCAGTCTTTCCTATGATTTTGGCTTTTGAAATTCCTAAATTGGAAGCTTTGTGGGTTTCTCTTTAGTCGCCTTTACAACATGAGCCCTATTCCTGAGGTAGCAAGTTTTTAGAGGTGGTTTTTTTTACTCTTCAATTCTTTTAATATCTACCAGTGGACCACAGCCTACTGGCAATGGACGGAGGCAGCTTGCTAATACCAGGGTAGTGTTACCAAATTGCTTCAGCATGAACCCTTACTTGGATCCAGTGGCTCCTGGGTAAGACTAAATCAGATCAAACTAAAATCAGGCTCATGGAGCAACATATAACCCGTGGTATGAAGGAGAATAGCAGTAAAAATACACTTCAGTTGTGACATTTGTATAATAGTGTTTGGAGTTGTGGACAATACAAGGGAAGAGGAATATTAGACAATGAAGGCACTGGACTTAGTTTTATATTTTTAGCCTTAATGTCCTTTAGCCAATGGAGTGTTTGTATATGTTGGTGGTCATCCAGCTAGTATTAATAGTCTGTCCTTTCTGCCTACTGATCTGTATTTTCTTGTTTGTATTTTTTAAACATTAAAAATATTTACAGATATATTGGTATATCCCCAAAGAACCTTGCAAATGTTATCCTCATTTGACAGATTAAGACATTAAAGTACAGACAGATTAGGTGATACAGTCAGTGATACATTTAGGAAAAATCCCAGATCTCTTAAATCTAAAGCATTTTACCCCTGTTCTTTGTCCACTAGTGAATAAATGGGAAGCTAAATGGTTAAGTCACTTCCATGCAAATGGCTAAGACAAATGGGGCTCTAGAAGCAATTTTGTATATAGCCATCCTTTAAAAAATAAGTTTGAAAGACATCCACAGTTGTTGGAAGGAGGGAAGAGATGCCATCACGTGGTATTCATTTGCAGGGATCAGATTTTCCTGAGTCAGAAGAGGGTTAAGAGATCTGCCAAATATTTGGGAACTGGTTCAAAATATTACAGAAGTGTAATGGAAAATCATATGATTGATTGAGCTCAAGAGTATTTGCCTTATGCTTCAATAGATTGCCTTCCCACTGTTCTTCCTCCCACTTTTATGATTTTCCTTTTAAAACTTATCTCTGAATAGGAATGATATGAAACTCTTATCTTGACTGGGTCAAAGCGAATACATTTATGAGGTGTGTGTTTGTTGTTTGTATATTTGCAGTGTTGCAGATAAGCTATACTATGCTCATTTTTGTTCTTGAATGTAATAGTTATTTAATATTAACTGTTCACCAAGAATATAGTGACCAGTAAACTAGAACTAGAACTTAAGAGAGATACCAAGGAAAATAGAAGGGCTCTACCCTTAAGTTGCCTCTATGGATATTGCCTTCCAATTGAGACAGAAATTTTGTCTTGTTTCCTGCTACATCCCTTCTGCTCTCATTTGTAGAATAGGGCCTGATGTATAATAAGCATTCAGTAAATATCTGTTGAATGAACGAATAAATCCACACATTAATGAAATCTTTAAAAAATGACTGCTAATACAGTACACAGGATGAGAAGCTATAGAGAAAAGCAGCAATCAGGATCAGGTAAGATTATTCAAGGAAGAACTCTTGGAGAGTTTAGTGATTTAGTAAGGAGGGATAAGAAGTGATCAGACCAATATGAAATTTGAGTATTTGCATAGTAGACCTGGTAGAATTTTAAGGCAGTAGGAGCCTAGATTGATAAGGGCATTTTAAAGAGCCATATCTAGGCTGAACACAGGGGAGTGTGACAGTAGACTGAGTGGTAAACATAAAAGCATCAAGTAGTTTGAGGTATGGATGAAAGAGAACAGCTCTGGTCTAAAGAAGAGAGGGGGTAGGTTTAAAAGTGCCTTGGATATAATAGGTACCTAATAAACACTAATTGAATCGGTGTGCAGTAGGTTAGTAGGTTGCTCTTTCTTTCTTTTTCTTTCTTTCTTCTCTCTCTCTCTTTTCTTCTCTCTCTCTCTTTCTTGTCTTTCTTTCTTTCTTTTTTTGACAGAGTCTCTGTTGCCCAGGCTGGAGTGCAGTGGCGCAGTCTCGGCTCACTTTAACCTCCGCCTCCTGGGTTCAAGCGATTCTCTTGCCTCCGCCACCCAAGTAGCTGGGATTATAGGTATTCATCACCACACTCAGCTAATTTTTGTATTTTTAGTAGAGACAGGGTTTCACCATGTTGGGCAGGCTTTTCCCGAATGCCTGACCTCAAGTGATCCACCTACCTCAACCTCCCAAAGTGCTGGGATTACAGGCGTGAGCCACTGCATCCAGCCGGTTGCTTTTTTTCTTAAATGACTATTTCAGGAAGTCTGTTACAGCAGCTGTATATAGGATGGACTCATGGGTGTATGTGTGTGTGTCTGTGTGTATGCACATGCATGTGTGTATAGATTAGGAGAGCAACTGAAAGTAATATCTGTTAGGTGTTAATATAGCTTAAACTGTGTTGGCTATGAACATATAAAGAAATGAAATAGTATGAGAGATGTTAGAATTAAGACGTAGTGATAGATTGGATATGGTAGACAAAGGAAAGAGGGAAGAATGATAATTCCAAGATTCTGAGACTGGAAAAATTAGGTAAGTGATGATGATGACTGAAGTACCAAAAGGATGACATTTTGAGGAAAGATGAAAGTCGTCTGGGGCATGCTAAGTTTCAGAGTTAGAAATCTTACAGTCACCTAGAGGTCTGTGACTGAGGATAACATGATAACATTAAAATATTAGTGTGGCACAAAGGAGATCTCCAGTAGTGCTGCAGTGTTGAGCAAGGTTTCTGAACCTCAGCATTACTGACATTTGGAGCTGGACAACTCTTTAGTGGTAGTAGTAGGATGCTGTCCTGTGTATTGTGGGCTGTTTAGCAACATTCCTGGCTTCTAGTCACTAAATGCCAGTAGCACCCCACCTCCAGTTGTGACAACCAAAGATGTCTCCACACATTGCTAAAATGTCCCCTGGAGAGTTGGGCATGGTAGGGGGTGGGGGGGCGATTGCCCCCAGTTGAGAACCGTTCATATAAAGCCAGAAAAGGAAACTACCATAGATTGGACCTTGGAGTACGGTAGGAGGTGGGAGTCAGGTTAGGGTTAGAGAGAAAGTGGATCTAAAGATCAAGCCAGGGAGTAAAAGTGGTATAGGGGTCTACATTAAGAAAACACAGAATTGGAGAAGGCAAGGAAAGGATTTGACAACTTCTTGAAAGTTGGCATTTTGTAAGAAAACTTTAATACATAAAGGATTCCCTCCATTCACTGAATGTTCAGGAGGGATTTGGCTTAAATGATAGATTTACTTAGAATCTTTAGGGCTCATGGGTACTGGTCTCTAGATTAGAAACTAGAGTCACTAGTCTGTGGTCCTCACAACTCATTTTATGCACAAACACTCAAACCACTATCTTGGCTTTGGAAACTTTTTAAGTGAATCTTCAGTTCTTTGAACACTGAAAACACAAAAATAAATCATCTAGGGTCTTATGACAAAACCACACATTATGTGGTATGTCTCTTGCATGTACATACACACAAACTAAAGCAAAACTTTTGTTTTTACCTCTAAGAATGTGTCAGTACAGAATTCCAGGACCACATTTGTCTGAGCCCTCTTGGATATTGGTCAGTGTTGAAGGTGAGAAGGGGATTCTGATTCATAACCTATTTGGGAGTTAAAGACTCTTATAGATCTTCTGAGATCATGTATCTAGCCCTGCTTTTTTTTTTTTTTTTTTTTCTCTCTGAACTTCTTAAACCCTGGTGGGGCAGGGCATTCCTAAGAGAGAGAATATCACCTCCAGAGGCAGTGAGGGGTGAAATACTATGGGCTATTCAGTAACCTTAAGCTATGTAACCGTACTGAAGCATCAAGTATGAAAAGATGATGGAGCAAAATAAGGTGGGAGGCCCATTCTCTAGGGAAGACAGATAACAGACAACAAAAGTGAACGTGAATATAACACACACAAAGCTCTGGCAATTGTTTTTTCAAGTGAAATTTTAAATAGAACCCTAATACGTAAAGCACATAAAAGAGGAACCATCTGATGTAACCCACCCACTATAGTGGCCCCTAAAGCACCTCCACCAAACACTAGGACTCTGCATCACCATCTGAAGACCTCTCCAGGGGTTTGCCAACTTTTCTCTAAAGGACCATATTGTAAATGCTTTGGGGTCTGTGGGCCATGCAGTTTCAGTTGCAACTCCAGCTGCTCGACTGCCATTGTAGCTATAAGGCAGCTATAGACAAAATCAATGGACACGGCTGGATTTGGGCAGCTGCTGACCATTTTGGTTTGCTGACTCCTGAAACCCCCCTCATTTTTTTTAAACAAGTGAGATCTCTGTAGCTGAGAATAGAGAAACAAGTTGCTATTAATAGCACAGCTAGGACTAGAACCCAAGTCTCCTGATTGTCAGCTTGTTCCTTTACCTTTCATTGTGCTGTCAGATAGAAATTTCTGATATGTATATCTGTGTGTGTGTCACATACACACACACACACACACACACACACATACAAACACAGCGAGAAAGAGGGAAGAGAGAGAGAATGAAAAAGAGAGAAAGATAATTAGTTTTGCCTAAGGGTCTTTATTTAAATAGTACTTTTGATCTTAGGTAAAATATTTCTTTCTCCTAAAGTAGAGGTACCTTGCAAATCATGTCATTTGGAGAGAAATATGGTATTCTTGCAGCTACTCAGTGGTTGCTTCTAACTGTATTTCCAATGAAGAACTTGCTATCCAAAGATATCTACAGCATAAAGTGTTTGAGGCCTAATGTTATATGTCTTCCTGTGGGGAAATCGCTATATTTGTGTTGTCTAATTAGACAAGGAGGTGATCATTAGAGTTACTAAGAGAATGATAGCCATGTCAAGGATATCTGGAGTGAGTGTTCAAAGTTCAGAGGACTGGAATGTGTATGACTTGGTATTAATTTTTCTCGAAAAAAGAACAAACAACCTGGAGTACTTTCTGTACCATATACTCAGCTAAGCACTTAATGCATCATCTCATTTGATTCATATAAAGATACTTGGTGATTTGTCATGACTAAGGTAAAAGTGAAGCACATAACATCCAAGATAGTAGTGGAGTCAATAAAGCGTGTAGGTCTTTGTTCCTTTTTACACGTAGATAAGATCTAGAAAATGTAGAGAGTGTAACTTAGAAGATGGTTGGCTTTGTTGATTGCATCTCTAGGATCTTGCGCTGGTCACATGCAAGAGTTGTCTTTTTCTACCCTAACTTACCTAGAGAGTAGGCATTTACTAAGTGATTATGATGTTTATGGGTGAGTTGTACTTTTTCTCATTTTAAATGAGGTGGGAGAACTATGCCAGCCACAATGGTCCTGCTACCTTGTGGAAAATCATCCCAGTGGCAAATCAAAATGGCATATTTTTTGGCTGGCTTTGTGGTATTTATCTGACCTGCATGCCTATCTTCAGCCAACTCAGACAACTCCCCGGGCTTTTATTGCATTTCCCTTCCAGAGAGTTGGTTCAGTGACTTATATTGCGGGGGTGCTTTTGCTAGGATACTTTGGTTTCCTTTCTCAAGAAGTCCACATGGCCCTGGATTGCTTATTTTTCAGTTTTCTGAGCTTGCATTGCAGTAGTTTACCACCAAGGCAAGAACTGCATGCTATCTAAATTTAATTGCCTTTAAGTATAACTGCTGTAAGCCTTAGTAATTATAGTTAACTTTCTCTGTATTAACATTGCCCTGCTCCCTTAGGGCTTTCAGAGCAATTCACAAATAAATGCATTCAGCTTTAAATTGCTCATAAGGATTATAAGACCCAAAAGGTGAAGGATAGAGGATGTTTCCTTCTCTCCAATTATTCCAAGCTTAGCAAATAGGAAGACAGAGGCAAAAGTTTTGGTTGCCCTAGTCAATGTTGTTATAAACAGCCACAAACCCCGGGGAAGAAAGGTTTAAACTTATTGAAATAAAGAGAGTGATGGTGTTTTGTTTATTTTATTTCCTAGGAAATGTTCTAATGGATAAAAACATCTAGGCTTCGAACTCACCTCAACTGGTTTATAAGGCTAGATTGAACTAGACTTGGAATGAAAGGAAATGTCAAGGAAGTACAACAAAAGTAGAAAAGGTTTTTGTTTTCCAGTCACCTAGGCAAGGCATACTACAGGTCTGGTAGGAAAATACAAGATAGGATTCCTTCGACTTAGAGAAAGTTCAGCAATTCTAATTTGAGGAGGGGGCCATTATAAGACAAGGAGGGTTTTTCCACCAGTACATGCTAGTGCTGTCTGACTGGAAATTCTACCAAGTAATGACTTGGACTCATTACCATGAAAGTTTCTGCAATGAAGGAGTCAGGTTGGTTCTGCCAGCTGGGCCCCAGCTAAGTGGCTGTTAGGCAATGCTGGTAGGGTGGGTAACTTCTTATGTTGCCGTTATCTACCTAGGTAACTCAAGAGCTTGGGAATTTGTTGAAAAGTCAGAATCAGATGCCTGAATTTCTTTTTGACTAGGTTATCAATAATATTTTCATATTTTTATCTAAAGAGTGAAGGTTTCCCTAACATCAACTTCCATCAGAAGGATAATGACAGACGTGCCCCACTTGGAAGAGTTTCTGCTTTGGAAACAGCTATGAGTTGATTTATTAGCATTGAGGGGGCCCCACAAGTGTTACAAGAAGCTTCATCTGCTTATTTGTTAACAAGTTGGGAAGCCTGCAGTTTCCCCATATCTTCTTTAAAGATATAGACAGATAGATAGATAGATGGATAGATATACCATAGGGGTGTGTGTGTGTGTGTGTGTGTGTGTGTGTGTGTGTGTGTGTGTATCTTCTTTAAAGATATCTTTTAAAAAGATATAGATATATATCTGTATCTTTAAAGAAGATATAGATTATATATATCTTTAAAGAAGATACATATCTTCTTTAAAGAGCTCTGAGATCTTTCTCATTATTTTATCCACATAGAGCCAAACTTTTGCTTCTAAGCTACAAGGTTACAAAGAACTCACACTCTTATTCCCTGCTTACTTCTACATTTGCTTTTGGATATGGCTTATAGGCTTGCAAAGATAAATAATAATGTTTGACTCATTTAGTTTCACTTTTGAGTCATTAGTTTGAGGCTTTCGGGATCTTTTATGGTTCCAGAATAAAAGTTATGAGACTATAACCCAGGGTCTCCAATTCAGGCTCATGAAGTAGCAATCACAAATAACCTAAAGAACTAGCACGGCAGTGCTAGGCAATGTGGAGGGTAAAGGCTTTTGAATCATCACATGACACCTTTACTTTTGAGAAGCAGAAACTTCCCAGGAGAGCAGTGATGGATTATATGGGGTGATTACCAGGACCAAAGACTTCAAAAAGACAATGCTGACCTTGTACCTTCAGCAGTTAGTCACCATTTTTCTCCCACTTGGAGAAGAGACAGCTACATAAAAGTGGGTGGGCTTCCTTTCCATACCAAAGCAAACCTTTCTTCCTGGAGATCCCCCCTTTTAAAGGATTTGCCTAATGCAATAACCAAAATAAGATATGCCTTCCCCAAGAATATTCCATATGAGAGTGAAAAAGACCAGAGGTAAGGATATGTGTAATCGGGAATCTGAAAAACTTGGCTATCGAACATAGATGGTACTGATGGGAGTAGACTTTGGAAAGGTATAGAGATGGGGAAGAAGGAAGAGGTTTAAAAGGGACTCTCGATTCCTTCACATTCTCTGTATGAGCAATACAAGGCAGCCTGCTACTCACCGTGAAGGACCTTCTCGCCATCCATTCCTTTTTGCAGCTGGACTCTAAAATAAGAAGAGATCTAAACACAAGGCTGGATTTGGGGGATACATAGTTGACCCTGTTGCTTGCTGTTTTTCCTTTCACCTTGCAAATTACCCAACGTGGATTTCCAGCTGAAAAAGAAGCAAGTGTACGTTGACAAGGTGGAGAAGATGCAGCAGGCCCTTGTACAGCTCCAGGCAGCATGTGAAAAACGTGAGCAGCTAGAGCACCGTCTCCGGACACGACTGGAGAGGGAACTGGAATCCCTGAGAATCCAGCAGGTATGGAGAACTTAAAGGAAGAAAGGGGAAAAAAAGTCAAGAAAATGACATTATTCCTGGTTGCTTATTTTTCAGTTGGCATTTGATGTGAATACTGAAAGCGCACACTTGCTCATCTTTACATTTTTCTCCCACCTAATCTGACTCCAGAGTGCCTCCCAATTGTGAATACAAAGTCTGTTTCCTTAGCTTCCTATCCCAGAAATATCCTTTAAGCCTATGATCTTGCACCTTTTATTTTCACATGAACTCCAGGAACAGTAGATGCTGTAAGAATTAGAGCTGCTACACAAATACACGCCTTCATATTGAAGAACTAGAAATGGTCTTCAGAAATCATCTGGCCATACCACTCTTCAGTTTTAGATGAATGAAAATCAAGACTAGGAAAAGTTGGCACAAATCGCTAATGATAACCACAAGTTACGGGCAAGATAGGAACTAAATTCTAGATTTTTTTTTTTCTTGAGACTGAGTCTCACTCTATTGTCCAGGCTGGAGCACGGTGGCATGATCCCAGCTCACTGCAACCTCCGCCTTCCAGGTTCAAGCGATTCTCCTGCATCAGCCTCCCAAGTAGCTGGGATTACAGGCATGCACCACCACACCCAGCTAATTTTTTTTGGTATTTTTAGTAGAGACAGGGATTCACTATGTTGACCAGGCTGGTCTTAAACTGAACTCAGGTGATCCGCCTGCCTCAGACTCCCAAAGTGCTGGGATTACAGGTGCGAGCCACCGTGCCTGGCCAGATTTTAAAATTCTCGTTTCTGTTGTGTGTTATGCTGACAGGCAGGGATGGCAGTTTTTAGCCCATTAATTCACTTTCTGAGTAGCATGACAATTTGATATGACAGGCCCCTTTCCTGGCCAAGGGAATCTCACATTCAAGCCCATGATAGGAAGTCCTGTGGCCTTAGGAGGAGATCTGAATTCCCCCTGCTTCTTTCTGAATCAGAGTCGAAACAGAAGTAGGCTGGGCAGTAATCCTTTCCAAGAATAGGGTCTCAGACACCATGGTTCTTCTCTCACTAACTTGAAGGTTCTCTGCATCTGGCCCAACAGCGTCAGGGCAACTGTCAGCCCACCAGTGTTTCAGAATACAATGCTGCTGCACTGATGGAGCTCCTTCGGGAGAAAGAGGAGAGGATTCTGGCTCTGGAAGCTGATATGACAAAGTGGGAGCAGAAATATTTGGAGGAGAACGTGATGAGACATTTCGCTCTGGATGCTGCTGCAACCGTGGCTGCTCAGAGGTAAGTATCTGGTAGGGCATGAGTGGGAAGAACACAAAGGTCACTGATTCATAGATTTTTCCAGTGTTTTATTTTCTTTAATATTCTGGGTTCCCCCCCACTCCCGTTTCTGCCTAAGTGTGTTTTCTTTCATCTGATTATGCAGGGATTGAACACCTGTAGAGAGAGAGTCAGGGATTTGAACATAAAAGTTGTTTTATAAACTTACTAGAATCATAGTTCAGCTTTCCCCAGAAGCCGGAATAATTGCAGATGGGATCAGCTGTAAATTTGCACCCCTCCTTCCCCAGAGCCACAGATTCTTTCAGCCACATATGCAGGTTGTTTAGCCCCAGGACTGGAGTGAAAGCCCCTCCAGAGAAACTACCACTCAGAAACTAAATGTCACTGAGGAGTTACTGCTGTCATTTGATAGCTCTGGCTTGTCCAAGGTATGTCAAAGGCTGTGCTGAACTTGAACCCATCCCTGCCCTTTGGGAAGGTCAATATTTGAAGGCCACATTCTGTATGTGCACAACCTCATCATGTGTGAACAGTCACATTTCATCTGGTAAGGGAGAGAAAGTGGCCGAAGGATTTTTGTTTTGTGCTTCTTATTTGTTCCCCTTTTCAAATTATGAAAGTTCATTATTGGCCTTTGGAGGAAATAGTTGCTGTTACTCCATGTGTCTGTCTTGCTACTGCTCATAATCATCAGTTGGGGTAAAAAGAAAGGGAGAAAGAAACAACAAAAACTGAATTCAAGTCAGGTGATGACTTGAGTTGTGGCGATAACAGAGCCTTGGTCTGGAATTGGGTATGAAAGGCAGGCTACAGCATATTGCACCCAGATAGGTCTCTACCCAGAAAGTTATTAAAAACCACAGTGTTGTTTTGGGTTGGTATATGCGTGTGGAGGGGGTGGTGGATACATTTATTTTTGAGTCCGTCTCATGCCAAATCAGAGGTGGGGAGGTTCAGTGCTAAGAGCTGAACCGGTGCTTTCTAAGCCTCCTTTCTAAGCCTACTTTATAAGCCTTCTTTAGGAAGACATGTCTCTCTAATGTGATCTGCTTGTCTTCATTAGATATCATCTATGCCTCAAATGGATGGAAGCTGCCTGTGGCTTGATTTTGAGGTCCTCATGGGCTTAAGCTTGCTGACCTTGTTTCCTAAGCAAGGCATACTCAATACATGACAGTGTGGCAATAGAGTGCACAGAAGGCCCAGCTCTGCCAGAAGATGGTCTCGAAGTTTGTAGGCAGGTTAGAAGCAGAATTAAATGTAATTTTACCTGCTCGCTCCCAAGGAAACACCTGTGTCTAGCACTTGTTCAGAGGTTATATAAGAAACGCTGACACTAAAAAAAGTTGTTATTATTGAGAGGTGGAAAGATACAGGGTAATTTTGTCACCTTTAGGCAGAAGCTTAATAATGTTCAGGTCACGAGAGTGTGCAGTGTGAGAAAACACTAGAAAGCTAGGGTTCATGGTTCCTACTTCAGAATAGACTCCAGGTCAAAATGTAGGAGAGCTTAGGGGGTTGTCACTGGGGCTTTGTATAAAGAAACTATCTTCCTTCCTTCCTCCTTTGAAAGTTTTGTGTATTTGGGGAAACCCCACTCAGATGGATTTTCAGAATCTATTGGCTCCCACAAGGTAGATTTAATTTAAACTGAATTCCCTTTAATCATCAGATAGAAACTTTTCATCTAATCACTGTTTTTGGCAAAATGTGCATGCCTATCACTCAATAGGATAAAGCACAGCCTGTTCCCACCTAGAAAGAACACTTTCTGATAGTCCCACAGGCGAACATTCCAGATCAGGACTGTGTGTCTTTCTGGCACGCTACTAATCCAATCCACAGGAGACACTGGCAGACAGACTGTATTGAAATTTCTGTAAAATAAGCGAATTGGATTAGGTCATTCCTTCAGACCTTCCTATTTCTAGGATTATGTTACTCTTCCAACGATAGTGCCTCTTATGTTCTACCATGGAGGTTGGTTTTCTTTTCCTCTTTCCTTTCAAATGAGATTTTATATTTGGGTGGTAACATTCAGAAAACTTTATTTCAAAACCTGTGGGCTCTTCTGCCTTTCTTTCCAACATTTCTTTTTATTCCTTTTGTCTACTTGTTTTCCTCTTCTTTCTCTCAGTCTTAAATGTACCTATTGACCAAGGTTCTGCCCTTTGCCCCTTTCCATGGTAAAAGTTTAATATTTTCTTTTCTTTCAAAAAAAAGTGTTGTTTTTTTTTTTTTGAGAAGGAGTCTCGCTCTGTTGCCCAGGCTGGAGTGCAGTGGCGCTATCTCAGCTTACTGCAACCTCCATCTCCCGGGTTCACGCCATTCTCCTGCTTCAGCCTCCCAAGTAGCTGGGACTATAGGCATGTGCCACCACGCCCAGCTAATTTTGTATATTTTTAGTAGAGACAGGGTTTCACCGTGTTAGCCAGGATGGTCTCGATCTCCTGACCTTGTGATCCACCTGTCTTGGCCTCCCAAAGTGCTGGGATTACAGGTGTGAGCCACTGCACCAGGCCTCAAAATAATTTTTAAATGTCTAGAATATTGACTACAGTTGGAAAGTGCTCAAGTGTATTTGAGTAAGGAAGGAAGGAAGGAAAGAAGAAAAGAAAGAAGGAAAATGGAAGGAAGGAGAAAGGAAGATGTGAAAGCCGGAAGGAAACAATTTCTAAATGTATAAATTATATCCCTAAATCTGGTGCCACATTTTAATGATCTGCTTGGTTTCTGTGTATTCTACCAGGATCTCAAGCTTAATATATTCCAAACCTAATGGCTCATTGGTAAATGACAGATTTCACAATTAGGACATCTTGCTTTGGTGGTATCAACGATAGTTCGAGAAAACAATTTTTTTTTCAATTGTGATATTAGTTACATATTAAAAAATCACCTGTTGTAAGTGTACGGTTTGATGAATGTTGGTAATTGTATACAACAGTGTAACCACCACTACAATTAACATAGAGGACCTGTTGTAAAGTGTTCTCGTGCCCTTGAATTTGATCGCTTCCTCCCATGCCTGACCCCAGGCAATGACTAATCTGTTATTTTGTCACAAAATTATACTTTTCTTTTCTAGAATGTCATATAAAAGGAATCATATTGCATTTACTCTTCTTGTTTGACATATTGCGCTCAACACAATGATTCTGAGACCCATCCAAGTTGATGCTGAGTAGTGTTCATGGTATAGATGTATCACAGTTTATGTATGCATATTTGGATATATGCATATTTGGATTGTTTCCAGTTTTTGACCATTGTGAATAATAAAATATAATATAAGAATAGGCAAGTGTCTTTTCTCAGGTGATAAGTCATATTAGGTGGTCTATTTATATCCCTTCCAACGCTTAGATATTGGTTTTTACCCTTTAAGAGTCCAGTAGGAGGCATTTTGATGCATGTGGAAAGTGCTGGCATTGTCCTTTATCCTGAGATGCATCTTAAACATCAGATACAGCAACTCTGTGAGATTGGTCAGTTGTATGTTTAGGTGAATTTTACTTGATGAAAGGTTAAGAGGGCCGAGAGATAAAGATAGATAGATAGATAGATAGATAGATAGATAGATAGATAGATAGATAGATAGATAGTAAATTAAGATATTTTGGCATATCTAAAATGAGTATTTGATACTTAAAATATTTGTTTTGTTGAAAGTGATAACAGGACATTTATTTCTTTCATTTTAGTTAGATAATTTGCCCAAGATCACACACAGCTACTAAATGACAGAAGAACTAGGATTTAAATCTATATTTTTGTCACCTTAGCTGCTATAACTCTGCTGCTTCTTAGAAATGGTATAGCTCAAAGATGGTAATAATAGGGATTATTAGCTGTTCAGTAAGATACTAATTGAAGCTAATTATTTAGTTACCTGGAAATATTATAAATAATCACAATAATATGGCCTGAATTAAGGCTCCATATTATTTTGTCCCTAGGGAGTCCTCTCTAGATGCTTAATATAGATGAGGGGTAATTACTACTGAGTAGGAGTCCCTGTTCATTTGCAGAAGAACCAATTTGGCAATGCAGATTTTTAGTTTCAGCTCATAAACAATGAATTTATTCCTGAAGAGCAGCAAAAGGATGACAAGATAACGCACCCAATCAACCATGTAATTTTTATCCGCTTGCATTTACTGAATTAGGTTACTGCCTTTCTCAGAATGTGTAATGTTTCATGTTTATTTTGAGCAAAAGTAAATTCTGGAAAGAAGGAAGTAAAGAAGAGGGAAGCAGAAGGTAGAAGCTGTTCACACACATAATGCATGTCTACCTATTCCCTCTTTGTAGGCATTTCTCAATTTCCTTCCTCTGCTTTCTTCTCATTCTACCTTCTGTCTTAGTTATATCCTCTGCTCTAGCTTCTCAGTAATAGCAATGATAATAACTGTAATAGTAACTCTGATATCTCTAAAATTAAAGTTAGAATTTTGAACAACTTGTTAGATATTGGCATATGGCAATTCTTAAGTCACTTTCACTCCAGTGTACCCAAAATCAAAACCCATTGCAGTGCTTTCCAAAAGAGCCATTCCTCAGTTTCCTTTCACAGCAAACAGTATTTCATTTTTCCTAGGCATTTGAGTTCAAAATAACAAAGTTGTCATTCATTCTTCCATCTCCCTAACTCCCACATTGATATTGTCTCCAAATTGTATCAGTTCTACTTCCTACAGCCTGTTTCCATTTCCGTTGCCACTTCGCTGGTGCATAGTTTCATGATCTGTTGCTGGGATTATTACAATCACCTTGCTGACTGGTCTGCCTGATTCCAGTGTTTCACTTCTCTTATCTCTCTGTCACATTTCTAAGAGAGATAAGGCCGTCTTCCTAAGGCATGGCTTAGATCATTTTATTCCCTTGGAAAGCTCTAATAATTTTCACTGCCTTTTGCAATAAAGTCCAAACTCACTTCTGTACTAGTTAATTATTTACTTTTTTGTCTTCCCTTGTAAGTTTCCTACAGTTAAGGACTAGTCTTATCCATGCCTCTCCCCTCTCCAGCCTCCCTGGAACTTCAAACACAGTACTCCACTCGTGCAGAGTTCACACATTAAATAAACAAAAGGATGATGCTGATAGGAAAAGATAGGCTTGAAGTTTGAAAGGCCACTAGGTGTTTTAATTAGGAGGTTATTGGTGACGTGCTAGAAAGCAGTTTGAGCAATGTGATGGGATAACTTTGTTGGAGAAAAGAAGGAGAAAGAAGATGACAAACTATTTACTTAAGAATTTGAGGTGGAGGATGTCAAAATCAGGAATATGCAGTTTGGGGTTTGCAGGTTTTATTTTCAGACTGTAGCCCAGCATCTCTCTCCTGATGTTCTTAGAGAACGTCTTGGAGTGTTGGAAGGTAGCAGGTCAAGTTGCTCATTCAAATATTGTGCTTGCTTGCTTTTGCCTAAGCCACTAGCCTAGTAGCCCTAGTCTTCTAGAAGGAAGATTGATGCTGAGGGCTGCCCTGGCAGCCCTGTCGGAATTCACTAAGTGCCCCACATTTTCAGGCTCCATTCCTGAGGAGTTCACAGTGTCCATATCAATTAGCTGGCAGGGCTCTGAGTCCCCAAAATGGTCTTTTATGCGATGAAAGTGGCAGCAGGCCAGCACTAGTTCCCCCAGTGACAAACCGTATGCTCAATTCCCCAGTGTCCGTAGACACCATGCACTTTTCAACAGTCCTGGCTCTAAAGCCCCAACCTTCACATTGGAATTCTGCAGTACAGGAATTGCTTCCAGGATTTTACCAAGAGCTGGAATTCTTTCAAGTCAGAATCTCTTGTAATCTCTGTATGTTAGTCTCCTTCCATCTATCCACTTATGTGATTCATTCTCTCTCTCTCTCTGTCTCTCGCTCTCACTCTCCTCCACCTCTCTCTTTCCCTCCTTCTCTCTTTCTTTTAGAGACAGTGGTCTTGCTGTGTCACCCAAGCTGGAATGCAGTGGCACAGTCGTAACTGACTGCAGCCTTGAACTCTTGGGCTTAAGCAATCCTTTTGCCTCAGCCTCCTGAGTTATGTGGTTCTCTCTTAATAATAGCTTTGTTGAGTGTTTTTACCACGCCCGACACTGTCTTACTGCATAATTTTATCCTCTATGAGATGAAGTTATAAATATTGTTCCCACTTGGCATATGAAGCGGCTTGCTTAGAGCAGGTAACTTGACTTTCAGAGGTCATAAAGCTTGTTAGGGGCAGAGAATACTTGGAGAAGCTGGGACCTGCTGAGTTGTCTGTATTCAGAGCCTGTGCTCTCAAGCACTATGCAAATGCTGCTTCCTCTTGGGTACCCAGTAGGACTACAAGCCAGTGAATTGCACTAGAGAAAGTATAGAATGCTGAGATGGTAAAATACTTTGAGTTTAGCAAATGATGAAAGCCATTGTATTCTTTCCCCTTCTTGCTCTCCAGTTATTTCATCATTCCATACATGGTTTCAACCTTGCATATAAGGTACATGTATATTTTGGGGAACAGTAATTTTATAGAGGCTCACCCAAATCCCCAACCTTAATAGCAACTTTCTGCCTCTTTCTCTTGCCACTTCATCCTCATCGGCACTGGACATAATCTTGAAGCTAAGAGAACATAGTTAGCTACCAACAGAAAACATGCCTGGAGTTCTCCTGCAGATCCCCATTCTCTTAGGAAGTATAATGAAGCAGTGCCAGTTCATTGTTTTCTCGGTCTATTGTCTGATTTCCTTTAAGACCAATATAATTGCATCAGTATTCTCCCTAATCCTAATACCGCCCGCCTCCCAGCCCCCCCCACCACACACACACACACACACACATGCACGCCTTTTGTCCTTATTAATTGGTCTTTGAGTTAATGGCCTGAGACACTTTCAGATGGAACATCATGGTCCTTTATGCAGTTAGAACTCTGGCAAGAGAACAGTCACTTTGTTGGGATAGACCCATTGATTTGGTGCTAGAATGTTTCAGATGTAGATTAGCTAGGAATCCAGTGGGACTGGCTCAAAGGCTCTACTTATTAGCTCACGTGCCCCACCTGATCTTAGCTGATGTGTCTATTGTTTGCTTCTGGTACTCAGGTGTATTTACCAATGTTCATCTGTAGCAATAAGTTACTTAGTATACCCTCTGACTTTCTTGAAAGTCTGACCTTTCTCCCTTTATGACTTCCGTAAGAATAAAATAGAAATATATACTTATTCCTTTTTTTTTTTTTTTTTTTTTTTTGAGACAGAATCTCCCTCTGTTGCCTAGGCTGGAGTGTAGTGGCTTGATCTCAGCTCACGACAACCTCCACCTCCTGGGTTCAAGTGATTCTCCTGCCTCAACCTCCCAGATAGCGGGGATTACAGGCGTGCACCACCATGCCCGGCTAATTTTTGTATTTTTAGTAGAGACAGGGTTTCTCCATGTTGGCCTGGCTGGTCTCAAATTCCTGACCTCAGGTGATCCACCCACCTCAGCGTTCCAAACTGTTGGGGTTACAGGCATGAGCCACCATGCCTGGCCCAATATATACATATTCCTATTGCTTGGCCATGATCTAAAAACTTGAAGGGGCTCTCTGCCAGAACTGAACATGGGATGATACCTGTTCAGTTCTGAAGGCAAGCCTGTGCCTATCTCATCCCTCACTGACTTTTGCAGCCACTTCTATACTAATAACGTTGTCTTCTACCCTGAACGCTGAACTGTCCTATTTTGGAGGCTCTTAGGGGTTAGTTCCCCAGAAGCCATCTGTTCCAAATGAGCTTGATTTCAGCATAGGACTTTCCAGAAAAGCCTTTCTTGACTTAGAAGAAAGATAATATTCATTGATCTTGCTATGCTCCCATCTCGTCACTTCCATTTTCCTCCCCAGGGACACAACAGTCATCAGTCACTCTCCTAACACCAGCTATGACACAGCTCTAGAAGCTCGCATCCAGAAAGAAGAGGAAGAAATCTTGATGGCCAATAAGCGTTGCCTTGACATGGAGGGCAGGTAAAATGTTGTTCTGGACCCTGAGGAATCTGAGACGTTGATATAGAGACCAGATAGGATCTTTATTCACAACTAGGAAATCTGATCATGCAGTCTCCCCGCTCCACCATCACCCCTGCCAGCCTATCACTTAAAGGTGTGAGATGCAATGACTTTTACCTTGATAATCTCCACTAAACCTGGAATTCCAGGTAGGGTTTCTGTCCCTTTGGCCTTCCTAATTGCTTTTCCTCTGCCCTCTGCCTGAGCTTAAATTGTTGGCATTTGCACTCTGGGGTATTCTTTCTAGCACTGCACTGCAACCCTGTGGTACAGCAGGTTGCTTAATAAAAGAGTAAAACAATATCTGCTTGGCCGGGCACAGTGGCTCACGCCTGTAATCCCAGCACTTTGGAAGGCCAAGGCGTGCAGATCACCTGAGGTCAGGAGTTCAAGACCAACCTGGTCAATATGGTGAAACCCCATCTCTACTAAAAATACGAAAATTAGCCCAGTGCAGTGGTGGGCACCTGTAGTCCCAGCTACTCAGGAGGCTGAGGCAGGAGAATCGCCTGAGCCTGGAAAGCAGAGGTTGTGATGGGTCAAGATTGTGCCGTTACACTCTAGCCTGAGCCACAGAGCGAGACTCCATCTCAACAACAACAACAAAAGAACATCTACTCAAAGTGGGAGGTAGGATACCTGATTCCTTTTATAAACACATGATCATTGACTTATTACCTGAAGGTTGTCACTCATTCATAGAAGATCTGGGTAAAAATCTTCTCACTGAGTAAATTGTTTCCGTTGACTGAGATTCTTCACTACAGCACCCAGTACATCAGTTCATTCTCTCATATTCAGCTTTTTTTTTCCACTGGTACTTTATTGTGACTTACTAAGGTTTAAGCAACGACTCCTGATGCTCTGCTGTATCCATTTGGGTGTGCAGAAAAACATGTTGTTTTTTTCTCACACTATTGCCTTTATTAATGAAAAGTCATCTTTTATATATATTATATATATTTTTTTATTATTATACTTTAAGAAAAACATGGTTTAAAAACTGTAGCACACCATCCCTTGTCTTTCAACTCAGAACTAACTAGATCAACCTTTAGTCAAAAAGATAGTGGGAACTCTATGTAGTCGTGTAGTCAATTAGACCAAAATGTAGAGATAGCAAGAACATCTTTTTTTTTTTTTGAGAAGGAGTCTGGCTCTGTCGCCCAGGCTGGAGTGCAGTGGCCGGATCTCAGCTCACTGCAAGCTC
>NW_012116999.1:1251612-1274912 GCF_000951035.1 Colobus angolensis palliatus
ATCTTGGCTCACTGCAACCTCTGCCTCCTAAGTTAAAGTGATTCTCCTGCCTCAGCCTCCTGAGTAGCTGGGACTACAGGTGCCCGCCACCATGCCCAGCTCAATTTTGTATTTTTAGTACAGGCAGGGTTTCACCATGTTGGTCAGGCTGGTCTTGAACTCCTGACTTAGTGATCTGCCCGCCTCGGCCTCCCAAAGTGCTGGGATTACAGGCATGAGCTACCGCGCCCGGCCGCAACAAGGTCTTTATATGTTCTTTGTCTTTGGCTCCTAGGATTAAGACCCTACATGCCCAGATTATTGAGAAGGATGCCATGATCAAAGTACTCCAGCAGCGTTCCCGGAAGGAGCCGAGCAAGACAGAGCAGCTGTCATGCATGCGGCCAGCGAAGTCTCTGATGTCCATTTCCAATGCTGGATCAGGCTTGCTCTCCCACTCATCCACCCTGACTGGCACTCCCATCATGGAAGAAAAGCGAGATGACAAGAGCTGGAAGGGGAGCCTAGGTAATGACAGTAAATAAGGAAGATTATAGTCACGTGTTCAAAGAGAGCCATGAGACAAGCACCCATGCTTAAGGAAAAGGGATGATGGTCCAGGTTCTAGAGAGGGAGGTGTACCGGGGTTTTGGGTTTATATGCCTCCTGAGACCCTAGTTCCACATTCTGGAGCTCCTCCACACTTTGAAGTCTCCCAGTGAGAATACTGATTGAGCCCAAAGCCTAGAGGACAAGAATCTTGAGTTTCATTTGGGTGTGAAGGAAGATAACTCTGATTTCCTCTAAAATATTCTCACATTTGACCTTTGCCATGTGGCACCTTTATCTTTCTCCAAAACCCATGTGGCCTTTGTGTCATTTAGAATTTCAAAATTCCAGCATTTCTGTGTTCCTTCCTCCTCTATAATAGGAGAACCCAGAGTTTTAGTTACGCTAAATCGTTTGGGTAGCAGGTTTTGTTCCCACAGTGTTCTGAGATGAGAACAGAATGTACTTTTTCATTCCATTCCTGTCCATTCCCTCCCCTCTAATCAAAACCCCAGACATATTGTGAATACCACGGGCACATTTTTAGAGCCTGAGGAAGGAAGCTTATATGTGTTTTTATTTTAACCCTTTTTGTTGCTTTTAATTCCTTTCTTGGTCCTCTGATACTTATAATGTCTTTTGGTTAGAATAAGCATTTTGGAGACTATGGTCATGGTGGGAACCTTGGATCACACAATTATTACCACACTTAATCTGTATCAATAGACTTCTTCCCCAAATCCTTTCTTGCTCCCTGGTAATGTGTGGTAATGGTTTATAAGTGGAGCTGAGTAGGAACATTCTGACAGCTTGGTGGAACCCAATCACCATTGGAAAAATAAATCAAAACAGATACCCAGGTCACTTACAGGCTTAATATGTTGTGCCACGTGATGGATGAGGACCAGAAGGGATCTTCGAAGTCTGTAAGAAACTTTTAGCCATGGTTGGAGGAGCCTCACACACTGATTTCTGGGTTCCCTGGAGGCAAAAATAAATAATTTAGACACGTTCAAATTTCTTCTGAAATTTGAATGGGAGAACAGGTAATTAGATGTCTGGATTTGAATCACCTATTTCTTTCTAATGTCTGTTCCTCTTTCATTTGTAGGCATTCTCTTGGGTGGAGACTACCGTGCTGAATATGTCCCTTCCACACCCTCGCCTGTGCCCCCCTCGACTCCCCTGCTCTCGGCTCACTCCAAGACAGGCAGCCGAGACTGCAGTACCCAAACTGAACGTGGGACGGAATCGAACAAAACTGCAACTGTTGCTCCCATCTCTGTTCCTGCTCCAGTTGCTACTGCCGCCACTGCTGCCGCCATCACTGCCACTGCTGCCACTATCACCACCACCATGGTAGCTGCTGCTCCAGTTGCTGTTGCTGCTGCTCCAGCTGCTGCTGCTGCTGTTGCTGCTGCCCCATCTCCAGCCACCGCTGCTGCTATTGCTGCTGCTGTTTCTCCAGCTGCTGCTGGTCAGATTCCAGCTGCTGCCTCTGTTGCCTCAGCTGCTGCCGTTGCTCCTCCTCCTGCTGCTGCTGCTGTTCAGGTTGCTCCAGCTGCTCCGGCTCCGGTTCCAGCTCTGGCTCTGGTTCCAGTTCCGGCTTCAGCAGCGGCTCAGGCTTCTACTCCTGCTCAGACTCAGGCACCAACTTCAGCTCCGGCTGCGGCTCCAACTCCAGCTCCAACTCCAACTCCAGCTGTGGCTCAGGCTGAGGTTCCTGCAAGTCCAGCTACCGGTCCTGGACCACATCGTTTGTCAATACCAAGTTTGACCTGCAATCCAGACAAAGCAGGTAATTATTCCCTTTAGCAGGTAACTTTTGGTTTAGTTCTGCTCTCAAATACAGATTTATTTCTTGTTGCCTGATGTCTGGGCAGAGTTATCATTTGGACTGAGTTTTTCATGTTCTAAGGGAGAGAGAAGAGAGTCTGTAAATGACTTCTCATCCACCAAGATGGGAACAGGCATGAGTAGAGGCCATTATCTTAGCAGAAGTAAATGAGGGAGGTGACAAGTCTCACTTTGCCATTGGTTTCATGAGGGCTCTGATGGTGTGTAGTTCTAGAAATATGGGTTTTTTCTTCATCCCTAAGTGTTTTCTAACCCTTATTTCCATTTAGATGGGCCTGTGTTCCACTCCAATACTCTGGAAAGAAAAACGCCCATTCAGATCCTGGGACAAGAGCCTGATGCAGAGATGGTGGAATATCTCATCTAAACGGCCAAATCAAGAGCTGCAGATTCTCAGCAAAAATGCTTTTAATCATTTCCCCCTTTTATTGGTTCTTGTTTTGGGGGTGAGGACAAGGGTTGGGGGGAGGGGATGTTTTTTAACAGGACTTTTTGTTGGAACAATGTACTACTTGAGTAATACCATGTGAACCACCAGTCTATTCTGGTATGCTTAGGGAGTACCTCTAAAGACAGATTAATCAGAATGTGCTCTAAAGCTTATTGTTTGAATTTATACAAATACTGGGACTGTTAACGGGTGGGTATACATCAGTGCTTTCAATGTGCTTAAATTTGTTTAAAATTTCCATCTTCTAGATGATTTTTAATTGAAGAGCACAGTATGTGTGGAAGACAGTGTGTAACACGTAGTTTGGAAGTGGGAAGCTGGAGAGAATTGAGTGTGTGCTGTTTTGTATAGTTACTATCCTGTGCAGCAGCCGGAGAAAGCTCTCACCTCAGGCTTACAAAAGGGAATAGTTTCAGGAGCTACGTAAGCTGGAAAAAAGGTAGGGAGTTTTGGGGTGCAGAAGGGTGCTGGAGATAATTTTTTCTTCCAATTTCCCAGCTACCCCGCCCCAGGGAATTGTGTTTGTTTTCATTTCAGTGGTGCTTTGGAAACGGATTCTTTTGGTTCCCTCCTGGAGGTTCATACATTCATATATATGCTCTGGAATAATTTATGCATTTGGATAATTAATATATTGCTTTCAGATGCTGGGAGAGTACATTAACTGAGTGATGCACAACTTCCTCTCTCTCAGGGAGTTAGACCATCAGAGGCCTTGATGGAGAGTTGCGTGAGGTGCTATATGCAGACTTTCATGGTCTGTGTGTAGCCATGAACACAGCTTGCTTGCATTTATTAAGACCAATCAGCTTAGTGTTTATTTCTTCTACAGCACAGATTCACTGGCTGGGACTCCAGTCTCAAATTGCTAATCATTTGCAAAGTGAGGAAGGATCTTTGTTGACAGGTTGAATGCTTTGAATTTCTGGTGACTACTTTGAAATAACTTGTTTTGTGTGTCAAATTCTAAGCATATGTCTTAAAAGGCATTTTTGACTATCATCTCCAAGGGAATAACATGACAAACCCAAAGTACTATGCTGCAGTCGGGGGAGAGGTGGATTGCAGCAGTATCCTCAACTACCTCTTCTCACTGTCAGTGACTCCATCTTGGAATACCTTTGGGAAGCAGTGGGAAATGTGCATGTGGGTAGAGATCAAAGGAGGCAATGGTTCCAAGCCTTGCCATAGGACTGCCTCCAAGAACACAGAAGGATGCCAGTTGCCACAGGTCCCTGCCCTGTGTCACCTGTCTGCCCTTCATTAAGGTGACAAATCTGCAGATAGCATCATTAAGATCAGTTTTAAGGGGAATAGGGAGGGTGAGGGAAGGTGGGGGGGTGTTAGGTAAGGGTTGGTGGGGTAGAGGTTTTGGGATGTCTTAGTTAGAAACCAGATTAATAGAAGAGTAGGCCTGATATAATACATCATGAGCCATAGTGGTGGGAGAGAACTTTAGCAATATAGCCCTACCCCCTCATTTTAGTGATGAGGAATCTAAGAACTGGAGAGGTTCAGTGACTTTTTAAAAGTCACACAACACAGCTAACCATTATGCCAATCACCATGCTTATTTTGGGAAACTCTTATCTTTTTTTAATTCCATTTTACGAAAAGACATCTTCATGGTCCAGGGAATATGTATCTTGTAAAATGTCCCTGGCTGGAGTAGCTTGTCCTGTCTTGACAAACTACTGAATTTCTGTCTTGCATCTCCTTCAGTGCCTTTTAAAAGGTTTTCCCTTTTCTGATCTGCATTACGACATCGAGTCACATAAATGTCCCCCCTGAGAAACCAATCCCACTTCTTACTAGGAGATTGGGTGTCTTAGATAATCTTTTGGGGTTCCTCTGTGAGTATAGTAATGATATCTTTCCTAATTATCTTCCAAAGGAATTATTCTTTGTGTGTGTGTGTGTGTGTGTGTGTGTGTGTGTGTGTGTGTGTGTGTGTAGAGAGAGACATAAAGGAAGGGTTATGTGATTTTCAGCTAGTCCTTTCACATTTTCAATAATGAGGTAATCATGTTACATACATATTAGTCCTCAGTTATAAAGTGAATCTCAGATAGAAATTAAAACTGCAGTTGTGTTAAGACTCTTTCATACTACTCTTTAGTCATAAGGAGAAAAATAACCTCAAATAGTAGAAGCAGCAAGTAGCAAACTTCAGGAGAGCTACTTTCTATCCAAATAAATAATTTCAAAACACTTTTCACCTACTCCTTTCATGGTTATAACACATTGGCAGACTTTTTGCTGGCTCTGGGAACCATGATTTTAATCACATTCTGCAAGGTGACAAATGTCATACATTCCACATTGTGTGGTAGCCATCTCTTTAGACTCATGTGTTTGGGGGAAAGGAAGAAGTTCTTGGTTAAGTACTATTTTGAACTTTCCAGAACCTATCTGTCCTCTCATACCAGAGACAGTTCCTCTCTGCTCAGTTTCCAATCCCGGATAATTTGCTAAAATAACATTGTACATCTAAGAGAGGAAAGAAGAGTATGTCAGTATATTATGCAGAAGATAGATACAGCCTTTTCAGAAGATCTCCACTAGTTGTTGATCCAAAAATTCAACTTTATGGGAGAAATCTCAACCACCTTTTCACAGCTGTGTGGATGTAACATTTGGGGGCTCTTTCTGGACTCCTACCTATCTGTGCATTTTACTGGCACCTCAGGAAAGGAGGGTGACCAGGTTGTCTTAGCTTGTACTGCTTGGTGGTCTCTGAGGACCTTCTAAGTCAGTTGTACCCCAATGTTCCATGTATAGAAAAACTTCATTAGAACAAACTTTACTTGATATGAAACTCCTATTAACAGTCTTTTTTGAAATAAAAGTAGCTTGAGCTTTCTTTTAAAATCATGTATCTTGATTGTTGATTTAATGAAGGATTTCCTTTTAATGCTGCTTTTGAGCTTCAAGGTAATAGGACAGCAGGAACCTAAAATATCTGCCATCATCTGCCATAGGAAAGATACCCAACGACCTGTCATATTCTCTTTTTGTTGTTACACTGTTGAGTGGGTATAACAATTGGAAGATGAGCAAACTGATTGATTGTGCAAACTACTTTTTATGACAAGCCTAAACCCTCATAATGCGGCCGCTTAAAGTGTAGACATATGCACTAACTTTGATCAATTATATTCTCATATCTGTTAGCCACACAATCTCCTATTATCTCAATTGCTTATGTGCATATGGAGTATGTTACTTAAAACGTGTGCATTCTTACTGAAAATGTTTTCTAAGGAAGATATCAGCTGTGGGCTAATTGCCACCAATTTCAGCCTGCCACGATTCTTGGAAATGTATCTTCCAAGTGCCATCCATCATCAGTAGGACAAGTGTCGGGAGTTTGTTTATTTTTTTCCAGTAGCAACGATGGGTTACATGGAGCCATGAAACCTCCTTCTGGCCTCCCTTGTGATTAATGGCATGTGTTTGTAAAATGGATAGCTGGGGTTGGCAGATGGCTAGAGAAGAATCGCCTTTGGTTTAAAATGTATGTGGTCCCCTAATGATTGTGACCCCATTCTGTAATCAACTGAGCTAGTTCCAATAAAGTTAAGCAGGTTTAAATCCACTTTGTGCCTATCTTTTCACTGACAATAAAGTTAGCTATTTTAAAATGCAGTACCGTGTGGGAAATGCTTTGGTGTTTACCCGACAGAGGCTTTATTTGTGCTGTATCAGTGATTACTTTCAATTCAGTATGCAGTGAAATTGCCTTTCAAGGGCAGCATGCAGCAGAATTTGCATTTGCTTGAAGTATGGAATGTGATTATAGATTATAAAGTATTAAGACAACACCACAGGCCACATGCTCTAATCGGTCTCTTTATATACTCAGGCAGCATATATTAAAAGCTTTGCATCTTTTTATCTCCTGGTTTCTAGGGATAAAATGATGGCCACCCAAAGCAGAGAATTCATCCTTTGGTTAGCATTTTGGAAGGCCCCTTGATATTCCTTTTGTACCCTTGTTCTGATGCCAATTCATCAGTTTTGGTTGAGGGAGCTTGTTATTAAAAACAAATCAAAACCACAAACGAGTTGGCTCTTCACTGAAAATGTTAAGGCTGCCTTTACACTGTCCTTTCTGTGCCTCCTGTTTACCAATGAGTTCCAAACCTGACTGGTGAGGCAAGGATCCCCAAAGACTTTGAAATGACACGTTTTCACAGTGAAGTAGACTTGATGGGTGTTGCAATAGGGATAGGGTAGGGGGTCTAGAATTAATTCAAATGTAAATTTGATTTTTCTTAAAGTTGGACTTGATTCCCTCCATATTTATGATGAGTGCTTTGAAAACCATATGGATAAAAGCCTTCCCTCTTTTTCAGGACAAAGAAGATAAGGTATTAAGTTCACCAGACCTTCTTACAAAGCTTTGCAAAGCATTCTTTTCAGAAATGTATTGTGCCCATTTCTTAAGGAGCAGTCACTTGTTGGAAGAAAAAGCAAATGTTCCTTCAAAAATGTGTTAGATTGGCCAGGCGTGGTGGCTCACACCTGTAATCCTAGCACTTTGGGAGGCTGAGGCAGGTGGATCATGAAGTCAGGAGTTCAAGACTAGCCTGGCCAAGATGGTGAAACCCCATCTCTACTAAAACTACAAAAATTAGCCAGGTGTGGTGGCAGGCACCTGTAATCCCAGCTACTTCAGAGACTGAGACAGAAGAATCGCTTGGACCTGGGCAGCAGAGGTTGCAGTGGGCTGAGATCTTGCCACTGCACTCCAGCCTAGAAGACAGAGTAAGACTGTCTCAAAAAAAAAAAAAAAAAAAAAAGTGTTAGATTGCATTGTAGGAGCATTTCTAGATATTATTATCCAGTTATATAACTGATCTGGCATCTGCATGGTACTTCATCTCTCCCTTTCTGTGTGTATTTCCTATTGAGATAAGTGATCTGCACACCTTATATGAGTTACACAGTGGCAGAAAAAAAAATGTCCTGCTTCCCACCTCCATCTTACTCTGCAGGAAGGTTTTTATTGGAGAAAAAATGAAAATGGTGTGGTCTTAGATAACTTTTTACATTGACTGGCAACTGCCCTGATATTTCAGTGAAGAGCCCTGTGTTACAGGACTTAGTTTCCAAGAAGAAAAATGTTCCCCACAGCACCAAAATTTTATAACACATTACAAATGCCCACTCTTTAGATGCACAAACTAACCAAGCCCATGGTATGTATTTTCATCTCCATGTTTTTTTTATTTGCTGGTAGCCTCTACCAATGGATTCAGGCACATGTGGGTTGTTGAATAACTACTTACTAGATAGTGCCATTATGTAGATGGCCCTAGAATACAAAATTTAAAAATAGTCCATGATTCTAGTTTATTACAGAAAACCACACACAGACACACATCTATAATTCATTGTGATATATGAAATAGCAAAGGTTTGAACAAGAATACAGAACTAATGCAAAGGAGAGAATGATTGTTGGGATGGCACAGGGAAAGGGGAAGAGAGAGGAACTAAACTGAGCTTTGAAGGGTATGTAGATGTTAACTAGGTGAACCAGGGGATGGGGATCAATATTCCATGTGAAGGAATAGCATGTGCAAGGACAATCTCACTTTGTCAGACCTGCAATCAAATGAAGACTCCGTTTCCAAGATCAAAGTCCCTAGAGAACTGCTCTGAATTTTAACAACCTACTAATGGAAACAAACTCACTCAATCAGGTGGTAGAATGTACTAGTCTAGAAGTCAAGAGAACATAAAGCTTCAGTCCTACTTCTGCCACTAAACAGATACTTAACTTGTGGGCAAGTTCCTTAACAGTGTCGGAGAAGTTTATCAGTAAAATGGGGATAAATACCTGTCCCTGTGAACCTTGTGGAAAGGGATAGGAGAGGCTAACAAAGAATATAAAAATGCCAGTCAAGGCTGGACATAGTGGCTCACGCCTATAATCCCAGCACTTTGGGAGGCCCAGGCGGGCAGATCACCTGAGGTAGGGAGTTTGAGACCAGCCTGACCAACATGGAGAAACTCCGTCTCTACTAAAAATACAAAATTAGCTGGGCATGGTGGCACATGCCTGTAGTCCCAGCTACTCAGGAGGCTGAGGCAGGCAGGAGAATCGCCTGAACCCGGGAGCCGAGGTCGCACACCATTGCACTCCAGCCTGGGCAATAAAAGCAAAAACCTCGTCTCAAAAAAAAAAAAAAAAAGATGCCAGTCAAAGCAAAGGGCTGAATCTATAAAGATGAGGTGGTTTCTTTAACTTTTTATTAAGGAAAAATTCAGGCATATGCAAAAACTGAATAGCTAGGGCACCTCCATTTACCCATTTCTAGGCTTCAGCAATTATCAATACATGGCTGATCTTGCTTCCTTTATCACCCCTACCCACCCTATGTTATTTTGGAGCATATCCCAGACATCATAGCGTTTCATCCATAAATATTTCAATATGCATAATGATAAAATTTTTAATAATGAAAAAGTCAAGTGTTACATCTGGAACCAAAATATGTAACACATCAAACACACAGAAAAAAATGACAGCATGTTTGCCACTTACAAAGCTTCTTCATCTGATCCCACAACTTCTGCTTTAAATTGAAACATACGGTCTCAAAAACAGAGGGATTCCTTCTCTCACAACCCACATATCAAAGGGCAGGATTGTTTTTTAAAGGCTCCCCAGCGTAGGTTCCAAGCTATTTCTCCTTCACTCATATAAAAAGCTCTGGCTCCCTTAATGTCCCTGTCATCCAGTTGTTCCTTGTTTACCCTCATCTACTAAGTTGGTCACTATCCCAAGTGCACTGATGGTTTTGGGCCCTGGATCACAGTTGTCTCTCTACCCCAAACAACCCAGACAGCATCTTGGCCCATCAGCTCCTTGGCCTCTCTATCGTCACTTACCTCCACGTCCATTCCACCTCAGCTCACTGTGCCCATGGCCAACCCAGAGCTGATCATCAATCAGCACTGCTCCACTGTGGACATGTCCACCAGTACCCTACTCTCTGACCATAGTCTCCCACCCTCTCAGTTTGCCTGCTCTGACTCTATCTACTTTTTCACTTCAAAGAGACCTCAAATCCCTGAATGCCTCCATTTCCTCCCAAACTTTTAGCTCTTACCCATCTATTCTTGGCCTCAAACTCGATCACTTGAACCTGCAATCAATTCATACCCTCCAAGAACCTCAACCATTCATCACAAAATCAGAAACTCACGAGTCATCCTTGACACCTCTCTCTCTCTGTTAGCTAACATGCAATCTATTACTGATCCTATCGAAATAAATCTCAAAATTCATTCACTTCGTTCCAACTCTACTGCCTACAGCCTATTCTAAGCCACCATTATCCTTCACCTAGTCTATTTTAGTAGCTTATTCACTGATATGCCATGCCGAATCTTTTTGTTGTTGTTGTTGAAATGGAGTTTCACTCTTGTTGCCCAGGCTGGAGTGCAATGGCGCGACCTTGGCTCACTGCAACCTTGGCCTCCTGGGTTCAAGTGATTCTCCTGTCTCAGCCTCCCGAGTAGCAGGTTACAGGCAACCGCCACCACGCCCAGTTAATTTTTGTATTTTTAGTGGAGATGTGGTTTCGCTGTGTTGGCCAGGCTGGTCTCAAACTCCTGACCTCAAGTGATCCACTCACCTCAGCCTCCCAAAGTGTTGGGATTACAGGTGTGCACCACTGCACCCAGCCTGCCATGCTCAATCTTGTCCCACTGTTTTTATTCCAGTCACTAGTCAGCAACAAATATAATTAATATCATGTCACTTCCCTGCTTACAATCTATCAAAAGCTTCCAATTGCAGTGTGAGTAAAATGGTGCCACAAGAGGTAAAACAACTAACCCAAAGTTTTATAATTAGTGAATTTGGAACCAGGATGCAGATATCTTGAACTATTATTCCATCAGAATCATTGTCACACAATGTTTTGAATATCTTTTTTTCTTTATGCTCAAAGGATGCTACTGACATGACATCATTATTTTCTCTGATACTAACCTAGAGCAACTATTTTTGAAGTGTGCTCCAAACCATCTGTCTTGAAATCACCTTTTCTCTGGCCTTGCTCCCAGAGATGCTTATCCTGTACTTCTAGAGTAAGACCAAGGAATTGGCATTTTAACAAGCTTCCCAGGAAATTTTTTAAAACAATTATGATAGACATACAATAATTGTACATATTTATGGAGTACAATGTGATGTTTCAATGCATGTACAAATTGTACAATAATCAAATCAGGAATATCAGTATATCCATTATCTTATAATTTCTTTGTAGTGAGAAGATCCAGAAACCTCTCTTCCTAGCTATTTTGAGATATGCAATATATTGTTAGCTCTAGTCATCCTACTATGCAATAGACCACCAGACCCTATTCCCTTTGTCTAACTATATAGCTTTATATCTGTTGACCAATCTTTCATTATCTCTTCTTCCCCTTACCTTCCCCATCCTCTGTTAACCACCATTCTATTCTCTACTTCTATGAGGACAACCTTTTAGATTTCACATATGAGTGAGATCATGCGGTATTTCTCTTTCTGTGCCTGGCTTGTTTCACTTTGACATGATATCCTCAAGGCTCATCCATGTTGCTGCAAATGACAGGATTTTCTTCTTTTTTACAGCTGACTAGTATTCCATTCTGCATACACACACACACACACACACACACCCCACATATTCTTTATCTATTCATCCATTGGTGAACACTTAGATTGATTCCATATCTTTGCGATTGTAAATAGTGCTGCAATGAACACGAGAATGTTGCTATCTCTTCAACATGCTGATTTCATTTCCTTTGGATATGTACCTGGTAGTGGAATTGCTAGATCTTTGTAACTCCTTCTGAAAGCACATACTCTGAGAAACACTGACCAAGGATTTCCTGGCATTTATCTACTTCTCTTCATCTCTTCACTTCCCTTGCTACATAACAGACCCCAACTACATGTTGTCAAATGGGTAAGTCTGATGTGGGTATTAGCTATCATACACCCTGGTACTTCAGTGGACAGTCACCTTATTTTCTTAATTCACCCATAGTACCTATGGTGAAATGGCTGCCTATTCAGCTCCCCAGATATGACTCTAAGTAGTTGGATTTACTGCTCTGATCAAACAGGTCATGTTGTTGGTTACTTTTGTTGTTGGTTTACATGGCTTATAGTTCTTGAGGCAACCACAACCACATTTGTAATCTTGGCCAGCTCATTTACCTCCAGTGACCGTTCTGTAATATGAGGTCACTGGATTACGATCTCTAATGTCCCTTCTGGCTCTTACATTCCGTGATTCCATGAGACTAAATACTGCCTCTGAGGTCATAAATTCTTTCACACGGATCTCAAATTGGCTATGCGGCACAGATAAAAAAAAAAAAAAATTTAAAATCTGAATATACTGAAAATATTCTACAGGCCTGCAAATTTATCCATGAAGCCTCAATTTTTTTTTTTCCTCACTAGTTGTATCTGTATTTGATACTTTAGTCTCCCATTTTGGCTATACCTACTCAATGCTCCTACTTTGTATATCATTTTCCAAAGAAGACAGGTCCACAAGAATGAATTTACCCCCAAAATCTGAGGAGATCATAACAGAGGAAAGCCAGGAGAGTTTGTATATATTTTTAGCCATGAATCTATGGTAATTTGCATTTATCCAGTTTTATAAGGACTAAATGACACAAACAAGGGAGGGTAAAAGGGAAATATTCAAGGCATTTGTCATCTCAGTAGATGGTCAAGAAAAGTGTGGCGGTTGCTGAGCCACCATGATATCCATGGGAATAACTAGAGATAGGAAAAGGGGAAAAGAAAATTACTTTTTTGTGAACTGCCAGGTGTCAAAAAGTGGTTGTGTGACAGATACATAACTTAGGTATTCTTTTCAACAACCAAAGTTATAAGATCTAATAGAAAAAGGCTGGGGTGGGGCTTGGGGTGGTGCATATCTTTCAATACTCTTCTTTCTCTCACATCCAAGGGG
This sequence comes from Colobus angolensis palliatus, assembly GCF_000951035.1. Lineage (NCBI taxonomy): Eukaryota > Metazoa > Chordata > Mammalia > Primates > Cercopithecidae > Colobus > Colobus angolensis. Next base: position 1,264,456 of record NW_012116999.1, read on the forward strand.
CAGATCCACACTTTGTGAGTCCTGAAGCTCACACAATTTGGGAGGTCCCTTTTAAGAAAAATAATTTTAAAAATTATGAATACACAACCAGATACTAATTAGGTAAAACTAGAAATCACAGCTAAGTACAAATTTTTTAAAGCTGAGAAATATCACAAACATCACAATATAAAACCCTAAACAGTAATTTTTAATTAATTAACTAGCAAACACACCTCCATAGTACTTTTTTCTTGCATATTTGGCTTCATATTCTTCATTTCCTTCTTTATATGGTAATGGTTTTGCAATATTGAGATAATTCAGTCTTTCCACAAGCATGGTTGATAAAAATTTATTATTATTACTGATATTTGGGAAGCTAAAGCACACAACTTTACACACAGATATTCTCAGTGCTTGTAGAACTAATTCATGTTTGTGCTCTAGGAACATAAGAATTCTGATAAATTATGCTTTATGCAATTCCCATCACAGATAGTTGCATACATTATATTATTGAGTATATTCCTAATAGAAGAGAACTTCCTCTGTGTTTAGGCATTAATGAGATCGAAATACTCTGCATACCATTTTGCACATCAGGTGATTGAAGGAATTAGTCATGGACTAGCATCTGAATCCATACATTTCAAATCTTGTTTCTTTTCCAATACCACACACTTTCAGTGCCAAATACCGTAAGACACGTTCAGATAGTGGTAAGACCTCTGGCTTTGCACCTTTGTAATTACCATGCTGGATAAGTTAGCAGAATAAACCGTAGGGGTATTTCTGGAAGCCATTCCTTTACCTGGATAGGTAAGCAATGATTTATCTATACACAGGACTGACTGAAAACCATATAAACATATCTCACTAAATACAAACTGAATCTGTCTCCAACTCAACCTTGCCTTGGTGGATCTCCAACATGAGAGAAAGTATAATACAGGAAAATCAGAGTAGAAAGAGATGATATTTGTATTAGTCAAGAATCTTCAAAGAAATGTAACCAAGAAACATAACCAAAGAAATACAGCATATACAGGCAGGAATGTAACATATATATGTTAATTTCTTTGGTTATGTTTTTATATATACATATATGTGTATGTGTATATAGGTATATATAGTGAAATTGTCCTATGTAATTCATACTACACATCCCATCCATCAGCAAATCTCATCAGTTCTACCTTCACAACTTACCCAGAATCTGACCACTTCCACTGAGTTCTGCCAGCTCAAGTTTCACTTTCTTCTGTTATATCAACATGTCTCCAACAGTTCATTAATCTCTGCTTTGTATTCTTCATTTAGATGGTTAATTACTTAACTATTTTTTTAATTTTATGGAGGAATGTTTTAATCTACTGAGCAGCAAAAGTTTTGTGGTGTTTTGTTTTTGTTGCACTTTTCCACCTTTTAAAAAATGGTGTAGTTTTATCAATATTGTGCCAGTCCCTTTTTAATTATCCACCTTTGCATCATTTGGATTATCCTGGCCCAACTACTTACAGGTGGCTCCAATGATGGAAAAATGGACCAAGGTAGTCCTCCATGTTTCACAATCTGAAAAAAAGAAAAAATTTAGACAAAATAAATTTAATAGTGTTTATTTGAGCAAAGTATGATTCATAAATTGAGCAGTACACAGAACCCAAAGAAGTTCAGAGGACTCCAGTCTGCAACTTGGGCAGTGAGTGTTTATAGATAGAAAAAGGCCAAAGAAAGCAGGAACAAGAAACAAAAAGCAGATCGGTCATTTGAAACGTACCTTCCTTGGAAAGGTTAAAGCAGAGGGCACTTCCTTATCATGCCGACTAAAAGTGGCCTATTTGGGGATTTGGCTATTTTCTTTCTTTCTCTCCTGATTTCTTGGAAGATCAGATAAACAACTTAGTTTCAGCTTGTTGGTGTATCTTTAGCATGGATGATTTCATTTTGGTTTGGTCTGTTGGGGCCTAGTGCAGGAGCTCAGTCCAAATCAATAGCCTCCTATAAATTTTATTTAACACAATCAAAAACATCTTCCCCTACAGGCAGAGAAACAGACTGCTTACTGCAAATATGGCTCCTTTGTGTGGTTCTTTGTCTAGTCCCACCTCTTCAGCCACTCTAAGCCAAACTTAGTCTAGGAGGGAATTTGCCCCTGCTCTACTCATCCTAGTTTCTGAACTTGTTGAAAACTAGGATATAGTTTTTACAACTCAGGTGGATCCCTCATCTTCAGGAAGTATATTTCTGTTAAAGCTTTCGGAGATCTATGCTGTCCTTTCTATATTCTCAGTGCTTCTCTTCACTGCCTCCCATCCCTTCCTCCTTTTCCTCCTGTTTCTTCCTTTTTTTCTCGTATTTTTGTTACTTTTGGCAGCTACTACATATATTTTTGAATCTGTACATCATATCTGTCTTAGTAGATGCATGGAGCTTGTAGGGATTTTTTATTGTATTCCCCTTGTTGCTCTTGCATGATTTCCAGGAAATGAAAGGGAATATGCTGACTTCTACAGCCATTTTGGTATTGCAAATGACCTTGTCTATATCTGCTCATTACTGTATCTCCAGAGCCCAGAAGAGTGCCTGATGCAAAGTAAGTGCTCAGTAAATGCTTTTAACGAATGAATGAATGAATGAATGAATGAATGAATGAATGAAGGATTAATCTAGCAAACTGCATTCTCCACTACTGTATTGAGCTATTGTGGTTGCTGGAGAAAGATGTGCAGATTGGTGCCATCACACATTCATAGGCTCCAATTTCAGCTGGGACCTTCTGTACTTGTCCTTGGCCAGTGTCCTGTTCCCCTCAGCAAGTATTCCACACATAGCATTCTTTTCACACAACCTGCAAATATTCACCTCCCTTACTCACAGATAGCAGTCAATGCCCATTTCAATGTGAAAGCAGAGTTTGCAGTTGGGAACATGAGGCTCATATTAAAAACATATAGCAATAGGTAGAGCACAGTTGTTGAGCCAATCAGAAAGCAGTTCAGCTGTAAACAGCTACTATTGCTGTGCTGGTGTTTACCAGCTCAAAATCTGCCTCAGGAATAACCTCAACATCCAACCTTCTCCAATGGCAGACTTACTGACAGCTTCACCCAACTCACATTTTTCTCTGGTCTCTGAGGATAAAGGATCCTTCCAGACCAAGATTGATTTTCACACCTCAGTCTTTGCTCTGGACCTCAGCCCCTTCTCATCTTCCTCAGGCACCTTAATCCACCCACAAGCTCCCAGTTTCCCTTGTCTGCAACCTCTTCCCTCCTCCCCAGATCCTCCCCCAGTCTAATCAAGGTGCTCAAGCTGCAGCCTCATCTCCTTCTCTTCACAGCCACGTTCCTAAGGCCAGACGCTCGGACAAGGGATCCAGCGAGAAGCCTTCTTTTCCAAACTAAGGCATGGGTGGGGAAGAAGCTGCAATTCAGAAATGAATAGAACAAGGAAAGTGCCCCAGCGCAAAGCCCCAGCAATTGGAATTTAGAATGGAGGAACCTGAGGCAGGCTGCCTGAGTTGCTTCCTGAGGTGGGATAGAGTCCTTGGGGTAGATCAGTAGGTCCAGCTGTGGGGTAGTCCAGGCAGACAGAGGCAGAGACAGGGAAGCTGAAGAGGGGGTGGCTGATGATGACAGTCGTCTTCAAATATTTGAAGGGTTGTCAAGTGAAAAGGAAGATTTACAGTATATAGCCCCAACGCTAGGCCTATGAGCAACGGGTGCAACCAAAGGGGAGTGAAATTTCTGCAGTGAGAGCTTTCTGTCTAAATGCTCCAAAAATGGAATGAGCTGTTTAGAGAAGGATTAGATCCTCATTATTACAGAAGTACAGTCCAGAGGCCAAATAATCACTTCCTAGACATTCATCATGCTGCAGTACTTATATAGTCACACTCCTTTAGAAGAGTACATGTGATTTCTTTAGGTATCCTCAGCATTTGTCACAGTACCTAATTTAATGCTTGCTGCATAGTAGGTGCTCAATGAGTGTTAGTTGTTAATAATGAAAATAATGGTAAGTTCTCAATAAATGTTTTATAAAATGACTACACTAAAATAGGATTAAAATAAGCATCATGAAGATTGGTAGACCTTTTTAAACATGCTATTCTTGTAGTTTCCATAAAGATCAAATATGTGAAGGCCCTTTGCAAAATGTAGAGTGTTATTATCAACATTAGGTATTGGACCAAGCACAGAGGCTTACCTCTCTAAACCCAACAATTTGAGATACCTAGGCAGAAGGATCACTTGAGTCTAGGAGTTCGAGACCAGCCTAGGCAACATAGCCAGACCCTGTCTCTAAAAAAGAATAAAGAAAGAAAGCAAGCAAAACATTAGGTATTTTCAGAAAGCTCATCATCTTAGTGCAGTCCTATAGTAAGCCTTATGGGCAATACGATAATACATAAGCCTGGGCCCCTGATTTTGAGAAACTTCCAGTTCAAAGAAACCAAATAAATACAAACAAAGTAACTGGAGGAAACCAGTGCTAAATTGTGTGGTGCTGTGTACATACAGCACTTCTGATGCCCAAGGGGCCAGTGTGGCCCTGTTACTTTGTTGATGACTGCTGACATTCTTTAAGACTTCAGTATTGACTTCAACAGTAACATGATTTGTGACTTTGGACACTGTCATAGCTCCTTGGCATCTGTTTCCTCATCTGATAAATGAGAATAATAACTCCTGGTTTACTTTGAGGACCAAGTGATGTAATGTACCAGAATATACTTAGTCAAAGTAAACCATACTCTACAAATGCAATTATGATCATCCTTATGCAAGCATTTCATTTATCTGCTCTTGTGATACCTAGCTAATGCTCATTTTTCTTACTTATCATGCTAATAATTGGTATCCAAATCATCCCACTTCTCCTTCTCCTTCTTTTTGGAAGGAAGATAATTGAGCCCTAGTGAGCATACATCTACTTCCTGGGGTACCTGTTGAAATGTGGGCTAAAGCGACACCCCTTGGCAGAGGTACACATCTATCCATTGGGGATGGCAACTGGTTGAGTGTAGAAGTGGGAGGTGAGGGTTGCAGAGTGCAGACTGACTGGCATGTTGGCAGATAACTCTTTCCCTTGTCTAATACGTGCTTCTCTTCCCTGGTTGGACCTCTCCAGAAATTGTTTGCAGGCTGGCCTAGGTGTCCATTTTCAGTGTTTTTACACTGCCCAACTGCAGGACTGTTTTCTGAATAGCCTTGGACCTAATCATTCCTTCCCCTTTTCTCGCTCATAGTTCTCCAGAAAAACTTGTAGAATGTGCTGAGAATGCAACATTCTGAGATAAGTGGGGAGCTATCTGGAGCAGCCCAGATGCTGTTTCAGCACCTCCCTATCCCCAAGAAACAGGGGGAGTGAGTCCTGTGACTCCAGGTATAATACCCAGGGTGGGTTGCTTTCTGGGGTCTCTCATTTAACAGTGAAAGTAGGGCATACTCAGTCAAGACTCCATCCACCCCAGGCAGCTTTCCAAGCCTTGGAGGACCAGTTCATCATGAATTCTAGGCATCTGTTGTCCCTTGCTGCCTACCTGTAAGTAACAAATCTGCTTCATGTAACTCGGTGCATGTGTGAGTATTCTATTTCAGCAGACTCAGACAAGTTGGTAACTGGTGCACAGTGAGCCTACTTTATACTTCCTGCTATGGACTGAATTGTGTCCACTCCCACCCAAATCCATATGTTGAAGCCCTAACTCCCAATGTGACTGCATTTGTAGACAGGGCTTTTATAAAGAGGTAATAACATTAAGTGAGGTCATAAAGGTAGGGCCCTAATCCAAAAAGGTTGGCAGCCTTTTAAGAAGAGGAAGAGAGCACTTTCTATCTCTTTCTCTTCCCACTCCTTTTCTGTTTCTTTCTCCTCCCATGAGCATGCACTGAGGAAAGACCATGTGAGGACACAATGAGAAGACTGACCTTGCCTGATAGACTTTGATCTTGGACTTTGCAGCCTCCAGAAGTGTGAGAAAATAAATTTTTGTTATTTAAGTCATCCAGTCGATACAAGTATGCTGGTCTATGGTATTTGCTATGGCATCCTGAGCTAAGAAACATCCCATCACACTTCAGGTACATGCAGATTTGCACACAGGAGCCGTGGAGGAAGTGGCTACAAATCAAGAGGAACAGAAACCCCAGCCTGATCTGCAGTGCCTAAACACAGGGAGGAGTGGTGTGTGGTATGTGAACAATTGGCGCCTATAGCCCCAGACAAGGATAGCTGAAATTCAGTGTTGGGCTGGTGGAATCCACAACTTTTTTTTTTTTTTTTTCCAGCCGGGGGTCGTTTGTGTTTTAAACTAAAGCCATATTTCTGAGCAAATTGCCTAATCCTTCTGTGGTAAAGCTGGCGAGGTTGAACCATGAGAAGCTGAGTCGCTGAAGCAAGGAACAGTCTGCTTCTTTTTTTAGTGGTCAAGTTCTGTGGAGGCCTTCTGTAGCAGATGGGATTATTTCTGCACCTTCTTCTGGTATGTTTCTCCCCCTGCTTCTCTAGAACTGGAAGTATAAATAGAAATTGAAGTCAATTTAAACATTAAAAGATATTTTTCTTTATTTGTAAATTACTGATATTACTGTTTTTGATTCTGTGTTCCATTGATTGAGCAGATTTATTTCCAGGGATGCAGAGGAATGGGGGCTTCTTCAGACTACATCACCTTACAAGTCAATGCATGGAGACAGAACGAAAGACCACAGGCTTGGGGGCTGCTTCCTGCACAGGAAAAACTGCCTGCTGTCCTTGCTTCACCAACCTGCCTAGGAAAACATTTAGTTTCCAGATGCTATGTATGACAGAGCACTTGTTCTTTCTTATGGTCCATGTGACCTGAGCTATGGATGCCTCTAGAATACAGTCAGAACTACTTTCTATAGTCATCGTTTTCAAGTAAATGTGTAAAGTTTAGGACAACAGGACAGGTGGGTGGTATAGGCTAGGAAAGATTCAGTGACATCTACTGGCCAACCTTGACTTTCTTTAAAGCACTGCTTAAAATTCATTTGGGCAGTATCTAAAAATACAAATTCCTGGGCCTCCATTCCCAGAGGATATGATTAAGTTGGTCTGGCATGGGATCTGAGTATCTGCATATTTAATAAACTCCCCACATTATTCTGATACACAGTCAGGATTGAAAAGCCCTGTCTGTTTTCAAGAGTCTCCATAAAGAAGAGGTGGACAGAGTGGCGCAAAAGTCCACATCACCTTTCTTTAGTTACATCAGTTTCAGACCCTCAGGCTGCCAGGTTTTGAAGAAAAGCAACTGTTTCAGGGAGATGCTTGATCTGTAAGGCAAAATAAATGATCTGTCATGCTTGCTTTCAGATGAAGAAATATGAAGTAGCATTTTGAGCTAAATGAAATGGAATATGCCATTTGAATGTCGCCATTTAAGGGACATTTATTAAATATTTAATAAGTCCCCACAGTGGGCAGAAGGGAGCTTTCCATTCTACTATTTGGTAAAAAAAAAATTGGTCCCATCTGTAGATGTTATACCAGCCACAGAACTTCAGCCCAATTTTTCATTCTTTTGTTTATGTATTCATATTTCCATACAGACCCATTCATTCATTCATCAAATTATGTACCACAGACTGTGCTGGCTGTGGGATTATAATGAGAAAGTCGAGTCTCTGCCTTTAAGGGTGCTAATGATTAAAAAAAATAAAGCAGCAGCAGCAGTCTGGCACAGATGTTACCAAAACAAAGTTGCATTTAGGGTGAACCATATATATGGGCAAAAGAGGCAAAGGCTTCAAAGAAATCTATTTGTTATTTTAAACCAACAGTTACGTAGTACAGTAGTCCCTCCTTATATGAGGGGGACACATTCCAAGGCCCCCAGTGAATGCCTGAAACCACAGATAGTATTGAAGTCTATATATACTATGTTTTCTTCTGATACAAACATCCCTATGGTAAAGTTATAAATTAGGCAAAGTAAGAGACTAACAGCAATGACTAATAATAACATAGAACAATTATAATGATATGCCAGCATCATCACTCTTGCATTTTGGGATTATTATGAAGAAAAACAAGGGTGACTTAAACACTGCAATACCACGGCACTTGATCTGATCACCTGGACAGCCACTAAATGATTAACAGGTGGCTGACATCTACATGGACAAAGGGATGTTCATGTCCCGGGCAGGATAAAGCAGGGTGGTGAGGTATTTAATCATGCTACTCAGAATGGCAGGCAATTTAAAACTTGTGAATTGTTTATTTCTGGAATTTTCCATTCAATATTTTTGGGCAGCAATTGACCATGGATAACTGAAATCATGGAAAACAAAACTGCTTGATAAGGGGAGATTACTGTATTTACTAAATACCTGGTTTGTTCTATGTGTCTTACATCTATTAACTCATTTCATCCTCAAAATAATGCTAAGAAAGAAATACTGCTATCCTCATTTTACAGATGAAGAAATTTTGACGCAGAGAGATGAACTCATTTATTAAGAGACAGAGCTAAGATTCAAACTCCTGTTCTTAATCATTTTGCTACAGTCTCTTCTCCTTGATGTCTGAAATTCCCACCATTAGAGAATCATTGCTCTTAATCACTGTAACAACCAACAATGGTAGCATTTGTGAAATACTTAGTATGTGCCGGGGACTGTTTTAAGCACTTAAATATATTGCTTATCTCATTTAATTTTTACAACAAATATCCCCATTTTAGAAGGAGGAAGCTGAGAATCAGAGAGGTTAATTCAGTTGCTCAAGGTCACATAGCTGGTAAGTGGCAAAGCTTTGATTTGAAACAAGTTCTGTCTGAAGAGCCCACACTCAACTGCTATATCATATTGCCTTCCAGAAACTAGTGACACAATTAAGGCAAGGTCATGGCAAGAGGGCAGTGATTAAAAGCACACACACTCCAGAGCCAGAATGCCTGGAATTGTACCTGTTCTATCACTTACAAGCTGTGTGACCATGATACAGTGTCCTCATCGATAAAATGAGGATGATAACAGTATCTATCTCACAGAGCTGTCATGAGGATTAAATGGATTAATGTAAGAAAGTAAATAAAGAATGCCTGCCACATGGTAATCGCTATATAAATATTGGCTATTACTATTATTTTTCCTTCATATGTCCAAAAGAAGCCATCACCACACATCTCAGTATGAACGTCTATCAGATATTAGCTAGCTTGTCACCTAGCAAAACTCTGACAAGACGTACTATAGGATTTGTGTGGGAGGGGGTTATGAAAAACGGCATTCCAGGCAAAGGCATGAAATTCAGAAGTAGCATGGTGTGTTTGGAGTTGGGGACTGCAAGATTCTTATGATGACTGGTACAGAATGTATTTGAAAAAGTGTTTAAAGCTGAAGGAAGCAGGGCAGGTAGGCAGAAACCGCATCATAAGGAGTTTCACCTGCACATACAGGGATTTGGACTTGACCCTCTGGAGAGTTATAGAAGATTTTAAGCAGGAGAGGGACATGGCCAGCTTTGCATTTTAGAAAATAATTCTCTCAGTATCCTGGAGAATTGATTGAAAAGGGTCAGACTTAAAGCAAGCTGTGACAATAGTTTTCTCTCTCTCGGTCTCTCTCTCTTTCAACGAGTAGTAATGAGTACCTGAACTGGGGCAAGTATTAGCAATGGGAATGAATTTCAGAAACAATTAGGAGGTGGCATTCACAGGACATGGTGAATGATTGACTGTAGTGGGGGAAAGTGGAGAGAGAAATGTAATATGAATCCCGGTGTTTCTGGCTTGAGTCGCTTTGTAGGGGCAGTGGTACAATGGACTACAAGTACACAGGAGGAGAAGGCTGGTAGAGTCGGGAGTAGAGATAATCCGTGCGGGAAACATTACATTCGATGCCCCTTTGGCACATTCAAGCTGAGATGCCAAGTAGGTAGACGGATATATGGGTCTGTAGCTCAGGAGGGAGCTCTAGACTAGAGATAAAGATTTTTGATTCATCCATCTGTATGTTGTATCTAAAGCCACAGGCCCAGTTGAAATTGTATTGAGTGTATACAGAGTGCAAAGAGAAAAAGGACAAGGAAACAACAGCAGCACTTAAGAAGTGAGCAAAAGAAAAAGAGGTTGGTAATGGGGCCTGGGATGGAACAGCCTAAGATAAAAAAGAGAACCAGGAGAGAAGCTTTCTGTCAGGAAGTGGGGTAAAATTTTGCTAGTATTTAGATGGCATTAGTCTATAAAACCAGGGAATGCTAAAACCTTGCTTTGCCAACCAGCCTTTCCCCTTATAAGATCCTGTATGGAAAGATGTGCAAGGATCAGTAGCCAAAGGGTGAACAAAATATCACTTTAATAGAAAAGATGAAAACTCTGGGAGTGGTGGCTAATGCCTGTAATCCCAGCACTCTGGGAAGCAGATCACTTGAAGCCAGGAGTTTGAGACCAGCCTGGTCAACATAGTGAAAGCCCATCTCTATTAAAAATACAAAAAAAA
>NW_012116999.1:1275072-1303071 GCF_000951035.1 Colobus angolensis palliatus
CGCCCCCCCAAAAAAATAAATAAAAAAGAAAAAGAAAAAGAAAAAAAGGAAAATAAAAAGAAAAAATAAACAGCTGAAAACTCAATGCATGGCTCTCTAGGAAACCTGGAGTACATTGTTTAGGTTAGAGGTGTTAAGTAGTGCTTCTACTTCTTGCTAAAACCTATCACTCTCTAGGTAGAATTCGGAGGAAGCTGCAAGAGCAACCAAGCCAAGAGCAAATTCTGTGACTCTTTTACCCACCAGTACCTGAAAAAGTGGCAACAGGATAAAAAGAAACCCTAGTTTAATGGAAGAGAGAAAACACAAGAGAACAGAAGGTGAGCCAAAGAAATAAACAGTAAGACAGGCTAATGGGACAACCCAGAGAGTGTTCAAGAAGAGATTGGTCATCAGTGTTGAAAGCCACAAGAGAAGTCACATAAGATAAGGCAACAGAGGCAAGTGCTGGAGTTTTCTCCTTATTTTCATTTCTGATCTTCACCCTCAAGCACTGTGACATCTGCAGTGGAACAAGTTATTTTAATGAGCTCAAATTGTTCTCTGCTTGCACCCTTGGTTTACAAGGATGGTAGAATGCGTGGCCCTGACTTAAAATCTAAACTGACTCCTTGTGTGTTCAGAGCCCTAGAACAGTAGTAAACTGGTAGCTGGCAGATGTGATTTATTTAATCTTAGCAGTGTGTGCCAACATATAAAAATCAGGAGAATTCACATAACAATCTGGATTTCTGTACTCTTTTAAAAATTTAGATTTGGCAAAGCTGGGCATGCACTGTGAATGATTATAAATCCTGGTTGCCACCTTTAGATAGACATGTGTTCTTTAATTTTCTGCACCCTCCCGTATCGCTTTATTTCCAGGCTGTGTCAATCACTGATGTCAATAGCCTCGCATTTGCCAAGTACAGAACTTCAGAGCATATTAGCAATGAATAGATGGGCATGCACTAGAGCAGAGGTTGGCAAACTTATTCTGTAAAGGGACAGATTATAACTATTTTAGGCTTTGCAGACCATACAGTTTTGTCACAAGTTCTCAACTCTACCGTTGTAGTGTGAAAGCATTCATAGACAAATTTGTATTCCAATAGGTGTGGCTTGTCCTAATACAACTTTATTTAAGGACTGTAAAATTTGAATTTTATATAATTTTCATGTCATCAAATATTTTTCTTCTTATGATTTTTTTAAACATTAAAAATGTAAAAAGCATTCTTACCTCATAGGTCACATGAAAACAGGCTGCTGAGCAGATTTGGCCCATGGGTTGTAGTTTGCTGACCCTAGCCTAGGTAACCAAAAGCCTCATTTCCCCAGTTAGGACATGTGATCATGCAAAAGAACTGAGGAGATATAGTTATTACTATGAGGAAGGCAAGACTGGCTTGAGTATATCATTTTGAATGGCTAGGTTTGGGACCTGGCTTTATAAAGAGTCTCTGTTCACTATGGAAGTGCCAAAGGCAATGCAAGAATAAAGAACCCAGAAAATGACAGCCATCTGAAACCAATCAGGCAAAAGGAGGCTGGTGCCAAACAGCAATCCAAATCAGGCAACCCCTCTAGTTAACCTCTTCAGATTTCCTCATTTTGATAAATAGCATGACTATTTCCCAAGTCTTAGGGGACTTTGGGTGGGCAAGCACCTGAGAGAGAGACTAGCCAATCCTTGTGGGGACAGTAACATAATGAAAAAGCTGTTAAAATGATCAAGGTCAACCTGACTGATATGAATTAGAATGAGTCTGGAGAGTGGATGCATGTGGCAGGGGATGGGGAGAAAGAGGCTTTCTGAGGAAGGTTGGAAAGTTATTATTTGACTTGGGCTAGAGTTTGTAAAATGGATAGAGGACAGAACTCACCTTATGGCTAACAACACATTCTGGGACCTTGTCAGAGAATCCATAAGGGTACCAGTTTGGGTAAGAGATGAGCAGGTACCAAAAGATGTCTCTTCATCTCTATGTGAGATGGAAATGGGGATCCTTTCTTTTTTTTTCTTTTCCTTTTCTTTTCTTTCTTTCTTTCTTTTCTTTTTTTTTTTTGAGACAGAATCTTGCTCTATCTCCCAGGCTGGAGTGCAGTGGCACGATCTCGGCTCACTGCAAGCTCTGCCTCCCGGGTTCACGCCATTCTCCTAACTCAGCCTCCCAAGTAGCTGGGACTACAGGTGCCCGCCACCATGCCCAGCTAATTTTTTGTATTTTTAGTAGAGATGGGGTTTCACCGTGTTAGCCACGATGGTCTTAATCTCCTGACCTTGTGATCTGCCTGCTTCAGCCTCCCAAAGTGCTGGGATTACAGGCATGAGACACTGCACCCAGCCAGGTTTCTTTTTTGTAACTAACTTAAAAAAAAAAATTTGATCCCGATGATCAAAACAATACACATTGACTGTAGAAGTGTAATATGGGTAGTATAGAAAAGTGTTAAAAAAACAAGTTAAAAACATTCCTAATTATTTCTTCACCTAGATGAAGCTCCTGTTCATGTTCTGGTCCAGTTTTATTCCAGTGCCTTTAAAATACCTCCACATGGTTGATAATTACGTATTTGATTTTTAGCTTGCTTTTCTCACTTGATTTAAAATTTTTTCCATATCATTGAAATTGTTTTGCAAACGTGGTTTTTGAAAATTATATATGTGTGTGTATACATATATATTCCCCCATTCTCCCACTCTGCACTTCAGCAACAGCAGTGTTAAACATTTAAGCATGCTTGAAAGATTTGCTATTATAAATAATGTTCCAAGTGGTGCTTTTATTTTAAATGATTTCATTGGGAAAAATATAGTTAGAAGTGGAACTACAGGGTTAAATGGTACAATATTTTTTAACTATTGCTAAATATTTTTGTCTGATTTTAAAGATCTGTATGGGAGTTTTCATGAAGGTTTTAATGATCTTCCTTTTTGTCTTCATTATTTTATTTCAGCGTCTTCATTATTTTTACTCATTTAGTAAACATTTACCATCACCTCCTATATGTCAAAGTTCAGAGGTGGTTACAAAGAATTCAAAGGTATAAACTGCATTCTTTGGAGCATGCAGGCTATCCAAAAAGATAAGATCCAAACACCAAATTCTACTGGAATTTCACTTGTAGATATACTTGCACAATTTCACCAAGACATATGAAGAAGGATATTCACTGCAACAACAATAACAACAACAACAACAAAAACTAAGAAACAAAAATAGCAAAAAATAAAAACAAAAGCCTGGCACTTTGGGAGGCTGAGGCGGGCAGATCACGAGGTCAGGAGATCGAGACCATCCTGGCTAACATGGTGAAACCCCATCTCTCCTAAAAACACAAAAAATTAGCCGCGCATGGTGGCGGGCTCCTGTAGTCCCAGCTACTCGGGAGGCTGAGGCAGGAGAATGGCGTCAACCTGGGAGGCGGAGCTTGCAGTGAGCAGAGATCGCCCCATTGCACTCCAGCCTGGGTGACAGAGTGAGACTCTGTCTCAGAAAAAAAAAAGCCTGGTAATTACCAAAATGTCCACCACAAGGGCGGAACAGTGTGTATAGTGCCCTCTTTGTGTGTGTGCGTCTGTGTGCATGTGTGTATTTGAGGAAGCAATAAAGAGAGACAGAGAGAAGATGAACATGAAGACACTCCATTATCTGCTGTTCCTTAATTCTAAAAAATCTGAACATTGAATATTTTCTTCAAAATCTGGTACAAACTCATTTGGGGGAATCTCATCTGAACTAACATGTAGGTATTTGTATTCTTCATTTATCACACCTAACGTGATTATTCAAACACCTTGTCCCATAAATTTTAATGTTCAATTAATATTAAACATGTCTAATTTACGTCTTTGCTGTCCCAAACCCTGCTGAGGGGGTGACATACTAAATGTCACAGGCACTATATCATCATGTTAAAAGCCTAAAAATGTTGCATTCCAACATTTTTCTGGCCTCAGGAGTTTGGAATAAGGAATTATGTCTAGTACAGATACATTTGTGTGTGTGTGTGTGTGTGTGTATGTGAGTTTATGTTGTTTTCATTTTTTTCTGGATGGTACTGTATGAAATATTTTATAGCAATCTCTGGGAAAGGGACTAGGAATTTTGGGGAGTGGATTTTACTTTTCATTTTGTACCTTTCTGTAGTTTGAATTTTCTGACTTTACATGCATGTTATTTACTTACTTATTCATTTAAAAATTTTAAATTGCAAAAAAGCGTGTATATTTACAGTGTAGAACATGATGTTACAAAATATATGTATATTGTGGAATGGTTACATCAAGCTAATTAACGTGTGTTACCTCACATAATTATTTTTTTCGTGATGAGAACACTTAAATCTATTCTCCTAAAAAAAAAATTTTCAAGTATAAAATACATTGTGATAACTATAGTCATCATTTTACACAATAGATATCTTGAACTAATTCCTTCTGTCTAACTGAAGTTTGTATCCATTGATCAACATCTCCCCAGTCCCTAGGCCCTGCCATGTGTTACCTTGATGTATATTTTAAAAACTCAACAGAGTCATAAGGATGAAGATTATGGTCCACTTTGTTTTCTTCTTTGTATCTCTTATTAAAGCAAACTATGGCCTGAAAAGGACTCCGTACTTTTACATTTGAGTGCTTGTGGATGTACTGTAACCTAGCTTAATAGTCAGACAAAAATTGAAAAACTAACTTAATATTATACACTTGTAACAATAGCTGAGTGTTGGCCAATCCCAGGGGCCATACTTCAACCTCTCAAAGACTGCTGAATGTTCAAACTGTATTCAAATAAGGCCTCACTATACCTCACTTCCGATTCCTGTACATCACTTTACCTTTTTTTGTCTATAAATGTGTTCTGACCACGAGGCAGGGAGTCTCTGTGAATCTGCTGTGATTCTCGGGGCAGTCCCATTTGCAAATCGTTCATTGCTCAATTCAACTCCTTTAAATTTCATTCGGCTGAAGTTTCTCCTTTATCGCTCTCCATATTTAATATCAATATGAAAGTAATTAAAATTTTTAAAAAGTGCATTTAAAACATTAAAAACAAAAGTACCTATGATGGGGACAGCAGTCTATGGTAAGAATTAGGAGGTGCATATCCCAAGAGCCACAGAAGTCCGAGGGGTCCCTGTAACCTGAGAGAGATCCAGACAGCCTTCATGGGGCTGATGGGACTTGAGCTAGACTTAACGCATATTTAGGATGCAATTGGTAGACATGATAGGGAGTTCAAATGGGGAAGGCCATCCATAAGAAGACAAAAAAGGAAGAATGAACTACTGTCACCTGAAAATGTGGGAGACTAAGTAGGCAGAAGGATACCAGCCATGTTGAAGGTAAAAGCGAGCTTTTACCTTCAAGTAACAGTGAAGGTGGCTCCAATTCCACCTTACATTTGACCCTGAATGTGCTCTCGTGGAATACAGGTACCACCAAACTGGAATGTATGAAGTTACCATTTGTCTTCCACCCATCCCCAACCCATTTATTTTCTTTCTTCTATTCCCTTCATAGGCCTATTATTAAACAGCCACTTTAAAAAATTCTCAGGACTCTATCTCTAGAAATAGTTGCCACTGACATTTCTGTGCATGTTAAAGACATGCACAGAATCATTTTGGGGAGAGAGAAGCTTGAGGAAATCAACCAGCCCACCCCACTCATACACTAGAAAAGGAATACAAGGTCTTGAGAGTTGAAACACCTTGCCATGTCACATAGTCCACTGGTGCAGAGGTCCAAATAAAACCCAGTCTTCCACCTTACAGACCAGTTTTAGACTACTCTTCTTTCTGTGTTTACTGATGATATATTCATTTTCCAGACTAGCCTGTGATCTGATAAGACTCCAGCATGTTATTGATGTCTGGGAAAGGTGAAACAAAACATAAAAGCATGTGGAACCAGGTGGTCGCTAGAAAAGCTGTGCTAGCTTGTGTAGATTGGAGCTGTATTCTAATGAGTTACCATGGCAACATCTGGGCATGCATTTCAGGCTCGAGGGAGAAGATATAATACTAATATCCTGCCTGGCCACTCATTCCTGTCAAGGTATGATTCATCACTCCAAGAGAATGGGTCTCCAACTGTCAAGTTGTGGGGAGGACGGGGTGATGGTGAAGTAGAAACTCCCTTCTTCTTGTTTGCAGTGTCATCATTTTTGAAGTGGAGGGAGGGAAGGAAGGAAGGAAAGAAGGAAGGAGGGAGGGAGGGAGGGAGAGATGCTTTTCTTTTCATTGATATTTTGCTTGCAATATAAGACACTATGCTGCCATTAACCTTTCCCAGCCTGGAAAAATTTGTTCTAGCTATATCTCCTTCCTTTGAAACCTAACTTGCCTTACTTCTCTCTTCTGATTCCATATAACGCCACAGGATTTCACTAACAGTATGACATGGCTGAGCGATTCACAAGCTTTTATAGCAAAATTAAATGTTATTATTCTTAAAGGACCCTTTTTTATCTGGGACAAAACCCAAGAGTCAGTAGTGAAGCAAGAGATCTAGATCAGGACAAGTATGGAGCTATGATAAGATTCTGAAGTAGATCTAATTTGCTTAGATCAGGACAAGTGTGGAGCTATGGTAAGATTCTGGAGTAGATCGAATTTGCTTTGAAGTCCTAAGGCAGGAAAGGGACCAAGTTTAGCTTAGACCTCACAAGGCCCACTCTCCTGACCCAACCTATACATCTTATTGCATCTCAGTGGGGTGCACAAAGGGAGACACAAAGGGATAGCCAAGTTGGGAAGGGGAGATCACGACCTTGGAAACTGATGGTATACCATGAAGTTATCTTGTGGGGAGCCCTGAAGTATGATTTAAAAACATAATCATTTAAAGTGGACAGAGTAGGCCGGGATGGCAAAAGATTGCTGTTTCTGGGTCGGAGTCTCTGAATGGGGCTGTTCCAGTACCAAGGCTGAATTGTTCAGCCCGACTTCCTACCTTTCTCCATTCTGTAGCCTCTGGAGCATTCAAGTCGGTCTATTCTCTTTATTCCACACACACCAGGCTAATTTCCACCTTCTGTTTCTGTGGTTTCTTCTACTTGGACTCCCCTCCTCATCCTCTCTGCTTACCCTACTTCTAATGTATGTTTCAAAATCAAATTAGAGTTCTGTATCCTCCATGGACCATTCCATTGTTGCCCCCAACTCATAATTATCCCTTGCACAAAGCTTATTTAAGTTTTATATTACATAGTTATTTAATCTCTCTGTGCTTTGATGAGGAAAATAACAGCACCTACCTCCTAGGTTTTTAGTGAGGATTAAATAAAATAATCATGTAAAGCATTTAGGGGAGTGCCTGAAGCACAATCAGTGTTCAATAAGTTGTGTCGGTTTTTATTTTCATGGCAAGGCATTATATAGCCCCAAGTCAGGGACATCACACATTGCTGTGATGTAGTACATAGTAATAACATCAAAAACAGCAGTCAAGGCCTTTTGTCCTTTTAATATACAAAAGGATACCTTGCCTTCCAGAATAGATAAAGAATAATAGGTAACATTCTGAATCCTAGCTATGAGTCAGGGTAATATTCTAAGTGCTTTCCTTTTATGAACATGTTGAATTCTTATACAACTAAGAGTGCAGGACTATCATCATTATCCCCATTCTACAGATGAGTAAAGAGATCCAGAGAGGTTGGATAACTGGCCACAGGTCACACACTTAGTTAGCAAGTAATGGTAGAGCAGGATCCAAATCTAGACAGTGTGGCTCCAGAGCCTAGACTCTTAACCATTACACTAGCCCCCTTGCAAATTGGAAGATAAAACTCCAGGCAAGGCCTTGGGGAGCAAGGAGCCTATTTAGAAAAGGGAAGAGGATTTAGCTGGAAAGTGTCCAGATGCTTTAAAGCACAAAAGCTTTGGGGTGGGTGACCCGTATCTGTGGGGAACAAGCCAGTCTTGCGTGTGAATTGGGTGTGCTCATGCTATCCTTGCTGTCTGTCCCAGGGTAGTTTCAGTTACGCTCAGGGAGCCTGTCCTGAGAGTCTGTGACTGCCATAATGACTCACTGTGAGGAGGGCGACTGGAGATAAGGGAAAGGAAGAGTAGCAATCTCAGGCTGTGGGCACTAGAAGAGTCCCCACAATCCCTGGATGGTGGCAGGAAGTCTTGAAGAAAGAAGCCAGCCGACTGCTGCCCAGCCACTGAGGGGTATGAGCATTTTCAGATATTTGCCTTCAGAAATCAAACCTTTAGGTCTTATCTCTAACTTCTTTATTGGCTCCTTCTTGGCCACAATCCTGTCGTTTATCTGGAAGGAATTCCAAGTGTTACATAAAGCTGAGACAGAACATCAATACTTGGTTTTGACAACATAGTGCTCAGAGAGGGATTGGCAAGCTCCTCTGAGTGAGGGCTGGGTGGGGGCTTTTAGTGAAAGGGTATGAAGCATGCCCTACCTTAAAGTACACAGCTCTGTGGGGAGATTCTGCTTTTGGTTTCATGCTATTGTCAACTCGTTGATGACTTCACAATTACTTGGGAGATTAGGTACTACCAGAAGAACTGCCGCAGCCAGGACTGGAGACTTACATGGTGTTCAGTCATCAGGAATACTAGACAGAGCCTCATTCCTGAAATGCTGGCCTAACCAACACCTGTCATCTTATTATTGGTATTGGATGCCTGAGTCTTGAAGATTTTATTTTTCCGTTTTCAAGAAGGCCCATTTAAGAGCTAGAAAAACACATGAAGTTCATCTGGTCCAATCCGGTTAATCTGTATTAAAGCATGAGCATTATTTGATGTGTTATTAGCATTCATTGAGTTAACCTGAGGTTTATAAGTAGCTTCTATGAGTTCCCTAACACTGTATGCTGAGTTTCATGTGAATGTCCACATGTGCATTTTTTACACATTGTAAAGCTCTTATCAAGCCAGAAGGTAGTGGGTTGTGTTAATACTCAGAAGGCAGTATGACACAGTGGAAAGCATAGGCTTGTAGAAAGGCCTGGCTTTGAATTCTGGCTCTTCCACTTACTAGCTGTGTGGCCTTGAACAAAATGCATAACCATTCTGAGCGTAATTTATAAAATGGAGAAAGTAACAGTGCCCAACTTGAGTTGGTATTGTGAGGATCCAATTAAATAAGGTAGGTAAAGTGCAGAACATAGTTCCTGGCACAAAGTAGAGGCTCAATAAATATTAATTCATTCAACAAATACTTATTGACTGCCCACTTTATGCCTTTCATTTTTCTATGTTCCATAGATACAGCAGTGAACAAAAATTCCTGCTCTTGTGGAGTTTACATTCCAGTGGCTCATGCTGTGAATATTACTCTGTCAAGCACTATTCGTTCACTCACTTATTCCTTCAGCACATTTCTATTAATTTCCTCTTATATGTGATCTACTGTGCTGACAATGAGGCTAAGATGGAAAACAAGACAAATGTGGCCCTTTGTCTCATAGCAATTTGGTGGGAGAGACATCCAAAAAATAGTTAGAAATTCTATAAATAAAATAGCAAAAATTATGATAAAGACCATGAAGGAAGCAAAGAATGGACACAGAGAAGGAGAAAAAGGGGAATGGGAGAGAGGAGAATCATTTTGAGCAGGATGGTCAAGGTATGACCCTGATATATGGTGACATTTAAGCTAAGATCCAAAAGATTGAAAGGAGATAATTATGAAAAGGGAAGGATTGTGTATTAGTTTTCTATTACTGCCATAACAAATCACCACAAGCTTTGTGAATTAAAACAATACTGATTTATTATCCATGGGGCAGCTGTCCAGGTACTGCATGGCTGAGGTAGGTTCTCTGCTTAAGATCTCCGAGACCAAAATCAAGGTGTAAGCCAGCTGCATTTCTTGCTGGAGTCTCTGGGGAAGAATCCACTTCCAAGCTCATTTCCTTTTTGTGTTTTCCACATGGCTCTTTCCATCTTCAAGCCAGCAAGGGTGTCTAGAGACTTTCTCATGCTTCAAATATCTTTGACTTCCTTTTCTGCTGCATTTTTTTTTTCTGCTTTTTAAGGGCTCATGTAATTACACTGGACCTACCTGGCTAATTCAGGACAGTCTTTTAATCTTGAAGTCAGTTTACTAGTAACCATAATTATATCTGCACACGACAATAGGTTTGATATCAGGCAGTGAAGGTTATGGGAGTCAAAATTCTGCCTCCCACAGATAAAAAGGGTATTGCAGGCAGAGGGAACAGCATAATGACCAAGTGCACTGAGATGGACTCCAGTTTGTCATATTTGAGGAACCGAGAAGACAGTGTATCTGGAATGTTGTGAGCAAGCAGGACAGTGGGACAAAATGAGATTGGAGAGGTGAGCAGGAGTCAGCTCATGCAAAGCTTATGGGCCATGCACAGGAGTCTGGGTTTTAGTCTAAAGGCAATGGGGAGTCATTAATGAGTCTAAATCTGGGAAATGACATGACTTGGTTGACATATTTGAAAGTTCATTGTTGCTACTGTGTGGACAATGAGTTGGAAGGGAGCAAAAATGAAAGTGAGAAAGTAATTATGAAGAATAAAGGTAATGATTCCAATCCTTAATTCTAGAGCTTCTCACTTTGTTCCAGTAACACAGCACAGGGAATCATAGAGTTCTCCGTGGAAAACTATGAAATATTCATATTTAAATCATAAAATGTTTACAAATATAATTCTATGTTAAATCAGATGCTAACTTTTTCATTCTAGTATAGGCACACGGAAGCAGGGACCAAGGGTTTCAGGAAAATTTACGGGAGCACATTCTATCCATAAACTTACTGCTTTTCCTTGAAAAACTTGGTGGAAAGACCATTATTTCATTTCCTTTCATTTTTAGTGGCAGAATACTCTTATTCAGTTCACAAAACACAAAAGTTTCTGAGGGGATAGTTTAAAAAACATTGTGAAGAGGAGAGCAATGTCTTAAGGCATAAGCACTAATGTAGGTTAGACACAAGACCAAGGTCCTTCCCATATACTTTCAGTCTCTTTTGGACCTCCCTGTCAGGATTTTTAACTAGCTGTTTGAAATGTGTTATTACAGTGGGAAAAAATTCAAGGTCCAATGGCTATGCAGATGGAAGAAGGCCAAGTTCACAGAGTAGCCTAATTCGTCAACGGGAGGTGAGATCTTTTCAGCTACATTGCTAGGTGGGCCCTTTGGTCCCAGATTGAAACTGCTCTGATTCTACCTGGTAGCTCAACCAAACAAGGCCCCCATAGTCTCCTCTTCTAAAGCTCTTTGAGCACAAAGTCCCCAGTCACTGGCAGTTTCCCACCCAGCCTCCTCCTCTTCTACCCTCTGGCTTTGAAGAATTCTGTGATCTATGCTCCTAGCAGGCACTTAGATTTCTTTCTCCTACTTTCTCATGCTGTCTGTTCATTTACACACCTCTCACCAAGTCCTTCAAACGTCCCATTTTTCTAAATAACCCTTGTGTTCCTTTCATCATTTCTAGGTCCCCTCTTCCCAGTGTCACACATCTGGGGCTTTGATGGCACTTGTCCATTTCTGTTCCTCACATCGACTTTGTTCAGCTCATCCATGCTCAGGACACACATTTGCATGTGTAAAGTCCCATTAACATTATGATTATGCTTTCCCTATTTATCCTCCAGTTTTCTCAACATCACATACATTGAGAAGAGGGAAAGGGTTTCTATAGGAGCCAGGATGCAGGTGTCAGAATTGTGAGAGAGGCCTTAAAGGTGGCACTGTTGGATTCCTGAGAGCCTGGGCTGAAGTAGCTAAGAGTGGGCTGAAGAGGCGCTGGAATGTCCACTTAAGGATTTGTGGGAGATTCTAGTATCTGAGAAACAAAAGCAATATTGTCATCCCCTTTGGACAAGTCTACCCAGATTCAAATGGAGTGGGGCCTGTGTCCTGCCACATCTTTTTATCTATTTGCAACATTGGGGGCTTCTTTGGTGATGGTGGGGGAGGAGAGATGTTAGATGAGAAACAGAGAGCATGAGAGAGCGTGAGAGAGCTGGAGAGGGCACTAAGGCAGGAGAGAGATTGATAAAAGGGAAGTCTTTTCGGCGTTTGGATAATGCATTTGAAAAAGTATAGAGGGTACAGGCTAGTCTGGTTCCAGCAATTACTCTGAATGAAATGGAGAATTTCTGCAAAATACGGCTCAGGGGCAGCTTTTTCTCATACCAAATTATCATAGCAATGTTGAGCATTTTTTTTTTGAGTGCCCACTACTATGTATTGAGCCCTGTGCCAGGCTTTTTATTTGCCCTAACTCATTTAATCCTCATAATGACATTAATAAATTGAGGTTATTATTATATTTCCATTATGGGTGAGAAAAATGAGGCATGGAGAGAGGAAGCAACTAATTCAAGGTCGCATATCTGGTAAGTGACAGAATCAGGATGCAAGGCCAGGTCTGGCCAAGTTCAGTGCCCATGCTCTTAACTACTATGTTCTGCTGGCATCATTGGCCAGTCAGTGAACCATTGTAGAGGCCAGAAGTCCCTTCTCATCCAACTCACATCTGGTTTTTGTTGTTGTTGTTGTTGTTTTGTTTGTTTGTTTGTTTTTGAGAATCTCAAAGCTTAGGGAATGGGAAAGACTCTGAGTAGAAGTACAGCCAGTTCACAGCAGAAAAACACCCTTTGGTGTCCATACCAAGGCAAGCATTGATGACTGAAGAATCACAAGCTGTCTTCATGTGAGCCAAATGCTTATTTTCTCCTTTTAACAAACAGAATTAAAAATCTATACACCACTTCCATGTCTACTACAGGATCAAGCACCTGCTGGATGTGTTAAAGCCCAAGACTCCAAGCTGGATTTCTTCAACTCTGTCCTTCACCCTGCATTCCTCCCCTTTGCCTCAGCTCTGTCTCCTGCCTTCTGTTCCTTCATCTGTTTTTGTGTTCCACTTCTCTCACTCCCTCTTCATATTTACCCAAGAGAGTTGTATTTTTACTTTTCAGGGTAATTTCCTGACTGGTCACATTCTCCTTTAGTGACTGCCTCTGATTATTACATTCTCTCAGTAGCCACTCACATATATATTTAAGATTTAGGAAGAGGCCAGGCGCAGTGGCTCATGCCTATAATCTCAGCACTTAGGGAGGTCGAGGAAGGAGGATCACTTGAGCCCAGGAGTTCAAGACTAGCCTGGGCAACATAGTGAGACCCCGCCTGTATTTTATTTAAAAACAATTTAGGAAGAGAAGGGAGCCCACTTGTATTCTGTATGGACAAAGTTGGAATCTAGTTCCTCCATTGAGAAACAAAGTGAAATGCCAATTAAAAATAATAATGTCATTTTCTTAAAATGTTACTTTCAGTTTCTCAGGATTTTTTTTTCTTTTCCATTCTTCGATATTACAAGGCACAGTCAAAGTGTGGCCTCTGTAAGTGACTATAGAACTTTACATTCATAACTCTCTCTTTTTCTGCTTTTCTCTCTCTCTCTCTCTCTCTCTGTGTGTGTGTGTGTGTGTGTGTTTCAGGCTACAGCTGTGAGGTAGACTATGCAGGTACAATTAACCCCATTTGCTCACAAGCAAGTGACTTGATCGTGGTCATACTGCTAGAGAGAGGCAAAACTAGAAGTACAACCTAGGTATTCCATCCTTTGCTCCAGAGATCTTTCCACTGAACCATACCTAGTGGATATGCTTCTTCCTCCATGTGTTCTGGATTTTAGGAGGCTGCAGTTGGAAGCAGTTGGTAGATGGCCCTCTTGAGTGACAAAAGATATGACTCAGGGGCATAAAGACAGATTATGGCACTAAAGAGAATACCAAACTCACGTTTCTTTATTTTTAAGAGAACACATTTGGGCTAGATGAATTCACAAGTTCCTTTTAGGGCTACCAGTCTAGGAAATCTAAGCCTGTGAGGCCTCTCTTCTGAGCCAGCTTTATCTGAGTAAATGCGCTGGAAGGAAATTTATAAGGAAAGCTTGTCCATTCCTTGGCCTCTTAGTAGAATTACCCCTTGACCAGCTCAAGCTTCTCAGATCCTTCTGTTCCTTAAGTCCTTCAGATTCAACTCTCCTTTTCAGTTGCACATTCCAATATTTCAACATGTTTTACAGCCAAATGATCACTGTGCACATTTAAGTTTTCTTTCTTTGGGGGATTCTTCTAAATGCAGTATAGGAACCTAGTTAGTAGATATCCATGAAAGGGAGACTTGGTGATGGCAGAGCTGGGGTTAGGGCACTAACTGAACCAGTCAGAATAAATGTGACTCTCAATTTGAAGCAAGCGATATGTTGAAACATCAAGGCTCTTCAAGGGAATATGAAGAGGTTGGCTTTCTTCACACCTGACATTACTGAGCCCAGAATGCCTGATGGGGATACTTGCTTCAGTTAGAAGTTTGGAATTTGGGTTGCAGCTTCAAATGCTCCCCTCTCTCAGCTCCCACTTAACAGAAAGAAGTACCTTAGTCCCCATCTCTCAAACTCTTTTCAAGCAAACATTTCCTCCAGATAAAATATGGAAACCATGAAGTGTACAATTTAATCAAAATGCCAATAATCTTACTTTATATGATCTAGAAGTTAAAAGCCCTGGAGTCAGACAGAGCTGGTTGCAATTACTAGATATTGATCATCGCAAGCCAGCCTCTCTTTAATCCACTTTTCTCATCTCTAAAATGGGGCAATAATAGCCTATCATACCAGGTTTTGTGGGAATTAAATGAGAACATGCAAGTAAAGCACAGGAAGCTTCCAGAAACTGTTTGTACTATTACTAGACTCTTCAGCACACTTTCTGCTGTTACTTCTTTTAAAAGTCCCACTACCCATTCTGTGAGGTAGAAGCTGGGGCAGAGTGGAATAACTTGGTCAGGACCACACAGAGTCCTGTATACCCTTCTGACAGAATGGTGCTGTCTCCATCAGTGACAAGAGCTCCACCTCAGGGCTCGAGCATGTTTTAAAGGATTCCATTGAAAACATATGTAGTAAGTTCACCAAATCTCTTCCTTCCTTCCTTCCTTCCTTCCTTCCTTCCTTCCTTCCTTCCTTCCTTCCTTTTCTCTCTCTCTCTCTCTCCCTCCCTCCTCCTCCCTCTCTCTTATGTTCTTTCTTCTTTAAGGAAGAGAAATGAAATCAGATGTTATAAGACCAGGGCAAAATCTCAGGAAAGTCTTGTTTTCAGTTAGATTTTTATAGTAATATTTTATTGGCACAGTCTCTGTCTTTCCTCTCCTCTTCCTCCATCTGCTTTGCAATTCCATTGCCTTCATCTGCACTTAAAAAGGCCAAGGCAAGCAAGGCAGGCTAAAAGGCAGTGAGGGCAAGGAGGCCTCCTCGAGATTTCCAGGTCAGGACTGCCATAGATTTTGTGTCCTTGGAGAGATGCTTCCTTTTCTGCTGCGCTTGGAAACATCTCTGTCTCTCGGGTTGACACAGTCTCAGGTTCCCTCCTTCAGAATCCCGGGGCCTCTGATGGGGGCAAGAAACAGGCAAGCTCTCCTATCCTGGTCCCCCCCTCCCCCAAACACCCACTGACTTTATAGCAGCTGCAGCCGTTGGGTCAGCCTGGGAGCCCAAGCCCCCTCCCCACCCCTTTTCCCCAGGTAAAAATAAATAAAGTGTCAGTGAGCTGATTGCTTTTTGGATTGCACCTCACCTCTTTCTTCCTGTTTTGAGCTTTTTGGTTTCTTAGTGGAAACTACAAACCTTGCCTTGACTCCAGAGTGGGTGTGATTTCCTTCTTCCTGGCTCCCATCCCACTCTTCCCCCAGTTCTTCCTTCTCTAGCATGACTCTCTTATCATTCTAATTGGGATTTCTCACTAGCAAAGGGTTTTCATCTTTGAAATTAGTAGGTGTCTGGAAAGGATGGTGGAACTAAATTTTCTGTAACCCAGCAATTGGAGCCAAGAAATGAGAACTTCTAATCTATCTTTTGTCTAAGACTCACTGTGTAACTGTAAGCCATTCACAGTGGTATTGCCATTTGACTTGGAGAAAGAGGTATTAGCCCAAATTAATCAAGTTATGCCAAAGAAGCTTACAAAAAGTGTGATTGCTCTACAAACACGTTTTCAAGACAAATCCTTTAATTTTTACCTGTCCCACCAAACCTCTTCACATAAAGAGAGAATGTAAATACAAACAGAAAAAAAGGGTAGGAGGTGAGTAGATGCAGCTTCTCTATATAGAAATTCTGGAGCTACTGTTGGTTCTTCACTTTCTATGTTAATCTCTTTTTTAACACTGTAAAACAATGTCAACATTTAATATCTTTGGGATAGACTGAGATGCTTGCAGAGTTTACCTGGTATCTGTAGGTCCCAGATCATAGTTTGGACAGAACCAATCAGAATATTGGCCTGTGTGGTACATTTGTAGTTCTGCTTATAATCATTATAAAACTATACCCAAAACAATTAATGAACATTGATTGAAACTCTTATGCAGTGTACAACCATATTCTGTTCACCTGAAGTGCTCTCAGGCCTCTTCATATGGATCTGGAAAGCATTAAAGTAACTGAGGCAATGGAAAGGAGCAAAGCAGTAGCTGGAGACAGGCTTAGAAATGTAAAGTATGTTGTTTTAGGGCAAGGTAGCTGAATAGCAGGGGGCAATTGAGGGAGGAGAGGTAAAGTAAAGTGCTGATTATCTAAGCACAGTGGAGGGCTGGAAATCTGCATCCCTATCTCCTGTAGGGAGCTGACTTGAGAGAGTTAGAGACTATGAGTCTAACTTTTGGATGAGGAAAAGAGTAGCTCCTGTCCTAGAGGAGTTCACATTTAGTAGGGATGAGAAAGTGTATACAGATGAATAGTGGTTAAGAGCATGGTCTGGCACCAGGCCACATGGGTTCAACCAGATCTTCAACTAACCAATTGTGTGAACTTAGGCAAGTCATTTCAGTCCCTGAGTCATCGTGTCCTCACTTAGAATATGGAGACAATAGTTGTACTTACCATATGAGGACAATGAAATGAATTCATACATGTAAAGTGCCTGGCACATATTGAGAGCTCAACTGATGTCAGCTCCTATTTATCCAGGGCTACATGATTTGCATGCATTGTCTTTTTTACTTCTCACCACTACCCTATAAAGAAGAAATTGTTATTATCCCCTATTTGCAGATGAGGAAACTGAGGCTAAGATAAGTTAAGTGGATGATTGTAATTGAGTGTAGAAAGTGCTAGAATAGACAGGTGCAATAGGAATGCAAAGATAAACATGTCTAACTGCCTGGAGAAATTTGCAGAGGTCATCATGGAGAAGGGCACATTTAAAGTGGACTCTAAAGGGTAAATAAGGGTTCATCAAGAGGGGCACAGAACATGCAAAGGCAAATGGATGGTAGTTAAGCATAGCCGGAGTACAGATGTTGGCAAGTTAGGTATTAGCAGGAAATGGGCCTGAAGGTTGGTTGTGACCAGTTTGCGTATGCTACCTAAGGAGTTTGGACTCTACTCTTTAGAGAATCCATCAAAGACTCTCTGTGTTCAAGTTGTGTACAGGGAGGGAATTTAGATGAGTGATAATTAGGGTTTGTACTAGCATAGTAGCAATAGGAATAGAGAGATGAATCCAAATGGAGAGGTCAAAAGTAAAGCACTTCCAGGTGGGGCACAGTGGCTCATGCCTGAAATCCCAGCACTTTGGGAGGCAGAGGAAGGGAGATCACTTGAGGTCAGGAGTTCAAGGCCAGCCTGGCCAACATGGAGAAACCCCATCTCTACTAAAACTACAAAAATTACCCTAGTGTGGTGGCATTTGCACCCGTAATCCCTACTACTCGGGAGGCTGAGGCAGGAGAATTGCTTGAACCCAGGAAGCAAAAGTTGCAGTGAGCTGAGATCATGCCAGTACACTCCAGCCTGGATGACAGAGCAAGTCTCTGTCCCAAAAAAAAAAAAAAAAAAAAAAGGAAAGCACATCTATTGCTTCATTAGAAATCAACTGAACAGGCTGGAGGCCGTGGCTCACTCCTGAAGGCGGAGGCAGGTGGATCACTTGAGGCCAGGACTTCAAGACTAGCCTGGGCAACATGGTGAAACCCCATCTCTATTAAAAATTCAAAAAAATTAGCCAGGCGTGGTGGCGCATGCCTGTAGTCCTAGCTACTCAGGAGGCTGAGGCAGAGAATCGCTTGAACCTGGGAGGCGGAGGTTTCAGTGAGCCGAGATAGTGCCACTGCACTCCAGCCCGGGCAACAGAGAGACTCTGTCTCAAAAAAAAAAAAAAAAAAAAATCAACTGAATATAGCTCATGCTTGCTTGGGAGTTGCAATGTAGTCTCTACTCCCCCTCAAGGAGCTCACAATAAAGTACAGAAGACAGACCTCAAATCAAAGGCAAACTAACAGTTGCAATACAATATGGTATGCTCCGTGAGAAAGAGACACATACAGGGTGCTGGAGGAGCACAGAGGAAGAATATTGTTCTAGGGGTGGAGAGGTCAGTAAAGGCTACCCATAGGAGGGACTACTTCTGCTACGTTTTTGTTTGTTTGTTTGTTTTTGAGACAGAGTCTCTGTCACCCAGGCTGGAGTGCAGTGGCACGATCCCAGCTCACTGCAACTTCCATCTCCTGAGTTCAAGTGATTCTCCTGCCTCAGCCTCCTGAGTAGTAGCCGGGATTACAGGCATGCACCACCATGCCCAGCTAATTTTTGTATTTTTAGTAGAGACGGGCTTTCTCCATGTTGGCTAGGCTGGTCTCAAACTCCCTACCTCAAGTGATCTGCCCACCTTGGCCTCCCAAAGTGCTGGGATTAAAGGCATGAGCCACTGCGCCCAGCTTGGAACTAAGTTTTGAGGGGTGAAGAATAGTTATCCAGGCAAAGAAAAGATAGGAATGGTTGTCATTCCAGTAGCAGGAATAACAGGAGCAAAGGTATAGAGTATGCAACAGCATGGAATGTGGGAAGTGCTACAAGTATTTCAGGATTGCTGGAGAAGAAAGTGCATCAAAGGTAAATAGCAGAAGAAACAGGGCTAGAAAGTAAGGCAGAGACCAAGTTTAGGGGACCTTTGTACGCTATGCCAAGGAGTTTGAACTTACTCTCGTAGGTGAAAGGGAGCCATTAAAATGATTTAATTAGGAGGCTACCAGATGCACAGACATACATATTAGACTGGTAGCAGAGTGGAGGATAGGATTGGAGGGGGTGAGATTA
The DNA here is from genome assembly GCF_000951035.1 of Colobus angolensis palliatus. NCBI lineage: Eukaryota > Metazoa > Chordata > Mammalia > Primates > Cercopithecidae > Colobus > Colobus angolensis. The sequence goes on from NW_012116999.1 coordinate 1,294,175, forward strand.
GAAAAGGCAAGGCCAGAAGCAGAGAAAGCTGGTAGGAAATTATCGTAACAGATCATACTTGAGATTAGGAGTGCCTGGTTTAAGGCAAAGCAGGGGTGACAAAGAAGGGATCAGTGATTGGAGAATTAAAAGTGGCAGGACTTGGTAACCGATTCGACATGGTGGTTAAAGAAAAAGGAGTTGAGGTGGACTCTCAGGTTTTTGGCTTTAATGACAAGTGAACTTTGGTTCACCAACCAAGAAAAATAATGGAGAACTGATTCTGGAAGAACAGTGATTTCATTTTGAGCATCTTGAGTTTCAGATGGTTATGGGAAATCCAGATGGAAATGTCCACTGGACATTTTTTTGTTTTTGATATGTGAATCTTGAGGCCCGGGGAGATGTTGATTAGGAGATGTAGAGTTGGAAAGCATCAGCATACAGATGTCAGTAAAAGTCATCAGAAGGGTTGAGACCACCTAGAGAGAAAATGGGCCAAACATAGAAACTCAGAGGACTATCAGTATTCAAGGGGCAGACAAAGGAGAAAGTCCAGGAATTGTTGGCACTAGCCCCGGACTATATCTTTTAGGAACTGTGGGATTGAATGAGAAACCCCAACATAGTGGCCCCAATCTTTCCTCTTGGAACTTTCTAAAACTATTCTGTGGTGTACATGATTGAGAATATTAACACATTTTAGGACTGCGTATCTTCCAACTTCTAATATAGTACCTTTTTTTCTGAAGATTGTTGCAAATTGCTTTGCAATAATATTCATAATACAAATTTCTGAGTTCCATGATTGAATATTCTTTTTTTTTTTTTTTTTTGAGACGGAGTCTTGCTCTGCCGCCCGGGCTGGAGTACAGTGGCCGGCTCTCAGCTCACTGCAAGCTCCGCCTCCCGGGTTCAAGCCATTCTCCTGTCTCAGCCTCCGGAGTAGCTGGGACTACAGGCGCCCGCCTCATCGCCCGGCTAGTTTTTTGTATTTTTTAGTAGAGACGGGGTTTCACCGTATTAGCCAGGATGGTCTCGATCTCCTGACCTCGTGATCCGCCCGTCTCGGCCTCCCAAAGTGCTGGGATTACAGGCTTGAGCCACCGCGCCCAGCCTGAATATTCTTTAAGCAGAAAATTGTATTTATTTTCTTCATCTCATTAACCTAAAACGCTTTTGTAGTATCACATCCCTTTTGACCTAGTATCTTAGTCAGCTTGGTCTGCAATAACAAATACTATAGACTGGGTGGCTTAAACAGCAAACATTTAGTTCTCATAGTTGTGGGGACTGGGAAGTTAAAGACTGAGGTGTTGACCAATTTCCCTCTTTCTGGTTGTAGACTGACATCTCACTATGTCTTCATACAGCAGAGAGAAGATTATCTCTCTCATGTCTCTTTTTGTAAGGGCACTAATCCTATCATTAGAGATCCACCCTTATGACCTAATTACTCCCCAAAGGCCCCACTTCCAAATGCCATCACACTGAGCACTAGAGTTTCAACATATACATTTTGAGGGAATGCACACTCAGTTCATAACATTCAGGAAGAATATTTTTTCTTCTTGTTAGTTTTAACACATATAAAGTGCTAAGCCTTATGCATGTTAAGATATATATGTTTAAATAGTGCCTGGAACATAATAGGTGGCCCACACAATTCAAGTGGCATTACTCAAATTCATTGTCTTTACCTAAATATGCACACCCTATTCTGTAGTCACAGACACACACTCAAGTAAGCTAGGTCTTTCCAAACTAGCGATTGCTCAATGTAAGTCTTGCCTTTCAGGTTTTTGTTTCAATTTTTGGCATCGAAGGGCAAATTAGAAAAAGAAAAAGTACTGGTATGTAGATTTGGGGGTTATTTCCCTTTAGATTATGACAGGATGTTAAAAACTGATCACAGTTGATATACAGCAGCTTGCTGGAGTCTCTGCAACATGCCTCAAACACAAAAATCCCTGGTGATGGACGACTGTGGGTAAAAACACACATGCATCAGATTTCTTCTCTGATAGCTTCCAGACCCCATTTTAGTAGTTTTGGCTCTCAAGGCAAACTCCATTTGACAGCACAAGAGTAACTACTCAGTCATTCTCCCAAACTAGTCAGTCATTCCCCCCACGCTTGGCCTCTTTTCAGCAGGCAGGCTTGACTAGCTGCTTACTTCCTCTTCTCTCTTAAGGGAGAAGGGAAGTGAGAGAACTCCCTGGTGAGTGCTGAGTTGCGATCTGTGCATACAGCTTTACAGGGGAGAACAAAACTACTCTATTTTCTCTGTTTCATTGTAATAAATCTCTGAAGAGATCTCTGGTTGGATCACCTCAGAGAGAGAGAGAGAGGGAGAGAAAGAGAGAGAGAGAAACTGGGACAGAAAGAAAGAGAAAGAGAGAGAGATTGGGACAGAGAGAAAGAGAAAGAAAGAGAAAAACGAGGAGGAGGAGAGGAGAAAGAAGAAGAAGGAGGACAAGAGAGAAAGGGAGCAGAGAGAGAAAGAGAAGAGACAATGTGCATTGTTGCTGATACGCACTGTTTTTGTTTCTGTGTGTGCTTTGTACTTGTAATGGTTAATGCCCAGATGTGTCCTAAACCCCATGAAACTGTTTCCTTCCCAATCACAAGTGAGTAGTAACAGTCCAATCCAAATGTAACCCTTGATCTTTTTCATGAGTAGAGCATAGAATCCTTTGTTCTCACATACCTTTTTTAAGTACATCATTAAATTGAGTAGAATAACAATAATAATAATAAAAACTCAAGTCAATGTTCCAATAACCTACCCCTAACTGCCTCTCCCTACGAAGCTGCTACTGTTTACTGCACCACAGCTTTGCTCACATCCAAGGCAAAACCTCAATTGATCAGTTTGGGTGATCTTGTTACACCCTTGCCAGGCTATAGGCTACCACACCCAATATGTCAACTTTAATCAGCTCTAAGTCCCTATTGCTATTGCCACTCTATTGATCTCTGTTTGTAGGAGATGAGGGTAAGAGAAATTGTTCTTTTAAAGTCTTTGACAAAAAGAGAAAGGAAGAAAAGGAGAAGAAAAGAGAAGAAAAGGTGAAGAAATGAAAGACCCAAAAAACAGAAGAAGAGGGAGAATAAAAGAAGAGAAACCATATGGAGAAAACTCGGAAACAAGTGTCCCCAGGCTCCACACCTATCTAATTTGCTTTTCCCTGTTTCTCCACTTAGCAATGCATTAAACATGTGATCTTTCTTTTAGCCACAGCCTTTCCATTCCTTACTGTGGAGTCAAGAAAAATACATGATATGATGAAGATAAGACGGGTTTTGGAATCAGCTCACCCTAGGTTCTCATTCTAGGAGCTAGCACAGTAACTAACCCATAATGCCAAATAAACTCCTTTTCGTAAGAAATTTGTTTGAGTCCCATGTAGCAATGGACTCCTGGACTGTATATATTATTCTACCATTGTATAGTACCAGTAAAAACTCACTGGGAATTCACTTTTCTCAACTGCGTTTGGTTATGAGGGCAAGGAATTTCAATTGGCAGGCAAAATATGTTGTTGCTTAACACACATACATGAACATGCATACTTGTACACATGCAGTGTATACATGGTAAAACCAAACAAATAAAAACCCAACCTATACCTAACAAAAGGTATACAACAAAAGGTCTCTACTCCCTCCTCTGCAACAACCCTTAGATCCTTTTGAAAATATAACCACTGGGTCACTGTTAACTGTTTCTTGTTTGCCAGATATACTTCAACATGGAGAGGAGGCTGGTCCAAGTTGCTTTTCATTTGCACAGGGTGTTGAAGTAGAGAGTACTCAACAGTTTAGGGTGGGTGGCATCAGGACCTTGGGTTTCCATGGGGATAGTAGCCGTGAAAACAGGTAAGATGAGAGGATGGGAAACATTGCCTGCTTTACAGTCTTGCCTCTTTCGTGGTGTGACTCTTAAATTGTGAATTAGAAGGGTCCCATCAAAGAAAAATCTGAGACCCAGAAAAGGAAGGGCCTTGTCCAAGGTTACACACATGCAGCCATTTAGAGGCAGAGCTGATATTAGCCCCTAGTCCTCTAGCTTCCTAGGACACTGTTCTTTCCCTAATTCCCCAGAGCCTCCAACAGTGAAACAAGCAAAGCTAGAGCTTCTGCTTCTGGCACCTTCCACTGCTACTCCACTCCCTGTGTCTGGACTATGAGCCTTACAGATCTCCTGGATTCTTCTAAGGGAGGACATTTTTCTTTTCTCCTTTTAGTGGAGACATGGTAGCTTGAGAGCATCAAGAGATAGTTTTCAAACTGTAGTATGAATCTGAATCACCTGAGTTGATTGTTAAACATGTTAGTCTTTCCCAGAAGACACTTACTCTCAAAGAACTTTCACTACTCCCTTGAGAAAGGTAGCAGACATTTACTGGAATTTTTTGTATTCACATGATGACTTTCTACAGAAGCCTCAAGTCTAGAGAAAAACACCATCCTGTTTTAAAAATTTTGTTATATTGTTTCTGTTTGGTTATAAAATTAATACATATTTATTGGCAAAAATTAATATTACACAAGAATATTACGAAAGATATACATCAGCAGATGTTTTTAAAGCCTTTTCATCAACTCTCAAGAAAATCTCCATTCTGGACACAAGAGGGAGCTTTTAGTTAAAATGAAAATTTTAATGCAGGCAGTTTCATGGGGTATATACCATCTTTACTTTCTTTAACAAATTTGACTTTTTTCTTTTTAAAAACACATTCATTAGTGATTATGGAATTGTATAATGATAGAGCTGACAAGCTTCTTAATCATCATGACCTCTCTACAGCAGTTGATATTGTAACCACCCAATGGGTTCATTTTGCCTGCTGCCCACATAGAGCCGATTTATCAAGACAGGGAAATTGCAATAGAGAAAGAGTTTCACACATGTAGAGCTGGCTAAATCAAATCAGCCTCCCTGAAAATTTGGAGGCTAGGGTTTTTCAAGGATACTTTGGGTGAAGAGAGGTGGGGTGGCTAGGCAATTAGGTACTTGCTGCCAGCTGGTTGGGGATGCAATCATAGGGGCATAGGAAATGGTTCTCATGCCCACTGAGTCACTTTTGGGTGAGACCACAGGAGCAGTTGGCAGGTCCAGGTGGAGCCATTGGTTATCAGACATTCAACAAACCTGAAAAGACATCTCAAAAGGTCAATTTTAGGTTCTACAATAGTTACGTTATCTGCAGAAGTAATTGGAGAAGTTGCATATCTTGTGGCTTCTGGAATAATGGCGAGTAATCATTTATGTCTATACCTTGGCAGAATTCAGGCTCCTCTTATCCTCTTAGCCTGGTGGTCTGTCCTTAGCTTTACAAAGGTAGTTGCATTTTGAGGAAGTGCTATTATTATTTAAATTATAAACTAAATGTATCCGGAAGTTAGCTTGGCCCAAGCCCAGGAATAATTAAGGGCAGCTTGAAGGCTCAAAGAAAGATGAGGGGTTGGTTAGATCAGATCTCCTTTACTACCATAATTTTCTCGCTGTTATAATTTTTGCAAAGGCAGTTTCAATATGGTTGCCTATTCCTGTCTTTAAAGATTCTCCTTCCTTGTCTCCTGAGATACCACTCTGTTCCTGGCTCTGCTCCTAATTTTTTGACCATTTCTCTTCCTTTGCTCTCCTCGAGTGTGGATGCTTCTCTGAGATCCTCAGTCCACTTGTCTTCTCATTCTGCAGTGTATGCACATGTTCTGTGGCTGACCTCATCCATTCCCATGGTTTCAACTACTACTATGGGCTGATGAAGAAATCACCATGCATACCTCTTGCTATTAAGCTTATACGGAGGCATATTCACTTGCCTACCGGACAAGCTAAAAAATGCCAAAGCAGCCCAGAAAAATGTCAATGAACCTGACCCAAAGGGTAGTAAATTTTAAGACTGCATAATAGGTTGGTTAGGGAATCTCTGAGTTTTCTGAGTCACAGGGATGACCATGTGAACTGTGATTACAGAAACAGAAAACAAAACAAAAAAAAAGAGCAACAAAAACCACAATAACGAAAACACTAGAGCACAACAAAAAGTTTCACTTAGACGGGATTGTCCAATATAGCAGTCACAAACTGCAAATGGCTTTTGAGCATCTGAAATATGTTTGGTTTTAATTGAGATATAGAGTAAATGTAAAATACTATCAGTTTTAAAAGAAAGTAAAATCTCTCTCTTTTTTTTTTTTTTTTTTTTTTTTTTTTTACAGATTACAGAACAGTTCCTGGTTCATACAACATGCTCAATAAATGTTAACTGCTACCATTGCTAGACAATCTCAATTCTGGTCACTTCAAATTTCTTGATGTTACCCAAACCTTTGTTGCTTCTCTACCTTTGTGAATGCACTTTGATGCTTCTCTACTTTTGTGAATGTTGATTCCCCTGCCTGGAATGCTCTATTGCAAATTCTTCACCTATGAAACGACTACACATACTTCAAGATCTAGCTAAAACATTACCCGCTTTTTGAAATCTGCCACATTACCAGTGGTTATTGTCTCCTCTGTGGTACCTTGTAGATATTGCTATTATTGCACAAACGGTAATACAGTTACACTTGTAATATAATGGGTGTGTCTGCTTCCTCAGTGGACTTTTAATCTCAACAGAGATAAGAGCTTGTTGGTCTCCTCTTGGTATTTAGCGCAAATGTCTAGCACAACATTTGCCATCAAATAGGTACTAAATAAATGCTTTTCAAACTGAAAATTGAGTAATCTAATTAAACCATCTATCTTTACATATGAAGAAACTGAAGCCCTGAGAAGTGATGGACTTTTTGGACAAGCTTACACTTTGGACCCTAGTGGACCAGGGGCCTTTTCTTTTGCCTCTGAAGAAAACAGGCAAAATGTAGCCCTAGAATAATTAAAATAAAGACTTACATTAACACAGATCCCTCACTTTCACTACTTGTGAGATAATAATGATGGGTGTGAATCCCAAACCTCGATACTGAATTAAGCATATAATATATGTCCAAACTTCCACTAGTTTCTGGTGTCGGGATAAGGATAAGAATATTTTGCTATTTACCATCCCTCTGTGGCTGGCTAGACAGTAGGACCTGCAGGCAATTGTAGAGTCCAATATTGTTATGCGCTTGATGGAAAGAATACTATGAGTCAAACGACCTAGATACTAGTCCTTACTCTTAGTTAAGTTACTTAAATTTTCGTCAACTATTTTCATGTCTATATGATGAGTGGTTGGATCGGATGATCTCTAAAGTATAACAAACTCCTTTCTTATTGTGACTGTGACAGGATTCTTCATGTACAATGAGATTCTCTCTTATTTTTAAAGCTCTCTAGAAAAAGTTAATATACATTTCCCTTAAGAATTCCTTCAGTTTTATATCTCTGAGCTAAGTAAGTAACAATGGAAAACTATGTCAGATTGGATAGTGTTTATAGATTACAAATTACTTTACATGCAATATTTCAATTTTCAAAACCTCTGAGGAAAGTTGACCAGTTAGCTTTTTTATACCAATTCTGCAGATGATGATCGTGATGATAATAAGAGCTAACATTTTATTGAGTATGCCAGACGGTGTTCTTAGAACTCTGCAAGTGCTATCATATTAAGTTTTCTAGATGAGAATTCTAAAGCCCCAAAATGTCAAGCGACTTGCCCAAGTTAGTAATGACAGATTCAGGACTTCAATCCAAAGTGACTGTCTCTAATTTCTGAGTTCTATGCCAATCACTCATCTCCTACAACAGTTTTGTAATATCATTGAATTAGAGAATGAGTAAACATCACCTTTTATGACAGCCCTTCACAATTGGAAGATATTGTTCATTATCCTTTTAATTTTCTCTTCTTTTTTGCATAGATTACATTTCTTATCAGAGATCTGGCTGGCTCACAAAATTTTGTGAGAGCTAATTCTGTGTATCTCTTCTTAACTCTGCATTCAGTGACATCGCTTTGGTGGTGCTATGGCTTGAATGTATCCTCCAAAGTTCAGATGTTGGAAACTTAATCCCAATGCAACAGTGTTGAGAGGTGAGACTTTTAACAGGTGATTAGGTCATGAGGGCTCTGTCCTCATGAATGGATTAATGTCATTATCACAGGCGTGGGTTCCTGATAAAAGGATGAGTTCAGCCTTCTTCTCTCTTGTGTGTGCTCTTGTGTCTTTCTGCCTTCCCACCATGGGATGATGCAGCAAGAAGGTCCTCATCAGATGTAGCTCCTCACTCTTAGACTTCCCAGCCTCCATAACTGTAAGTCAATAAGCTTATATAAATCACACAGTCTATGTTACTCTGTTATAGCAGCAGCAAAAGAGACTAAGATAAGTGGCATAAAATCAGCCACTGTGGCAGATTTTTACCCCATATAATTATGTTAATGCTACAGACAAATATCTGCTTTCCCCCTGGAGAGCCAGTTGTTAAATATTTACCAGCACATGTTTGGTTCAGGATAAAAGAGAAAAATGCTAGAACCTCATTCTGGGTTCCATTGAGTAAAGTGGACATTTGTATTTTAGTAAAGATAACAGTATAGACCACAGCATCTTTCTTACTCTGTAGAAAGAAACATTACTCTTCCTTTGAGATGCCTTTGGTATATTCCAGATATTCCTAGACATGAAGAGAACTAATAGAGCTAAGAAATATTTTTTTCACCAAATTATTGCTATTCTCTTTTCTGTAATATCCTGAAAACTGCAAAGGTTTAGGCTTTAATCCTTTGTAGAAATGGAAAAGATTTTTACATAACCTTCTTCAAGCATGGTACACTGATTTATGATGACAACTACTGAATGGTAAAGACTAGATTTCTTTCTTTCTCTTTCTTTCTTTCTTTCTTTCTTTCTTTCTTTCTTTCTTTCTTTCTTTCTTTCTTTCTTTCTTTCTTTCTTTCTTTCTTTCT
>NW_012116999.1:1303201-1330013 GCF_000951035.1 Colobus angolensis palliatus
TCACCCAGGCTGGAGTGCAGTGGTGCAATCATAGTTCACTGTAGCCTTGAACTCCTGGGTTCAAGTGATCCTCCTGCCTCGGTCTCCCAAGTAACTGGGACTACAGACACTTGTCACAATGCCCATTTAATTAAAAAAATATTGTAGAGGTGGGGTCATGCCATGTTACTCAGGCTGGTCTCAATCTCCTGGCCTCTAGTGACCCTCCCACCTCAGCCTTCAAAGCATTAGGATTACAGATATGAGCCACTGCACCCTGTCCTGGATTTCTTGATTACCAGTTCATAGCTCTTGTCACCCATCATGGTGCCTGTACAAGACATTATTTGGAAATATTTGCAGTATGTATTTATGGTCACTTGCTGTGTATGAATAAACTTGTACATCTAATAAATAATCATCTTGAACATTTTTACTTGGTGTTCACATTGTTTAGTCATCAGAATCCCTGCTTCTAGCTAGTATATGTACTCACATTTAAGGAAAATTCTGGGACTCTTATATAACATTTTGGAGATGGAATGATCTTGGTCATCCTCTTGAGGAAAGGGAAAATGGAAGGTCTGATCTGATAGTGTATATCATTGATCACTTGGACATCTAATAAAGTTCAGCTGACTGAGTTATGTTTATTTTGGTGAACTAGATTTTAGTTTCCTCCAAAAATCTAGTCTGGATTTACTTCCTGGAAACAAAAAGCTCTGGATTTCCCAAAAGCAGCCACAATTCCAAATTCTCTGGTTGTAAGTTTTTAATTATAGAACATATGCCCCACATTTTGGTTAATGAAAATATTATTTATGCCGAGAATGAGATTATTTTGTGGAAGGAGAATAAAATAAGTCAGCGTTACTTACACATTTCATTAGGGTACTACTTTGGGAAGCTATTGTATAATCTGGATTAGTGGAGAGAGTTTTTGAGCTGAACTGACAGAGACTTGAAGGAAACCAGAAGAAAGAGTCACTAGAGCTCAGGCCTCAGCCATACCTCTTCTCAGTAGCTCCTCTGGAGAACTGTGACCATGGCATACTCCCCATAACCGATATGTCCAGCCACATGCGTGTCCTAAGAGGAGAGCCAACTACTGGACAGTGACCAAATGATTCCTTACCCCAGACACAGCCCTCTGTTGCCATTGCTACAACTCCTGAGTGGGATCCCATCAGGGCATTGTTTTGGCTCAGGATTCTGAAGGGGAGGCCAGACCACTTGGCCTATGGGACAAGGAAAATCCTAAGTAGGATTGGCTGCAAGGGATGGTCTAAGGAAAATTTCAGGAGTAGGATCAGAAAGTGATTGAAGAATTGAGTATAACTCCCCTTCTCTGGGAATTTCTGCAGTGTCAAGGGCATGAAAAGAGAGCATCCTGGAAGAATCAAATGATGGTAGACAAGGTTAGATGTGTTTGGTTGAAGGATAAGCAAACCAAGCCCCTGTCCTTGAGTGTTTCTGTAAGAGTAGAGGGATGAGGACAGAACTTTCTGGAAAAGAGCTATTGAAAAAATGCAGAGCCTATCGGAGGCTCTTTCTGGATGGGGAGTGCCATGGTTTGAGTATGTTCCCTCCAAAATTCAGGTGTTAAACCTTAATGGCCAATGTGATGGTATTAAGAGGTAGGACTTTTAAGGGGTGATTGGGTGATGAGGTCTCCTCCCCTCATGAATGATATTAAGCCCTTAAAAAAGGCTTCATGCAGTGTTTAGATTTTCTCTTTCACCTTTTGCCATATGAGGACACAATATTCATCTCCTTTGAAAGACATAGTAATAAGGTACCATTTTGGAAGGAAAAAGCAGCCCTCACCAGACAACCAATGGCCATTTCCTTGATCTTTGACTTACCAGCCTCCAGAATTGTGAGAAGATAAAGTTTTGCTCTTTATAAATTACCCAGTCTCGGGTATTTTGTTATAGCAGCACAGGAAGAGACCAATTATCATACATAATCATGAATGCTTATTTGAAGGAAGAGGGTGAAAACACCAAAATTAATCATAGTGATATTGAATTCTAGATGAGTTACTCAGGTGTCTAATTCACATTAACAACCCCTTCTCTGAAGAAGGAGAGGGAAAAAAGCTACTCCCAAAATTACATGAAGTGATATCTGTTTCTAGACCAGTTATTTATATTGTCTAATCCTTATAAGTAAATGCTTATCTGAAGAGGGAGGGGGGAAAATGCCAACACAAAAATTGATTCCAGTGAGATAAGTTCCTGTACAAGTTAGTCATGGGTCTGATCTTCTATGTAAATGCTGATTTGAAGGAAGAGGACAAAAAGTCTCATCCCAAAGTAATCACAGTGATGCTTGTTTCTAGACTAGTTGTTTGTGTTCTCTGATCCATATAAGAAAATGCTTATCTGAAGAAATAGGCAGGCAAAAGTCATCACCAAACATATGGCCAGATAAGCTGCACTATATACCACAGGTTTACTGAAATGACTATGTGGCTGTGACAGGCATAAATTTTGTCTCAATGTGCAATTTTGGTGGAAAAAAAAGGAGTATGAGAGAGACTTCTAGCATGAGAAGAATGCTGGGGCAGGGTGGAGGCAAGATCTACTAGACAGAAGTGGTAGAAGTCTTGTCTCAGAATGGGCTGGCAACTCTAGAATAGTGGCAACAACTTATTATCCTGGGTCACAGTGGAAAAGAAAGTGGACAGCTACAGTGGGCAGAAACTGCAGCTACAGTGGGGAGTGGATAAGAAATCTGTCAGTGGATAGGAAATTCCAACTACAATAGAGGACAAATCTGCTTTCTTAGTAGAAAAGAAACCAGGCAACTGTACAATCAGGGAAGCCAAATTGTGGAAGAGTAGCTTACAGTGGCCAACAATGTAGGCAGCTAGGAGAGAATAGAGAATTCCAGGAAGTGGATAGAAGTGCCTGCAGATAGTGGCCAGACAACTATAATCTGCAAGGTTAGCAACATAGAGGCAAATACCTTGAAGGCTAGACTGTTATACTTATGAAAGGAATGCCAGTGAGCTCTGGAAGCCCCACCCCTAGTTGAAAGCAGAAAGAGAAGGATTGGAAGCCAAATTGAAAGCTGAAACCATTTTCCAGATGGGCAACACATCAAAAGGTATGTTGAATTTATTCCAGTCATCTCAGTGAATAGTTGGAGGGAATTAGAAATTGTGCGTCATTGTTCTGAGGAGTATGGTTCCATGAGAAGGCAGTTGCAATACACTAAAGGAGGAAAGTCAGAATGGGTTCAGTCATGGAAAAAAAGCTACAGGCTTTTCTTTATTATAGTAGGGTAAGTCTGGAACACTAATAATGCTAATTCACTGTTAGTAAGCATTTTTAATGCGGAGATTGTTTTTCTTACTGGGAAGCATTTTTTTCATTCAGTACTTTTCTAGAAATGATCATGCTAATCATATTTTGAGTGTAAACTTTATTATTTCCAGAGGTGCCTTGATAAGGTCGGGGTAAAACTCTGACCCTGAAATTGATCTGAAATGGAATTCTGATTGAACACACTTCTTTTTTTTTTAAACAAAACTTACACCTATTAGTTTGAGCATTTCATTGCATAGCAAGTCAGTGTATTCTAGTTCTTTAGAAAACAACATCTCATTGTTTCTCCATAACTATGCTAGGGAAAATAACCAAAGGGATAACAACTCTTTGGAATATCAGTGATTGTATATTTATCTAACACTTATATTAAAAAGTATTTCTTAAAGTGCTAATAAAGTGCTAATCTTAGCCATGTTCCTCTTAGAGCATGTTCCAATTATGGTTAACTGATTGTTAAGAGCACTTAAACTTTATCTTCTAACTCCATAGAAAGATAATGCTACTTGAAATCAATTTGTTAAAGTCTTAGAGATAAACAGCTTAAAAATTTTATTACTGCATAATAGATGTACCTAGTTTTGGGGTACAGGTGATAATTTAATACATTCCTACAATTCACAAAAATCAAATTTGTGTACCTGGAATATCCATTACCCTAAATATTTATATTTTCTTTATGCTAGAACCATTCAATTCTTCTCTTCTAAGTATTTTGAAATATACAATAGATTTCTGTAAACTAGAGTCACCCTACTTATCCATCTAACACTAGATCTTATATCTTCTATCAAACAACATATATGTATCCATTAATCTGCTTGTCTTTATTACTGCCTACTCACTACCCTTCTTGGCCTCTGTAACCACCAATCTACTCTCTATCTTCATGAGATCCACTTTTTTTTTTTTTTTTTTAACTCCCACAGGTAATTGAGAACATGCAGTATTTGTCTTTCTGTTCTTGGCTTACTTCACTTAACATAATGACATCTAGTTCTATCCATGTTGCTACAAATGACAGGATTTTATCCTTTTTATGGCTGAATAATGTTCCACTGTGTATACATACCACATTTTCTTTATCCATTCATCCACTGATGGGCGTGTAGGCTGATTCCATATTTTGACTATTGTGAATAGTGCTGCAATAAACACAGGAGTGCAGATACATATCTTTTTGATATATTGATTTCTTTCTTTTGATATATACCCAGTAGTGGAATTGTTGAATCATATGGTAGTTCTACTTTTAGTTTTCTGAGGAACCTTTATGCTGTTCTAATAGTAGCTGTACTAATTTACATTTCCACCAACAGTGTATGCAGGTTCCCATTTCGCTGCATCCTTGCCAGCATCCGGTACTACCTGTCTTTTGATAAAAGCCATTTTAACTGTGATGAGATGATATCTCATTAAAATTCTGATTTGAATTTATCTGATTATAAGTGATGTTCAATATTTTTTTCATATATGTGTTGACCATTTGTAAGTCTTCTTTTGATGAATGTTTAATCAGGCCTTTTGCCCATTTTAAATTGCATTATTTCTCTTTTTTTGGAATTGAATTGTTTGAGCTTCTTATATATTCTGATCAGATCCCCAATCCCTTGTCAGATGGGTCTTTTGCAACTATTTTCTCCCATTCTGTGGGTTGTCTCTTCAGTTTGTTGATTGTTCCCTTTGCTGTGCAGAAGCTTTTTAGCTTGATGCAATATTGCCTATTTTTGCTTTGGTTGCCTGTGCTTTCGAGATCCTACACAAAAATCTTTATGCAGACCAATGTCATGGAGCATTTCTCTGCTGTTTTCCTGTAGTTTCACAGTTTCAGGTCTTAGACTTGTCTTTAATCCATTTTGATTTGATTTTTGTGTATGGTGAGAGATAGGGGTCTAGTTTCATTCCTCTGCATACGGACATCTAGTATTCCCAGCACCATTTATTGAAGAGACTGTCCTTTGGCACCATTGTCTTGTATGTTCTTGGCACCATTGTCAAAAATGAGTTTTCTGTAAATGCGGGTATGTATACCTAGGCTATATCTAGGTTATCTGGGTCTATTCCATTGGTCTATGCATCTGCTTTTATGCTAGTACAATGATGCTTTGGTTACTATAATTTGCTAGTAAATTTTGAAGTCAAGTAGTGTGATACCTCTAGGTTTGTTCTTTTTGCTCAGGGCTGCTATGACTATTGGGGGTCTTTTGGGTTTTAAATACATTTTAGGATTGTTTTTCTATTTCGGTGAAGAATGTCATTGATATTTTCATGGGAATTGTATTGAATTTTTAAATTGCTTGAGTAGTATTGTCATTTTAACAACATTAATTCTTCCAGTTCATGATCATGGAATATCTTTTCTTTTGCGGTATCCTTTTAAATTTCTTTTTCAGTGTTTTATTGTTTTTGATGTATAGACCTTTCACTTTGGGGTTAAATATATTTCTAGATATTTTACATATTTTGTAGCTATTGTAAATGAGATTGCTTTCTTGATTTCTTTTTTTTTTTTTTTTTGAGATGGAGTCTCGCTCTGTCACTTGATTTCTTTTTTAGATTGTTTACTGTTGGTGTATATAAATGCTACTGATTTTTGCATGTTGATTTGTATCCTGCAACTTTACTGAATTAGTTAATCAGTTCTAATAGTTTTTGGTGGGATATTTAGGTTTTCCTAAGTATAAGATAATGTCATCTGTGAAGAAGGCAAATTTAACTTTTTCTTTCAAATTTGGATGTCCTTTATTTCTTTCTCTTGCCTAATTGCTCTGGTCAGTACTTCCAATATTATATTGAATAAAAGTGGTGAAAGTGGGCATTCTTGTCTTGTTCCACATTTTACAGGAACAGCTTTCAATTTTTTTCCCATTTAGTACAATGTTAGTTCTGACTTTGTCATATATAAGGTCTTTATTGTTTTGAGGTATGTTTCTTCTATACCCAATTTGATTAGGGTTTGTATTATTAAGGAAAACTGAATTTTATTGAATTTTTTTGGCATTTATTAAAATAATCATACTGTTTTTGTTCTTGGTTCTGGTAAGCTGATGTTTCACATTTATTTATTTGCATATATTGAACAACCTTTGCATCCCTGGGATTGAATCCCACTTGACTATGGTGAATGATCTTTTTCATGTGCTGTTGAATTTGGTTTGCTAATATTTTGTTGACAATTTTTGCATATATGTTCATCAGTGATATTGGCCTGTAATTTTCATTTTTCATTGTGTCCTTATCTGGTTTTAGTATCAGGGTAATGTTGGCCTCATATAATAAGTTTGAAAGTATTCCCTCCTCTTCATTTTTTTTGAATAGTATTGATATTAGTTTTTCAAATGTTTAGTAGAATTCAGTAGCGAAGTCATCAAGTCCTGGGCTTTTCTTTGATGGGAGATTTTTATTACAACTTCACTCTCATTACTTGTTATTGGTTTATTGAGATTTTATATTTCTTAATGGTTCAATCCTAGTAGGTTGGATGTATCGAGGAATTTACCCATTTCTTTTAGGTTTTCTAATTTGTTGACATATAGTTGCTCATAACAGTCTCTAGTGATTCCCGGCATTTCTCTAATGTCAGTAGTTATGTCCCTTTTTCTGTTTCTCACATTCATAATTTTGATCTCTCTTTTTCTCTTAGTCAAAGGTTTGTTCATTTTATCTTTTCAGAAAACCTACTGTTATCTTCTGTTTTGTTTTTTCAGTCTTAATTTCATTTATTTTTACTCTGATCTTTATTATTTATTTTCTTCTACTAATTTTGTGTTTGGTTTATTCTTGTGTTTTGAGTTTTGTGAGGTGCATCATTAGGTTGTTCACTTGAGGTCTTTCTACTTTCTTGATATAAGATTTTACTGCAAACTTTCCTCTTAGTACTGTTTTTGATATATCCCATAGATTTCGGTATGCTGTATTTCCATTTTCATTTGTGTCAAGAAATTTCTAAATTTCCTTCTTAATTCTTTTGTTGACCCATTGGTTATTCAGAAGCATGTTGTTTAATTTCCATGTGTTTGTTAAGTTTTCTGAGTTTCCTCTTGTAACTAATTTCTACTTTTACTTCATTGTGGTCAGAACAAATACTTGATATTTTTTCTATGTTTTTGAATTTGATAAAACTTGTTTTGTAGTCTAAGATATGAAATATTCTAGAAAATACCACATGTGCTAATGTAAAGAAGGTGTATTCTGCAGCAGTTGGATGAAATGTTTTGTAAATGTAAGTTAGACCTATTATGTTTAGTTTATAGTTTAACTTTGCTCTTTTTTTTTGTTGATTTTCTGTCTGGATGATCTGTTCATTACTGAAAGTGAAGTGTTAAAGTCCACCACTATTATTGCATTTTAGTCTATCTCTTTCTTCAGAGCTATTCATGTTTGCTTTGCATACATATAAGCTCTGGATGCATAGGTGTTTATAATTGTTATATCTTCTTGCTGAATTGACCTCTTTTACATAGTGATCTTTTTTTGGCATTTTACAATCTTTGATTTGTAGTTTATTTTATCTAATATAAGTATAGCTAGTATAGCTACTTTTCTTTTTTGTTTTCCAGTTGTATGGAATAGCTTTTTCCACCTCATTATTTTCAGTCTATGTGCCTTTAAAGGTAAAGTGGGCTTATTGTAGGCAGCATACAGTTGGGTCTTATTTTTTATCCACTTAGCTGCTCTATGTGTTGTAATTGGATAACTGAGTCTATATTCAGTGTTATTATTGATAACTAAGGACTTTGTATGACAATTTTGTTGTTTGTTTTCCCATTGTCTTGTAACTCCTTTCTTCCTTTCTTACCGTCTTCATTTGTGATCAAGTGATTTCTTTTTTAAGTAGGATGTTTTATTTTTTATTTTTCATGAATCTATTTTAGACTTTGTGGTTATTATAGACTTACAGAAACATCTAATAGGCATAATACATTATTTCAGAGGGATAAAAATTTATCTCAAATCAAAAAGAATAGAAACAAATTAAAAACAAAAGAAATTCTTCTACACCTTAACTCTATCCTCCCAACATTTTGACTTTCAGTTATCTTAATTTACATGTTTTTTATATTACTTCTGTCTTAACAGATTGCTGTAGCTATTGTTGTCTTTGAAAATTTTGTCTTTTGGTATTCACAATATGTTATGAGTGGTTTGCAATCTAACGTTACAATATTAGAGTATTCTGGGTTTGTCTGTATCCTTCATTTACATTTAGCATTTTTTGTGAGATGGGTCTGGTGCTGAACTCTCTCAACTTTTATTTGTCTGGAAAAAACTTTATCTCTTCTTCATATTTGCACAATAACTTTCCTAGATACAGTATTCTTGAATGGCAGTTTTTTCTTTCTGTGTTTTTTGGTATTTTTAAAGTAACATTTATTTTAGGTTCAGCAGTACCTGTGCAGGTTTGTCACACAGGTAAACTATGTGTCATGGGAGTTTGGGGTACACATTATTTCATCACCCAAGTAATATGCTTAGTCCCTGATAAGTAGTTATTCAATCCTTACCCTCTTCCTACCCTCCAGTAGTCCCCATGTCTATTGTTCCCTTCTTTGTGTCCATGTGTACTCAAGATTTACTTTCCACTTTTAAATGAGAACACGCAGTATTTGGTCTTCTGTTCCTGCATTAGTTTATTTAGAATAATGACCTCCAGCTCCATCCATGTTGCTGTATAAGACATGGTATCATTCTTTTTTATGGCTGCATAGTATTCCATGGTGTATATGTACTACATTTTCTTTATTCAACCTACTGTTGATGGGCATTTATGTTGATTCCATATCTTCACTATTGTGAATAGTGCTGAGATGAACATACACATGCATGTATCCTTATGGGAGAACGATTTATATATTTTGGGGTATATACCTAATAATGGGATGGCTGGGTCGAATGGTAATTCTGTTTTAAGTTCTTTGAAAAATCACCAAACTTCTTTCCACAATGGCTAAACAAATTTACATTCCCACTGGAAGTTTATAAATGTCCTTTCTTTTCCACAATTTCACCAGTGTCTGTTTTATTTTGACTTTTTAGTAATAGCCATTCTGACTGGTGTGAGATGGTATCTTATTGTGGTTTTGATTTACTTTTCTCTAACGGTCAGTGGTGTTAAACATTTATTCATATACTTGCTGGTTGTGTGTATGTTTGCTTTTGAAAAGTGTCTGATCATCTACTTTGCCCACTTTTTAATGGAGTTGTTTTCTGCTTGGAAATTTGTTTAAGTTCCTTATAGATTCTTGATATTACACCTTTGTCAGATGTATAGTTTGCAAATATATTCTCCTATTCTGTGGATTGTCTGTTTATTCTGTTGATAGTTTCTTTGGCTGTGCAGAAGCTCTTTAGTTAGATCCAACTTGTCAATTTTTGTTTTTGTTGCAGTTGCATTTAGCACCTTCATGAAATATTTTCCAGGTCCTATGTCCAGAATTTTATTTCCTAGGTTATTTTCCAGGTTTTTAAAAATAGTTTTAGTGGCTGGACGTGGTGGCTCACACCTGTAATCCCAGGACTTTGGGAGGCTGAGGCGGGAGAATCATGAGGTCGGGAGATCGAGACCATCCTGGCTAACACGGTGAAACCCCGTCTCTACTAAAAAATACAAAAATTGGCCAGGTGTGGTGGTGGACACCTATAGTCCCAGCTACTTGGGAGTCTGAGGTAGGAGAATGGCGTGAACCTGGGAGGCAGAGCTTGTGATGAGCTAAGATGGCGCCACTGCACTCCAGCCTGGGAGACAAAGCGAGACACCATCTCAAAAAAAAAAAAAAATAGATTTAGGTTTTGCATTTAAGTTTCAATCCATATTGAGCTGATTTTTGTATCTTGTATAAGGAGGGAGTCTAGATTCTGTCTTCTTTATATGACTAGCCAGTTATCTCAGCACCATTTACTGAATAAGGAGTCCTTTGCCTATTGCATGTTTTTGTCAACTTTGTTGAAGATCAGATGGTTGTAGGTGTGTGGCCTCATTTCTGGGCTCTCTATTCTATTCCATTAGTCTATGTGTCTGTTTACACACCAATATCATACTGTTTCCTTACTGTCAACTTGTAGTATAGTTTGAAGTTAGGTAACATGATGTCTCCAGCTTTGTTATTTTTGCTTAGGATTGCCTTGGCTATTTGAGCTCTTTCTTGGTTTCATGTGAGTTTTAAAATACCTTTTTCTAGTTCTGTGAAGAATGTCATTGGTAGTTTGATAGGGATAGCACTGAATCTGTACATTGCTTTGGGCAGTATGGCCATTTTAATGATATTGATTCTTCCTATTCATGAGCATGGAATGTTTTTTCCATTTGTTGTGTTTGAGCGGTGTTTTGTAATTTTCATTGCAGAGATCTTTCACCTCCCTGATTAGCTGTATCACTAGGTATTTTATTCTTTTTGTGGCAATTGTGAATGGGATTGCATTCCTCATTTTCCTCTCAACTTGGCTGTTGTTGGTGTATACGAACGCTAGTGATTTTTGTACATTGATTTTGTATCCTGAACCTTTGCTGAAGTTGTTTATCAGCTGAAGGAGGTTTTGGGCCAAGGCTCTGGGGTTTTCTACAGAATCACGTCATTTGAAAACATGGATAGTTTGACTTCCTCTATTCCTATTTGGATGTCCTTTCTTTCTTTCTTTCTTTTGCCTGATTGCTCTATACAGGACTTCCAATACTATGTTGAATAAGAGTGGTGGGAGAGGGAATCCTTATCTTGTGTTGGTTTACAAGGGGAATGCTGTCACTTTTTCCCCATTCAGTATGATGCTGACTGTGGATTTGTCACAGATGGCTCTTACTGTTTTGAAATGTGTTCCTTCAGTACCTAGTTTATTGAGAGTTTTTAACATGAAGAGGTGTTGAATTTTATCTACAGCTTTTTCTGCATCTATGGAGATATTCATGTGTTTTTTGTCTTCAGTTCTGTTTATGTAATCAATCACATTTATTGATTTACTTATGTTGCACCAAACTTGCATCTCAGGGATAAAGCCTACTTGATCTTGATGGATTAACTTTGTGATATGTTGCTGGATTAAGTTTGCCAATATTTTCTGAGGATATTTGCATCTATATTCGTCAAGGATATTAACCTGAAGTTTTCTTTTTCGTGATGTCTCTGTCAGGTTTTGGTAGCAGGATGATGCTGTTCTCATAGAATGAATCAGGAAGGAGTACCTCCTCCTCAATTTTTGGGGAATAGTTTCAGTAGGAGTGGTACCAGCTCTTTTTTATACATCTGGCAGAATTTGGCTGTGATTCTGTTTGGTCCTGGGCTTTTTCTCATTGGTAGGCTTTTTATTAGTGATTCAACTTTGAAACTCACTATTGATCTGTTCAGAGATTCAGCTTCTTTCTGGTTCAATCTCGGAAGGTTGTGGGTTTTCCGAAATGTATCCATTTTCTTCCTGGTGTTCCAGTTTGTGTGCATAGTGATCTTCATAGTAGTCTTTGAGGGTTTTTTATTTTATTTTTTATTTTTTTTACTTCTGTGGGGTAGGTGGTAATGTCCTCTTTGTTGTCTCTGATGTGTTTATTTGGATCTCTCTGTTTTTCATTAGTCTAGCTAGTGGTATATCAATCTTATTTATTCTTTCAAAAACAAAAGTCTTGGATTCATTGATCTTTTGTATGGCTTTTTGGGTGTCCATTTCATAAAGTTCAACTCGGATTTTGATTATTTCTTGTCTTCTGTTAGTTTGGGGATTGCTTTGCTCTTGTTTTTCTAGTTCCTCTAGGTGTGATGTTAGGTTGTTAATTTGAGATGTTACTACATTTTTGATGTGGGCATTTGGCACTCAAAACTTCCTTCTTAACATTGGTTTATCTGTGTCCCAGAAATTCTGTTGTGCTACATCTCTGTTCTTATTAGTTTCAAAGAATTTCTTGTTTTCTGCCTTAATTTCATTGTATACTCAACAGTCATTCAGGAGCAGACTGTTTAATTTCCATGTAACTGTATGGTTTTGCACAATTCATTTTTATTTTAAAATTTTTTAAAATTTAAAAAACTTTTGTGGGTTCATAGTAGATGTATATATTTATGGAATATATGAGATGTTTTGATATAGGTATGAAATGTGAAATAAGTACATCATGGAGAATGGAGTACCTCAAACATTCATCCTTTGAGTTACAAACAATTCAATTACATTCTTTTAATTATTTTAAAAGGTATAATTAAGTTATTATTGACTATAGTCACCCTACTGTGCTATCAAATTGTAGATCTTATTCATTTAATTTTTGTACCCATTAACCATCCCCACCCCCATCTACCCTTTCTAGCCTCTGGTAACCATCTTCTACTCTCTATGTCCATGAGTTCAATTGTTTTGATTTTTTTTTTTTTTTTTTTCTGAGACAGAGTCTCCCTCTGTCGCCCAGGCTGGAGTGCAGTGGCACGATCTCGGCTCACTGCAAGCTCTGCCTCCCGGGGTCCTGCCATTCTCCTGCCTCAGCCTCCCAAGTAGCTGGGACAACAGGTGCCCACCACCACGCCTGCCTAATTTTTTTGTATTTTTACTAGAGATGGGGTTTCACCATGTTAGCCAGGATAGTCTCGATCTCCTGACCTTGTGATCCACCCACCTCGGTCTCTCAAAGTGCTGGGATTACAGGCATGAGCCACCATGCCAGGCCAATTGTTTTGATTTTTAGATCCTACAAATAAGTGAGAACATGCGATGTTTGTCTTTCTGTGCCTGATTTATTTCACTTAACATAATGGTTTCCAGTTCCATAACCTATTTGCATTCAATGTTACTATTGATGAGTAAAGACTTACTCCTGCCATTTTGCTACTAGTTTTCTGGTTGTTTTGTGGTCTTTCCTTTTTTCTTTTTTTTTTTTTTTTTGGTCTTTCCTTTTTTCTTTCTTTCCTTCCTGTCTTCCTGATTTTCTGTGCAATTTTCTTAGTATTGATTTCAATTTACTTTGCATTGTGGTCCAAAAGTGCAATTGGTATGATTTGAGATTTTTTTTTTTTTTAATTTCCTGAGGATTGTTTTATGGCTGATCGTGTGGTTGATTTTTGAGTATGTGCCATGTACAGATAAGAAAAATGTATATGCTCTTGTTTTCAAGTGGACAGTTCTGCAGATGTCTGCCAGGTCCATTTGGTCATGTGTCGAGTTTGGGTCCAAATATCTTTGTTGGTTTTCCGCTGCGATGATGTGTCTTACACTGTCAGTGGGATGTTGAAGTATCCTACTATTATTGTGTGGTTATCTAAATCTCTTCATAGATCTCTAAGAATTTGCTTTATAAATCTGGATGCTCCTGTGTTGAGTGCATATACCTTTAGGATAGTTAGGTCTTCTTGTTGAATTGAAGTCTTTACTGTTATGTAATGCTCTTCTTTGCCCTTTTTATAGTTGTTGATTTAAAATCTCTATTGTCTGAAATTAGAATAGCAACACCTGTTTTCTTTTTTCTGTTTACTTGGTAGATTTTTCTCCATCCCTTTACTTTGAGCCTATTTGTGTCATTGAATGTGAGATGGGTTTCTTGAAGACAGCATATATTTGGGTCTTGCTTCTTTATCCAACCTGCTATTGTGTGCTTTTTAATTGGGGGCATTTAACCTGTTTACATTCAAGGTTAATATTGATATGTGCAGATTTGATCCTGTCATCCTGTTGTTAGCTGATTATTATGAAGACTTGATTGTGTGGTTGCTTTATAGTGTCAATGGTCTATGTACTTAAGTGTGTTTGTGTGGTGGCTGGTAACAGTCTTTCCATATTTATCACTCTCTTACGGTGCCTTATAAGGCAGATCTGGTGGTAATGAATTCCTTCAGCATTTTCTTGTTTGAAAAGGATCTTATTTGTTCTTTGCTATGAGGCTTAGTTTAGCAGGATATGAAATTCTTGGTTGGAATTTATTTTCTTTAAAGAGTGCTGAATATTGGTCCCCAATGTCTTCTGGCTTGTAAAGTTTCTGCTGCAAGGTCCACTGCAGCTTGATCAAGTTCCCTTTGTAGGTGACCTACCCCTTCTCTCTAGCTGCCTTTAACATTTTTTTCTTTCACTTTTTACCTTGGCAAATTTGACTATGAGTCTTGTGGATGATCATTTTTATAGTATCTTGCAGGGATTCTCTGCATTTCCTGAATTTGAATGCAGGCCTCTCTAGTGGGACTGGGGAAATTTTCATGAATGACATTCTCAAATATGTTTTCTGAATTGCCTGGATGATATCCTCAAATATGTTTTATCTTCCTCTCTTTCAGGGATGTCAGTGTGTCATAGATTTGTTTTCTGGTTTTGTTCATTCTTTACCCTTGTCTGACTGAGCTATTTCAGAGAACTGGTCTTCAAGCTCTGAGATTCCTTCCTCAGCTTGATCTATTCTGCTGTTAATACTTGTGATTGTATTACAAAATTTGAAGTGAGTTTTTTGGCTCTATCAGATTGGTTCTTTCTTAAAATGGCCATTTCATCTTTCATTTCCTGTATCATTTTATTGTATTCCTTACAATCCTTGGATTGGGTTTGACTTTCTCTGAATCTCAATGATCTTCATTCCTATCCATATTCTGAACTCTGTGCCTGTCATTTTAACCATTTCAGCCTGGTTAAGAACCATTGTTAGGAAACCAGTATGGTCACTTGGAAGTGAGAAGACACACTGGCTTTCTGAGTTACCATAGTTCTTGTGTTGGTTCATTCTCATCTTTGTGGGCTGATGGTCCTTCAATCTTTGAGGTTGTTATCCTTTTCATGCAGTTTTTGTTTTGGGAGATTGACTGTGGTGTAAGGTAAGTTCCATTAACTGGCTTCATTTCTGGAAGATTTTAGGGGACCAAAGGCTCAGCTCAGCACTTTTAGGCTGCATGCTTTAACTATGGGGGTGGTATTATGCACCAGGCTCTCTCTGGCCCTTCAAGGTTAGGAACCTGCTGTGCTGGAGGGAGCCAAGTTGTTTCTGGTCTGCTGGTCACAACATTCCAATGAGTGTTACTGGCCAAAGCACTTCACTGGGGTGATGGCAGTGGGATCCATGCTTGCTTATGTGTGCCAGCAGTGGTGGCAACACTGAGGTGCACATGTGTTGGCTGGGGTGGGATACTGGCAGAAGTGGGGCTGTGGTGTTCCTGTTTGTGCTTATGCTGGCAGTGTGAAAAGGGTGGAGTGCCGGCAGGTGTGGGTTGTTGTTGTCCATGCTTGCATTAGCACCAATGGTGGTTGTAGCAGAGGCAGGGTGCTGGTGGGCATGGGACTGCTAGCCTCTGCTTGTTCATTCACTATGGCAGTAATGGTGCTGCAGGGGGAGGCCATAGGATGCACTCATGCCAGCAACAGTGGTGTATCAGTGTGTGCATGCACATATGTGCCAGTGGGGTAGGGGAGGTGAGGTCTGCTTGCAGGTGTGCACCAGCAAACTGATGGGGGTGTGGTCATGCATAAGTACATGCTGGCAAAGACAAATGGAGGAGGCTACAGTGGGGGAGGGTGTGAGTGGGTTGGTGCTCATCAGCAGGAACTACTCTGCTGGAGCTCTCTGACTGTCAAGTACAGTCTGCCAGTGAAGGAGCTATGATAAGGGCCTTTGGGAAGCACTCTGGTTGTGCATCCAAGTCTGCACTGCAAGTGGATGTAGCCAGGCTGGGGCCCCAGGAGAGGTCAGGAGACAGGAAGTATTCAGATCAGACTGGCCCCATCTCATAGGCAAGACCTCCCTGCTCTGTCCGCTCTGTCCAGGTTCAATTGTCACCCCAAACCTAAAGTTTACTAGAGGAGCATAACAAGTCTTAGGGGATGGGGATTCCTGGCCATTCTCTAGTGCTGATGTTCCTGCACCAAATCCTCTGGGTTATGCATAGCCTGGAATCCCACTGCTACCACCTCTCCAAGCAGTTTTCCCTGCCAACTCAAGTGTCCATGCAGGTTGTGGGATCTCCTGTTGCCAGGATTCCAGAGGTCCATGGCAAGAGCAGACCACTTCTTGCCTCTTCAACTCATTTCTTCCCCAGGAGTTGCTGATAGCCAGAAATGAGTTGTAGTGCTTGGTAGCTCCACATAGGATCCCTAGCTTTCTCCCCCTTCAGTCTAGCATCTATGTCCTCCCTCTATCCACTCTCAATGCCTTCTGTTTGAAGATCTGCTTGAAGTGTGCCAGTCTTCCTGATGCCCCAGTCTCTAGGTGGCAGATGTTCCTTCTGGCTATACATAGTCAGGCATCTTGGTTAAAATTCTTACAGCATTTTAAAAATGTTGTTCCACTCCCTCCTGGCCTGTATGGTTTGCTGAGAAGTCTGTTGCTAGAAGAACTGAAACTCTTTTTATGTTATTTGCTTCTTTTGCTTGCTGTTTTTAGGATTATCTCCAGATACACATATCTTTCTCAAGTTTTAGAAAGTTTTCTGTTATTTCTTTGAATAAGTTTTCTACCTCTACTCTTGCTCAATGCTCTCTTGAGCACCAATAGTTCTTAGATTTTGTCATTTGAGGTAATGTTCTATAGCTTGTAGGCAATCTTTGTAGCTTTTCATTTTTTCTTTTTTCTCTTCTGACTGTGTTTTCAAATAGCTTGTATTTGAGCTCACTAATCATTTCCTCTGCTCTCTTCTGCACTATTCTGATCTATTCTGCTGTTGAAAGCCTCTAGCAAATTTTTGAGTTCAACAAATGTATTTCTCAATTCCAAGATTTCTGTTTTGGCTTTAAAAAATATTTCAATATCTTTGTTTGATTTCTCTGATGAATTTCTGAACTGATTTACTGTGTTATCCTGGAGATTATGAATTTTCTTATAACTGCTGTTTTAATTTCTTTGTTAGAGAGTTCATACATTGCCATCTCATTAGGGTCAATGTATTAGTCCATTCTCAAACTGCTATAAAGAACTACCTGAGACTGGGTAATTTATGAAGAAAAGAGGTTTAATTGACTCACAGTTCTGCAGGCTTAATGGGAACCATGACTGGGAGGCCTCAGGACACTTACAGTCATGGTGGAAGGCAAAGGAGAAGCAAACAAGTCTTACCATGGCAGAGCAGAAGAGACAGAGAGTGAAAAGGAAAGTGCCACACACTTTTAAACCATCACATCTCTCAAGAACTAACTTGCTATCACGAGAACAGCAAGTGGAAAATCCACTCCCACGAGTCAATCATCTTCCATCAGGCCCCTCCACAACACTTGGGGATTACAGTTCAGCATGAGTTTTCGGTGGGGACACAGAGTCAAACCATATCAATCAGTTATATGTTCCCTGCTTTATCTCTTCGAACAGTCATGGTTCTCTGTCTGCTGTTTCTTGTGGATGTACATCTATGTCTTTGCTTTGAAAGATTAGCTGTTTATTCCAGTCATCTCTGTCTGGCTTCTTTATTTTTTTATGGGATATATTTGCTTAAAAATACTTTTTCTTATAAAATCTAACAGATATAGGAAACTATATAAAACAAACCAAACACCCTTATAACCATAACTATGTTCAAAAAATGGAATTTTGCCATTCATCCTAATCATAGCCCCTTCCTGCTTTTCAAAGGTAATAACAGTCCTGATCTTTATGGTAATCACACCTTTATTTTATTTTATCACTGAAAAGTTCATTCCTAAGCACTAGTTTAGTTATGCTTCATATCTTGCTGTCTTTTTTTTTTTTTTTTTTAATCTGGAGACTGCCTTCATCTTTTTTTTCATTGTAATTCATTCAAGAAATATTGCCTTTTTTCCTCTAAGAGTTTCTTATAGTCTTAACTTTGCTTGATGGAGTCTCCTGTTGTAGTTTAATAAGTTACTCTGTCCTGTACTTCTTGCAAATTGGTAGTTAGTTCTATAGGCTGAACCAAATTTGAGTTGCTGTTTTTTTCCTCTTGACTTCATAGTGGTGTGATCTATTTGGAGGTACAAAATTTTGGGTTGCCTCTCTTTTCTCTGATATTAGCTGCCAGTGATGTTTAATACCATCAGTCTTTAGGTTGGTGATATTTCACCAGGTGTTTCAGTTATTAGAAGCTTATTCTGTAAAATCAGGAAGAACTTGCAGGAACAGTATTTCCTGAGTTCTCACATGTTGATAAACTTGTCTTGGCATTTTTACTTGAACTCAGGTTGGTCATAAAATCTTTGACACATTTTCTTTCCTTGGGAATATTAAATATGCTCTCCCATTTTCTGCTGACATAAAAAAATTGTTGTCAAAGTCTGATAATCTTGTTTTCTCTCTTTTATTAGTTATTTTGGTCCTTTTATCGATTATTTTCTTTAAGGTCCAATAATTTTACTAGAATGTGTCTCTGTGTTGGTTAACTTGCTAGGTTAATTTCCCCTTTTAACCTGAAGTTTTAAATCCTATTTCAGAGAAGTGTTCATGAACCATACTTTTTTTTTTTTTTTATTATACTTTAAGTTCTAGGGTACATGTACATAACGTGCAGGTTTGTTACATATGCATACTTGTGCCATGTTGGTGTGCTGCACCCATCAACTCGTCAGCACCCATCAATTCATCATTAATATCAGGTATAACTCCCCAATGCAATCCCTCCCCGCTCCGCCCTCCACATGATAGGCCCCAGTGTGTGATGTTCCCCTTCCCGAGTCCAAGTGATCTCATTGTTCAGTTCCCACCTATGAGTGAGAACATGCGGTGTTTGGTTTTCTCTTCTTGTGATAGTTTGCTAAGAATGATGGTTTCCAGCTGCATCCATGTCCCTACAAAGGACGCAAACTCATCCTTTTTTATGGCTGCATAGTATTCCATGGTGTATATGTGCCACATTTTCTGAATCCAGTCTGTCACAGATGGACATTTGGGTTGATTCCAAGTCTTTGCTATTGTGAATAGTGCTGCAATAAACATACATGTGCATGTGTCTTTGTAGTAGAATAATTTATAATCCTTTGGGTATATACCCAGTAGTGGGATGGCTGGGTCATATGGTACATCTAGTTCTAGATCCTTGAGGAATCGCCATACTGTTTTCCATAATGGTTGAACTAGTTTACAATCCCACCAACAGTGTAAAAGTGATGAACCATACTTTGTAAAAACAATTGTTCTGTTTTCTTCCTTTGGTTTTCTCATTTAAAGATTGAGAGCTTATGAAAAATAAAACATTTTTTAAAACAGCTGCTGAGGGGCATCAACATAGGGATGAATAAGGACTTGTCAAGCAGTATTGAAGGCTGAATTGAGATTAAATGACATACATTTCTAGTGGAGCCAACTTTCTACAGCAGCTACAAACAAAATAAATGGTTGGGTTTTGTGGCAGGTCACACAGCATAGAAAGACAAAGGCTTGGGAAATCCTAGGATGCTAGCTGAAGTACAGCTGAAATAGTTACCAGCATATTAATTGTACAAATGAGTAAAAAATACAGGCAGCTATTTCTGGAATAGTTCCAAGTTTTATTTTATTTTAAATAAAGGAAATGTGAATGTTTGACTAAATGTGATTTATTTCTTATTCATTGGTAAGAATGTTCATTAACAAATCAGAAAAAAATATCTTGATAGACCATCTCTCCCAATTTTTAATTTGAAAAAAATTTATTCCACATCTATGTGTCATCAGCCAGTGCGGTAATAGTGTCAGTGGAAACAGTGCCTGAGAGTGAAAGCCCTTTAATTGGAGACTTTTTTTAATCAGTCATGCTGGCAGTGTTGGCAGATTTCAGATGTTTCAATAACATTATTTATACTAAATTTTTGGCCTGTGGAACTGAAGGTACTACTTGCTTAAACAATGAGCAAAGTCGATCTTTGTCCACAGACTCTCTGAAGTGGGAATCCTTGAGTATTTTCTACCTTTACAATTAGCTTAAGGTCAAGATAGACAGAATTGTAATGTTAAAAAAAGTAGGTTGTTTTATTGGTCTCTCCTTTCCTCATAGGAATGGTAAAAGTGCCCCTTAGTTAAATCTCTTTTTACTCTTCTTTAGGTTTCCCATTATTCCTCTGCTCTGATATTGTCATCTCTGACACCATTGATGCTTATTGATTAATTGACTTTCTTTACCTCTTAACTCAATGTTCCTATTAAATAGGGGCAATGTAGGGAGATAAGATACAGATGGTTATTCCAGAAAAAAAGTCTTCATCTCCACATGGTCTTGACATAAACAGTGGGGCTAGGGTAAATGTAGGTGGGGGTTGGGGAACTAGATACACAACAAATCCGATATATAAATCTGATGGAATTCTGCAGTTAACTTTAGAATCTTACATAGAGTTTTACTACTCTAGCTACCACTTCTTGTTCTTACTATTACTACAAAGCCTATTTCTCTTTCTTGATCTGTTTCATTGCAATTGTCCATTCAGTAGCCATTTTGTCATCCTTGCCTCTACTTCTCATTTGCCTTGACTAGGATGGTGAAATGTATTTGAAATGTACTGGGAGTAGCAAAATAGGATATTAATGTGAACTTTTTGACTTATTTACCCAGCTTGTAGCTTTTGCAATAATATCCTTCTAAAGGATTTCAGTCAACCTCTGTCACTATCTACTTAAAGATGTCTTTTGCTACTGCTCTCCACAGATGGCTTCATGATGCTGATGCTTTCACTGAGAACACCAATGCCTAAACTCTTTGTTGGACCAAGGCTACATTACAGGTGCTGAATCCCTCTTTGAGACTGCTGCAGATGCTTGTACTTGGAGTACTTAACCTGCATAAAAGGCAATACATCATATTACTGCCAAAGCTCTTGGTACCAATGCTGCTAACTCTTTGGCTTGCAATATCTTATGGTGATTTTATCTCTTTACTGCAACCTCTTTGCTAAAGAATTCAGACTTAGGTCTCCGAGGTTGGGAATAAAATTCAATCTTATATATACCATCCTATATTTAAAATTTACATCCCTTCTGTGTTCAAACACTTGTCTGTTTCTATTGAATCAAACTTGTTTATCTTGATTCTGCTTACATAATTCTTTCTCAGAAGAATTCTTAGACTCTAGTATAGTATCTTTCCCAGCCCCACTGGTTCTCCTGATAGTGCTCAAAATGTGCCTGGAAACCCTCCTATGACATTCCCTTCCCTATTACTCCAAGTAAAAATGTTGTTGTCTTTATTAAAGTCTACACCCACCCAAGAATCAGTTTGAGTAATTGGCATTCCTTCAAGTGAGATCTTACACAATACCAAAGCATTAGGAAGAGAGAAAGGTGGAGCCATCTAATTATTGACTATTAGTTCACACAAATCGCCACTGTCCTGTTGCTACTATCTCTATTTGGTGATTTACAGAATTCAGCAGAGGGCTGATGTCCAGTGCCTGCCTGAGACATGGTAGTCTTTCTATTGTTTCTCTTCCACATTTGGAATACTAGTATTTTTATAAGGATTGTTGTAGTCATCGTTAGGACACATACCCCATAGCCATTTCCTTTCTGGGTCATGAGACCCCACTATTCCCACCTCTGAGAATCAGATGCAGAGCCTATGCTTTTGTTACCTACATAATTCTTTCTTTCCATTTCTCTGATCTTTTAGCCAACAGTAATATCCAGACTGTAGAGAAAAGCCCCTAATCTTCCCCACGACTCACTACCCATATGAATTAATTTAATTTAATATATTTCTTCCATGTAGCTCAGC
The DNA here is from genome assembly GCF_000951035.1 of Colobus angolensis palliatus. NCBI lineage: Eukaryota > Metazoa > Chordata > Mammalia > Primates > Cercopithecidae > Colobus > Colobus angolensis. Next base: position 1,325,079 of record NW_012116999.1, read on the forward strand.
TGGAGTGGGAGTCATGTTAGGTTTACAAGAGCAGTTAAAATATCTGTTAGAAAGCCTTGGAGTGGGTGTCTAGCAGCTGCTTGATGCTTTTTAAAGAATATGTGTGTGGAGAGGTAGTCCAGTCTTACTATCTTCAGCTTTGGAATTTTAACTGAAATAGTGACAAAAAAGTCCCATTTATAAGTCTGTAAATCTTCACCATTACATTTCAATCTTCTCACTAAGCATAGCAAAAGTGCACATCCTTCCCTAACTCTTACCTGTTCTCTTTGGAACATTCTTCTTCCAAGGCTAAAGAGGCTCCTCTCTAGTATCCTGAAATATAAGCAGGGTTAATGTAATCTGGGATAGATAGCACTCGTGGGGAGGTAATGAGGACAGTAAAATAAGAGGGCACTTGAGTTACAATATAATAGGACAAACCAAGGTTATGTGCTTAAGTTTCTCTCATTGATGCAGTCAACAGTTAGTATAAATAAATCAGTTGTTGGCACACAATTCAAGGGGTAAAAGCAATAAACACTCCTATGGCTCAGAAATAAAAATATCTTGAGATCTTGTTAGGGATATGTAAAGAAAGGCACGAGATCAAGACGATGGAGAATGCAAGGCAATAGACTGCCTTGAGAGTAGCCAGTTTCTACTGTAGGCTACACTGCATATTAGAGAGCTGTATTACTATAAAGAGACCATTTTCAGTTCAACTTTGGGATACCATGAAGCACAAATTTCATAGGAAACTTGGTAATTAAAAGGTTTGAAATATGTAAAACAGACTTTATGAGTAAGAAGAGAATTTTGAGTAAGATATAATGACTGTGGTGTGCGTATATGTGGCAATACTGCAAGTTTCTGAAGATTTGCAAGGAAACAGAGGTGTCCTAAATACCACTCTGAGAACAGACAGTTTGAAGAGTTATATTTTCACCAATATATGATAGCCATCACAATTATTCTTTTTTCCCTCCCTTGGTAGACTTTTCTCTAGCACCACCTGAAGTCATGTGGTCACTGAGGGTTGAGACTCCCTAACCAACGTCTACTTGTGCTGTAATCTTTTAATAAAGCCCTTTGGCCAAGCTGACTGACCTTCTTTTGGATAGCCTCCACAGATTTTGGAGCAAAGCCTGAGGGAGCAAAATTCCAGGGTCTCAAGGGAACCCTTTGGGTACCATTTGACTGGGAAGACCTACACCACAGCTGTCTTCAAGGCTCATGCATGTGCTAATGGTCATTGCAGTCAGGGCAAGACTACCAACAGACCTTGATGCTAAATTGCTTTCAATTGTGTTTTTATGACAGGGGGAATTGACTGGGTGTGTTACTGTGGAAGTCCAAACTTGGTAAAAAAGACACTGAGGTATCTTGAGTTGGAATCATTCCATTACAGAGGTCAGACAGAGATACTAGCGGGATGAATCGTACTTTTCCTCTGTGATTTCATAATACATTCCACAAACTCTAGTTGAACTGGTTATTCATAAGTGTGATGAGTTACTGTAGATTTTTGTATCCAAGGCACCTATAACACTTTCTGTAGTGGCCAACTTAGACTTTCTATGATTTGGAGACATTTTAGTAGGTAACAAATACACAGAAGTATTTTCCACTGAATTTTAAGAAAACATATGCATTCTGATGTTTGCCATAAACCCACCATAGCAGATTAAATGACCAGCTCTTAATAAATCATTGACACCCCAAAGGCAAACCTATGCATTCTCTTCCTGGATGGTGTAAGGAGTGCTGGCATTAATGTTTTCTGTTATAGAAAGGCTAAGTTTGGAGAGTTATCTTTATTCTTAAAAAAATTATATATATAAATTATAGATATATGGTATACAATGTGATGTTCTGATATACACACATACGTTGCATTCTTGGGATAAATCCTATCTGGTCGTGGTATGTAATTTTAAAATATTTTGCTACATTCAAATTGTATTTTGTTTAGGATTTTTATGTCTACATTCATAAGAGATATTAGTCTTTAGATTTCTGTTCTTATGATAATTTTGTCTGATTTTAGTGTCAATGCAATAGTGGTCTCATAGGATGAGTTGGGAGGCATTCTCTCCTCTTCTGTAGTTTTTGGAAGTGGTATTGCGGAAATGTTCACAAAAGTTGCTAAACAAGCAAAAAACAATAACAGCAACAAACAGCAACAACAAAAAATCCTGGCCAAGGGAGAGAATATGATTTTCAAAATTATCTCATTATATTATGTATAATGTCCAGTTTTCAACAATATAAAATACAAGACAAGCAAATAAATGAGAAAGTATGACCTATGCATAGGAAAAGAAGGCAATCAATAGAAATGTTCTTTGATGAAGCCTAGGTTTTGCACTTACTAGACAATAATTTTAAATCAGCTATTAAAAATACTTAAAAGAAATGAAAGAAATCATGCCCAAATAATTAATGCATGAAAATGTCTTGTCAAATTGAGAAATTAGTAAAAAGAAGTTATGAAAAAGAATGAAGTAGAAATTCTCGAGTTGAAAAGTACAATAACAGAAATAAAAAATTCAATAGTGAAGCTCAATGGCATATTTGAGCATGCAGAAGAAGAATCAACAAACTTGAAGAGAGATCAATTGAGATATTCCATTCTGATTAACACAAATAAAAATAATAAAGGATATAAAAGAAAACTTCAGACCTGTGGGATACCATAATTTGTCCAACATACAATGGGAGTACCAAAAGGAAAGGAGAGAGAGAAACAAATAGAAAAAATAGCCAAAGAAATAATGGCCAAAAAATCCTGAAACTGACGAAAAATAAGTATACACACATCCATGAAGTCCAACAAACTTCAAGCAGGATAAATTCAAAGGGATCCAAACAAGATATATCATAATCAAACTGTCAAAAGCCAATGCAAAACAGACAATCTTGAAAGCAATAAAAGAGAAGTGACTTATCATACACAATAGATCCTAAATACAATAAATAGTTGATTTCTAATCAGAAGTCATGGAAGCCAAAAGGAAAGGATGAGAAATTCAAAGTGCTGAAAGAAAAAATACAGTTGAACAACAGTTCTGTAACAGGCAAAGCTATCCTTCAAACCTGAAGGAGAAATTAAGACATTCTTAGATTTAAAAAAAAAAAACCAGATAATTCATTGCAAGTAAATCTACTCTATAAGAGATAATAAAGGAAGTCCTAAGGTTGATATCCTTAAGGATATCCTTAAGGATTTTTTTTTGAGTCGGAGTCTCATTTTGTTGCCCAGGATGGAGTGCAGTGGCGTGATCTTGGCTCACTGCAACCTCCTCCTCATGGGTTCAAGAGATTCTCCTGACTCAGCCTCCCAAGTTGCTGGGATTACAAGCCGCATGCCATCACATCCGGCTAATTTTGTATTTTTAGTAGAGATGGAGCTTCCCCATGTTGGCCAGGCTGGTATCAAACTCCTGACCTCAAGTGATCCACCTACCTCTGCCTCCCAAAGTGCTGTGATTACTGGTGTGAACCACCACGCCCAGCCACCTTAAGGATATTTGACAGTAACTTGAATGTACATGAAGAAATAAAGAGCACCGGAAAAGGTAACTATGCAGGTAAATATAAGACAGTTAAATGTATTTTTTTGTAATGTTTTTTCTCTGTATGATTTAAAGAACAACTGTATAAAGCAATAATCATAAATTTCTGTTGATGGGCATACAATATGTAACTATGTAATTTATTTGACAATAATAGCATAATAAAGAGAGAGTGAATGGAGGTATATAAGGGCCAAGTTTTTCTATATTACGGAAATAAATTTATATTAATCAGAGCTAGATTATTATAAATTAGTATTTTTGATCCCCAGAACAATGACTAAGAAAATGACTATAATGAAATGGTAAAAGAAAAATAAATAGAATTTAAATTGCTCACTAGAAAATATCTAGTTAGAATATAGAAGGCATGAATGGGGAAATGGAGTGAAAAAAGACGTAAGATATATAGAAAACAAATAGCAAAATGACCAAAGTAAATCTTACCATATCAGTAATTGCAATTAAAGTAAGTAGATTTAGCACTTCAATTAAAATGAAGAAATTGTCGAAACAGATTAAAAACATCAATTAATTATATGCTGTCTACAAAAGATACTTTAGATTCAAAGAAAAAATAGGTTTAACATAAAAGATTTCTAAAACCATGCCATACAAATAGTAACCAAAGGAAAGTTAAAGTGACTACACTAATCATCAGACAAAATAGACTTTAAGATCAAAATTTTTACTCGAGACAAAGAGGACATTTCATAATGATAAAAGAGTCTATCCATCAAAAAGCTATACTGGCTATACACACACACACACACACACACACACACATATACACATTTATATATCCCTACAACAGAGTCCCAAAATATATGAAGCAAAAACTGTCAGAATCGAAGGGAGGAATAAACAATGAACAGAGTAGTAGTAGACTTCAATACTCCATTTTGAGAAATAGATACAATAACTGGATATGTGATGAAAAATAAATGAGAAGACTTGAACAACACTATAAAACAACTGTACCTAACAAACATCTATTGAACACTCCACCTGACAACAGCTGAACACAAATTCTTTCCGAATGCACATGGAACATGGTTCAGGATAAACCATATGTTAAGCTACCATACAAGTCTTACAGAATTTTAAAAGATTGAAATCATGCAGGGTGTATTCTCCGACCATAGTGGAATAAAATTAGAAATCAATAGCAGAAGGAAATGACCAATTCACAAATAAGTGAAAATTAAGCAACAAATTCCTAAATAACCAAAGAGTCAAAAAGAAAATCATGAGAAAAATTGGAAAATATTTTGAGATGAATGAAAATAAAAATGCAGCATTCCAAAATTTATGAGATACCACAAAAGCAGTGCTTAGGTGAAAATTTATAGCCATATATATATATATGTGAAAAATA
>NW_012116999.1:1331633-1333908 GCF_000951035.1 Colobus angolensis palliatus
GTGCAGGTTTGTTACATATGTATACTTGTGCCATGTTGGTGTGCTGCACCCATCAACTCGTCAGCACCCATCAATTCATCATTTATATCAGGTAGGGAGTCTCACTGTGTCTCCCAGGCTGGAGTGCAGTGGCGAGATCTCGTCTCACTGCAAGCTCCACCTCCCGGGTTCGCGCCATTCTCCTGCCTCAGCCTCCCAAGTAGGTGGGACTACAGGCGTCCGCCACCTCCCCTGGCTAATTTTTTGTATTTTTAGTAGAGACGGAGTTTCACCGTGTTAGCTAGGATGGTCTCGATCTCCTGACCTCGTGATCCACCCACCTCCACCTCCCAAAGTGCTGGGATTACAGGAGTGAGCCACCACGCCCGGCTGAGGAGCTGATTTTAAAATTCATGTGGAAATGACAAGGATTTCAAATAGCCAAAATAATCCTGAAAAAGAACAATTGGAGGAGTGACACTTCCTGATCTCAAAAATTATTACAAAGCCACAGTAGCCAATTCTGCATGGCATTTCCATAAGGACATACATGTAGATCAATGGAATGGAATTGAAAGTTCAGAAAGAAACCAATGTAACTACGGTCAATTGATTTTCAGCAAGGGTACAAAAGCCATCCAATGGGGAAAGACTAGTCTTTACAACATATTGTACTGGCACAGCTGGATATCTACATATAAAAGAAAAAATTTGGACCCCTACCTCACCTCACCTTACACATATAGAAAAATTAACTCAAAATGGATCAAAGACCTGAATGTAAGTGTAAACTATAACTCTAACCCTTAGAAGAAAACTTAGGTGTAAAATTTTGTGACCTTGCATAAGGCAATGGTTTCCTAGATAAGACACCAAAAACACAATGGCAAAAAAAAAAAAAAAATGAATAGAACTTCATCAAAATTTTTAAAATTTTGCTTCAAATGACAATCAGGAAACTGAAAAGACAATGCACAGAGTGGGGGAAAAATATTTGCAAATAATAACATTTTTAAGGATGCAGTATCCAGAATATATAAGGAACTCTTACAATTCAACACAAAAAGACAAATGGCTTAATTTAAAAATGAGCAAAAAACTTAAAACATTTCTCCATAACGGATAAGACTGGCCAATACATGCATTAAAACATGTGAAAAATCTTTAGCTTAATAGCTAAACACAAACAAAATCACCATGACATACCACTTTATATCCACTAGAATAGCTATAAGAAAAAAGTATGGAAAATAAAATGTTGATGAGGATGTGGAGAAACTGGAAAATTTCTATATTGCTGTTGGAGAAGACTTTAGCAGTTCTTCATAATGTTAAACGTAGAGGTACCATATGACTCAGCAATTTCACTCCCAGGTATATACCCAGAAGAAATAAAAACGTATTTCCACAAAAATGCTTGTATGAAAATGTTTATAGCAGCATTATTCATAATAGCCAAAGACTAGGAATGACCTAAATGTTCATCAACTGATAAATGGGTAAACAAAATGTGGTATGTTCATGCAGTGGAATATTATTCAGTCACAAAGAGAAGTGAATTTCTGAGAGAAGCTACAATATGAATAAATCTTGAAAAGATTATTCTAAATGACAGAAGCCAAATAAAGGTCACATATTCTATAATTTCACTTACATGAGATGTCCAGAATGTCAAATCCACAGAGGAAAAAGTAGATCCGTGGTAGGAAGGGGTTTGGGCAAGGGGTGTAAGAAATGGGGAGTGAATGCTAACCGGCACGAGATTTCTCTTTGAGTAGATGAAAATGCTCCAGAGTTGGATAATGGTGATTGTTGTCAAACCTTGTGACTATACTAGATATTGCTGAATTGTAAATTTAAAAGGATAAATTTTATGATATACAAATTATATTTCAAAAATCTGGAGAATAAAAAGTATTACTTATAGTTGGGCCATTCAATATGGCAGCAACTAGTGACATATAGCTAATGAGCACCTGAAATGTCACTGGTTAGAATTATGATGTGCTGTAAATGCAGAATACATATCACATTTCAAATAAGGTAAAATATCTCATTAACAAATTTAATATTGATTACATGATGAAATGATAACATTGAAAGTCCAGGACAAGACGGATTCAGAGCTGAATTCTACCAGAGGTACAAGGAGGAGCTGGTACCATTCCTTCTGAAATTATTCCAATCAATAGAAAAAGAGGGAATCCTGCCTATCTCATTTTATAAGGCCAACATCATCCTGATACCAAAGCCTGGCAGAGACACAACAAAAAGAGAGAATTTTAGACCAATATCC
>NW_012116999.1:1334433-1335131 GCF_000951035.1 Colobus angolensis palliatus
AACTCCCATTCACAATTGCTTCAAAGAGAATAAAATACCTAGGAATCCAACTTACAAGGGATGTGGAGGACCTCTTCAAGGAGAACTACAAACCATTGCTCAATGAAATAAAAGAGGACACAAACAAATGGAAGAACATTCAATGCTCATGGATAGGAAGAATCAATATCATGAAAGTGGCCATACTGCCCAAGGTAATTTATAGATTCAATGCCATCCCCATTAAGGTACCAATGACTTTCTTCACAGAATTGGAAAAAACTACTTTAAAGTTCATATGGAATCAAAAAAGGCCAAGGCAATCCTAAGTCAAAAGAACCAAGCTGGAGGCATCATGCTACCTGACTTCAAACTATACTACATGGCTACGGTAACCAAAACAGCATGGTACTGGTACAAAACAGAGATATAGACCAACGGAACAGAACAGAACCCTCAGAAATAATACCACACATCTACAAACATCTGATCTTTGATAAACCTGACAAAAACAAGAAATGGGGAAAGGATTCCATATTTAATAAATGGTGCTGGGAAAACTGGCTAGTCATATGTAGAATGCTGAAACTGGATACCTTCCTTACACCTTATACAAAAATTAACTCAAGATGGATTAGAGACTTAAATGTTAGACCTAAAACCATAAAAACCCTAGAAGAAAATCCAGGCAATACCATTCAGGACATAGGCATGGGCAA
>NW_012116999.1:1335776-1349579 GCF_000951035.1 Colobus angolensis palliatus
ATCAATGATAGACTGGATTAAGAAAATGTGGCACATATACACCATGGAATACTATGTAGCCATAAAAAAGGATGAGTTCGTGTCCTTTGTAGGGACATGGATGCAGCTGGAAACCATCATTCTCAACAAACTATTGCAAGAACAGAATACCAAACATTGCATGTTCTCACTCATAGGTGGGAATTGAGCAATGAGATCACTTGGACACAGGGTGGGGAACATCACACACCGGGGTCTGTTGTTGGATGGGGGTTGGGGGGAGGGATAGCATTAGGAGATATACCTAATGTAAATGATGAGTTAATGGGTGCAGCTCACCAATGTGGCACATGTATACATATGTAACAAACCTGTACGTTGTGTACATGTACCCTAGAACTTAAAGTGTAATAAAAAAATAAAAATTAAAAAAATGATAACATTGTGCATGTATTGGATTAAATAAAATTATTACAATAAATAAGTTCATTTTTTTAAAAATGTGCCTGCTGAAAATTTTAAACTAACATATGTGATTTGGATTTTTTATTCTCATTTTATTTTCTTAGGACAGCATTTTTTTAGAAGGAAAATGCATCAAGCCCACTAGATTTTTTTTTTTTTTTTTTTTTTTTTTGCTATCTGGATAGTTGACATTGAACTTTATGTTTCTATTAGCTCACAGAAGGAGGCCTGTGGGATCAGGCTGGAATATTGATTCCTGTGGGCGTGGATGGGTGCAAGAAAAGGAGAGAATGGAAACAATGCTGGTTTCTAATTATCAAAACAATCTAAGGGGTCTGGGAATGCAAGATTATTGTTCATTCATTTATTAGGTAGAATCATGTTTGAGGAATCATGATTGCTATCTCTAAAGCATTTGTGGCTTAACAATATGTATCAATCAGTGAGAAAATTTCTAAAACTCAAGTGTACATGCCATACATGTGTTTTAAAACATGTTATATTTTGTTAAAATAAACCATTTTTTCCTCTCACTGAAATAGGGTGGGAATAAATGAAATGGTGGGCTACCACATTGAGCCATTCCAGCCATTTACACTTCCCTGTGATTGACTTCTTAGAAAGTTTGCTGAGGAAATATTATTTCCTCTATGATAGATGCCTCTTAAGTAAGAAGCCTAGGACTGTGAAGATTGCCCAGGCCGGAGTCCATTGGCCTGACTCAAGGGTAGGGTGCACTGTTATTTAAAGAGGACAGTACAGGCAGACACTGGCAAATGCACCTCTGAGCTTTCAGAACCCACAGTATATCACCTTGGCAGACCACACAAATTAATGGGTTATTGATGACATGGAGAAACAAAAATATATTCAAAAATCTTTTTTTAAAAGCTGTTTTTTAAATACTACATAACAGGTAGATAGTAAAGTCATCTTTGGCTTTCAAGACCCATATGGGTTCACCATAGTTGACCACATAACTTTGAGGCTATTGTTAATATAAAAAGAGAACAAATGTAAATTCTAAAAGCCTTAAAAAAAGGGTCAAGGAAATGTATCTCTTTGATGAATAATAACTCAGAAAGGCCATCACTCTTATGTGTGATTCTAGGACATACACCCGAAGATTTATGGCTTGAATGGCTTTCTGTAAGCTACTGCTGCTGGTGGTAGTGGTCGTGGTGGTGGGCCTGTCAAGAGTACAAATACTGTAGTTGTGGATGGAGATGGCAAGGAAAGGGGTAAGGCAAAAAGATCACTTTTTGTGAACAGAGGGCTGAAATGCAAACCACCTTCTGCAAAGGCAAGTTTCCAGTTAAGAAGGTGCGTTGGTTTAACTCATTGTTCAGGGAAGAGGTGCTTTCAGATTAAAACCTTAAGACTGTAAGATTTGAAGCCATTGGTGAGGAAATCGCCCACCTAAAGATGAATGCATCTTATTTTCTCTAGTTAATTACAGAGTGATTTTCTTTTTATTAAATGGAAATTCTTCCTTTCTACTATTAAAGGAAAAAAATAAGAAAAATGGTAAGGGGGTGATCACAGGGCACTATACCTGTCATTTATACCTCCTAAAGGAGGGTCACTTCTGCCTGACACAAAGGTTTATCACATCTTTCTGTCTGAGGGCATCTCCAAAGAGGCAAGCTGGGGAAAAAAAAAGAATCAACCTTTCAATTAGGAAGGAAAAACACATTTTAAAATGAGGAAGCAGAACAAGATGTCTGAATGGAAGCCTATACCATTACTTCCTCCTACAAGGACATCAAAATTTAGCAGCTAGCTACACACAAAAAGCACCATCAGAAGAACCAAATATCAAGTGAGCAATCACAGTACCTGATTTTAACTTCATATTGCTGAAAGGGGCATTGAAAGGGAGTAAGAGAGACAGTCTTGAATTGCCAATGCTACCCCTCCCCCATTCCCCAGTAGCAGAGAATCTGCATCCTCAGAAGAAGGAGAGCACAGGAACTGGAGGACTTTACATTGAACCCAGTGAAGATGCCCTGTCACAGCAGAAAGCAAAACCAGGCCTTACCCAGCTGGCACCCGCCCATGGAGGGAGCATTTGAACTGGCCCTAGCCAAGGAGTAATCTCTCATCCCAGTGATCAGAGTTTGAGTTCTGGCAAGCCTTGCCACCACAGGCTGGAGTGCTCTGGGGTCCTACATAAACTTGAAAAGCAATCTAGGACACAAGGACTGCAATTCCTAGGCAACTATTAGTGCTGAGCTGGGCTCAGAGCCACAGAGCTAGGGTAGCATGTGACCTAGAGAGACACCTTCTGGGGTGGCTAAAGGAGCGCTTGTGCCTCTCCTCCTCCAACCCCAGGCAGTGCAGCTTGAAGCAATGAAAGTGTCTCCTTTCTTCTGCTAAAAGGGAGGAGAGCAAATAACTAAGAGGACTTTGTCTTGTATCTTGGATACCAGCTCAGTCACAGTAGTATAGGGCACTGTGTAGAGTCATAAGGCCTCCATTCCCGGACCTAGCTCCTGGACAACATTTCTAGACATACTCTGGGCCAAAAAGGAATTCATTGCCTTGAAGAGAAAGATGCAGTCCTGGCAGGATTTGTTACCTGCTGACTAAAGAGACCTTGGGCCCCAAAGAATGAATAGCAATACTCAGGTAATATGCTATAGGCCTTGGGCTCTGTGTCAGCCAGCACATTTCCAGCTGTGGTGGCTGTGGTGAAAGATTCCTTTTGTTTGAGAAAAGGAGCAGAAAATGTAAAGGGGAGTCTGTCTTGAGCCTTAGGTACCAGCTTGGTCACAGTGAGGTAGAGCACCAAGCAGGGTAGTGGGGTCCTCAATTCCAGGCCTAGGTTCTTGGTCAACATTACTGGACATGCCTTGGGGCAGAGGGGAGCCCACTTCCCTGAAGGGTGAGTTCCAGGCCTGACACATTCACCACAAGGTGACTGAAGATCCCTTGGACTTTAAGTGAACATTGGCATTGGCCTGGAAGAAACTGGTGGTAGTGACCACAAGGAGAAGCTCTTCTGCCTGTGGAAAGGGAAGTTCCACTAGGAAGAAATTTCTCTTGTGGTTTGAGTGCCAACATAGCCATAGTAAAATAGAACATTGGGTAAATTTCTAAGGATTTTTACTCCAATCCCCAACTCTTAGACAGCATCTCTGGACACACTCAGGATCTGGGGGGAACTTGCGGCCCTGAAGGAAGAGACACAAACTTGGCTGGTGTCACCATCTGCTGACTGTAGAACCCTAGGGCCTTGAGTGAACATAGGTGGAAACCAGGTATTGGTTACAGTGGGTCCTAGGTGAGACCCAGTGCATTGCTGGCTTTAGATCTGACCCAGTGCAGTCCCAGTGGTGGTGGCCCAGAGGTGGTTGTGTCCACCCATCCCCAGTTCCAGGTAGCTCAGCACAGAGGAAGAGACTGCTTGGGAGAAAGTAAGGGAAAAGAACAAGAGTCTCTGCCCAGTAATCCAGATAATTTTTCTGGATCTTATCCAAGACCACCAAGGTAGTAACTCTACAGTGCTGTTTGTTTTGGGGCCTAAGTCTCTTTTAATTCCTGGAAAGCCTTCCCAGGAAAGATAGGCACAAATAAACCCAGACTGTGAAGACTGTAATAAATACCTAACTATTCAATACTCAGCTACTGAAGAACATATAAAAGCATCAATATCTTCCAGGAAAACATGACCTCACCAAATTAATTAAATAAGGCACCAGCGACCAATCCTGGAGAAACAGAAATATGAAGAAGGATTAATACCAATCCTACTCAAACAATTTCAAAAAATAAAGGAGAGACTACCACTAAACTTATTCTATGAGGCCAGTATTATCCTGACACCAAAAACAGATAAAAGCACATCAAACAAAGAAAACAACAGGCCAATATCTCTGATACATTTTGATGCAAAAATCAACAAAATACTAGCAAACAGAATTCAACAATACATTGAAAAGATCATTCATCATGACCAAGTGAGATTTATCTTGGGGATGCAAGCATCATTTAACATATGAAAACTGATCAATGTGATACATTATATCAATAGAATAAAAGACAAAAACTATATGAACATTTCAACTGATGCTGAAAATTACTTAGTAAAATTCAATATTTCTGTATGATAAAAACTCTCAAAAACTGGGCATAGTGGAACATACCTCAACATAAAAAAAACCATATATGACAGACCCACAGATAGTAACACACGGAATGGGGAAATACTGAAGTTTTCCTTTAAAATTTGGAACATAACAAAGATGCCCACTTTCACGACTGTTATTCAATGTAGTATTGGAAAACCTAGCTAGAGCAATAAGACAAGAGCAGTAAATAAAGGGCATTCAAAGAGCAAAGGAAGAAAAATTATCCCTGTTTGCAGATAATATGATCTTATATTTGGAAAAACCTAAAGACTCTACCAAAAAAAAGCTATTAGAATTGATAAATGAATTCAGTAAAGTTGAAGGATACAAAATCAACATACAAAAATCAGTAGCATTTCTGTTTGCCAACAGTGAACAATCTGAAAAGAAACCAAGAAGGTAATCCCATTTACAACAGGTACAAATGAAATACATAACCTAAGAATCAACCAAAGAAGTGAAAGATCTTCTACAACAAAAGTTATAAAACACTGATGAAAGGAATTGGGGAGGTCACCAGCAAATGGAAACATATTCCATATTTATGGATTGGAAGACCCAATATTGTTAAAATGTTCATACTACCCAAAGCAATCTACAGATTTTATGCAATCTCCATCAAAATACCAATGACATTCTTCACAGCAACAGAAAAACAATTGTAAAATTTATATGGAACCACAAAATACCCAGAATATCCAAAGATATTCCGAGCAAAATAAAAACAACTGGTGGAATTACTTTATCTGACTTCAAATTATGCTACAGAGCTATAGTAACCAAAACAGCATGGTATTGATATAAAAACAGACACATAGACCAATGGAACAGAATAGAGTACCCATACACAAATCCCTATATCTATGGCCAACTCATCTTTTTACAAAGGTGCCAAGAACATGCATTGGGAAAAGGACATTCAATAAATGGTGCTGGGAAAACTAGATATTCATATGCAGAAGAATGAAACTTGACTCCTATCTCTTGCCATACACAAAAATCAAATCAAAATTGAATAAAGACTTAAATCTAGTCCCAAAATGAAGCTACTACAAGAAAACTTTGGAGAAACTCTCCAAGACATTGGTCAGGGCAAATATTTCTTGAGTAATACCCCACAAGCACAGGTGATCAAATAAAAAACGAACAAATGGAATCACATCAAGTTAAAAAGCGTCTGCACAACAAAGGATACAATCAACAAAGAGAAGAGATAATCCACAGAATGACAGAGAATTTTTCCAAACTACCCATCTAATAAAGCATTAACAACAAATGTAGAAAAGAGCTCAAACAAGTCTATAGAAGGGCATCTAATAATCTGATTAAAAAATGGGCAAAAGATTTGAATAGGCATTTCTCAAAAGAAGACATACAAATGGCAAAGAGGTATATGAAAATACGCTCAACATCATTGATCATCAGAAATGCAAATCAAAGCTACAATGAGATATTATCTCACTCCTGTTAAAGTGGCTTTTATCCAAAACTCAGGCAAAAACAAATGCTGGAAAGGATGTGGAGAAAAAGGAACAGTTGTTTGCTGTTGATGGGAGAATAAATTAGTACAACCACTATGGAGAGCACTTTGGAGGTTCCTCAATAAACTAAAAACTGAGCTACCATATGCTCTAGCAATCCCACTGCTGGGTATATACCCCAAAGAAAGGAAATCGGTATATGGAAGATATATCTGCACTGCCATGTTTGTTGCAGCACTGTTCACAATAACCAAGATTTGAAAGCAACCTAAGTGTCCAATAACAGATGAATGGAAAAGAAAATGTGGAATGGATACATAATGTAGTACTATGTAACCATAAAAAGAATGAGATCTTGTCATTTGCAACAACATGGAAGGAACTGGAGGTCATTATATTAAGTGAAATAAGGCAGGCATACAAAGACAAACTTTCCATGTTCTCACTTATTTGTGGGAGCTAAAAATCAAAACAATTGAACCCATGAACATAGAGAATAGAAGGATGGTTGCCAGAGTCTGGCAAGGGTAAGGGGCTGCTGGGGGGAAATAGGGATGGTTAATGGAAACAAAATAAAAATAGAAAGAATACATAAGACCTGGTATTTGATAGCACAACAGGGTGACTATAGTCAATAATAATTTCATTATACATATTAACATAACTAATAAGTAATAAAAGAGTGTAATTGGATTTTTTGTTATATGACAGATAAATGCTTGAGGTGGTAGATACTCAATTTTCCATGATGTGATTATTATGCACTGCATGTGTGTCGGAGTAACTCATGTACCTCCATAAAGATATGCACCTACTATGTACCCACAAAAATAAAAATATAAATAAAATGGGTGGGAAGGGGGAAATGATTGTGGGTTATGACATTCAAACTTATCAACTATTTATGCTTGCATATTGTTTTCTGTTTTATAAACTTAATTTAATTTAATTTTAGGTTCAGGGGTGCAGGTGACTGTTACATGCGTATGATGCATACTGTATACCTGCATCTTAATGAATTTTTGTTTCCTGAAGAGAAGTTTTCACTTTTTAAATGTTTTGGAGAAAGGCTTGAAGTAAAAGACATATTGAGAAGAGAAAGATTCAGAAGAGCCTGAGACAGAGGAGGGCCAACTTTGCCAGACTCAGTAGGACAGTATGTGCTACTTTTTTAAGATTACATAAAGTGGATTTACAAGGGAGTACATTTCTAGAGAGGCAACAAGAAAAAAAATGAATTTACAATGAAAAATAGCAGGACCCCCCAATTCCCTCACCCAGAAACAAATACCCCAAAGGGTTCTCAGATGCAGTTCTTTCAGACTTGTATACCTGCTTGTGTATGAAGAATTTTACAAATTTCTTGAAGACACATTTTGTGTGTGTGTATGTGTGTGTGTGTATTTGTGTATTTCTTTTGGGGCAAGGCTGAAAGTAAGATCCAAGCAGAAGGCAAGAGACTGAAGAATGTTGTACAAGAGAAGGTTGTTATGTAGAGGCTCCATTTTACCTCACTCTTGGGACAGCCGGTCATTGTTAACGTATTACAGAACTTTGGGACATTGGAGAGGGAGTCTCCAAGCTGATGTGAGGATCCACCAGATTTTTACCTTAGCTTGCCACAAGACTGAGGGGGCTGTCATCTAAATAGAAAGAGAAAACAAACACAAATTTCCAAAGGTGAAGACCAATAAGAAGTATCTCTGATGGATTATACTTGAGAATTACCACACCTGCCTTTAGCACCAGTGTATTTAACAGAAGTTCTGGTTTAAGTGACTCAAGGAAGCAGGCTTGGTGGGTTTATCAGGGACACTGATTCCTGTGGTAGTAGGTGGGATGCAAGGAAGGTCAGTCAAAACAGTGACATCTAGTGAATCACAAAGCCAAATGTAAAGGGCCTTTTGGGATGGCAAGCTCCCTGCTTAGAGGTCCATAGGCTAGAAACAAGGTCGGGGAGCAGTGAGTTCTGATTACAAACAGGGCAGAATAAACACCTATGTTTTTTCTAACTAACTAGATGGGGTTGTCCTCCATGAAAAGATACAAATTATTTCCTCTCACGGAAAAAATAAAACAAAACAAAAATGCAAGTCAAAAGAAAAAAAACAACAACAAACAAACCACCACCACCAACAACAAAACAGGGCACTGCCACAGCCAGAACTATCTGTCATTGATTCCTTCATCTAACTATTTTAATTGCTGGAGACTGTGGTGGCTTTTTGTTTTTACTCACAGAGGGTATGGATCAGGGTAACGTGCTAACAATAAGCAAACCCAAGAGAGAGAAAGCTGCCCAGTGTAAGGGCAGCTTGATCTGGCCCAGGGTGTAGTAGTGCCTAGCCAGTTCACTCTGAGCAACCACAGAACTTAAAGCATGCCCATTTAAACTGCAAATGAAAAAACTGATAGACCATTAGCAAGATTAACCAAGAAAACAGGAGAGAAAATCCAAATAACCTAAATAAGAAAGCAGGAGATATTACAACTGAAAACACAAAAATACAAAAGATCATTCAAGGCTACTATGAACATCTTTATGCACATAAACTTGAAAACCTAGAAGAGATGGATAAATTCCTGGAAAAAATATAACCCTCCTAGCTGAAATCAAGAAGAATTAGATACCCTAAACAGACCAATAACAAGCAGTGAGATTGATATGATAATTTTAAAATTACCAACAAAAGAATTCCAGGACCAGATGGATACACAGCAGAATTCCTTCCAGACATTCAAAGAATAATTAGTACCAGTCCTACTGACACTATTCCACAAGATAGAGAAAGAGGGAACCCTCCCCAATTCATTCTGTGAAGCCATCATCATCCTAATATGAAAACCAGGAAAGGATATAACCAAAAAAGAAAACTACAGGCCGATAACCCTGATGAACATAGATGCAAAAATCCTAAATAAAATACTAGCTAACCTAATCTAATGATATGTCAAAAAGATAATCCCCCATGATTAAGCGGGTTTCATACCAGGGATGCAGGGACAGTTTAACATAAGCAAATCAATAAATGTGATACACCACATAAATAGAATTAAAAACAAAAATCACATGATCATCTCAATAGATGCAGAAAAAGCATTCGACAAAATCCAGCATCCCTTTATGATTAAAACTCTTATCAAAATCGGCATACAAGGGATATACCTCAATGTAATAAAAGTCATCTATGACAAACCCCCATAGCCAATATAATACTGAATGGGGAAAAATTGAAAGCATTCCCTGTGAGAACTGGAACAAGACAAGGATGCCCACTCTCACCACTCCTTTTCAACATAATACTGGAAGTCCTAGCCAGAGCAATCAGAGAAGAGAAAGAAATAAAGGGCATTCAAACTGGTAAAGAGGAAGTCAAACTGTCACTGTTTGCTGATGATATGATCCTTTACCTCAAAAGCCCTAAAGACTCCTCCAGAAAGCTCCTAGAACTGATAAAAGAATTCAGCAAAGTTTCCAGATACAAGATTAATGTACACAAATCAGTAGCTCTCCTATATACCAACAGCGACCAAATGGAGAATCAAATCAATAACTTTTACAATAACTGCAAAAAAATAAAAATAGAATACTTAGGAATATACCTAACCTAGGAGGCAAAAGACCTCTACAAGGAAAACTACAAAAAACTGCTGAAAGAGATCATAGATGACACAAACAAATGGAAACACATCCTGTGCTCATGGATGGATAGAATCAATATTGTGAAAATGACCATCCTGCCAAAAGCAATCTACAAATTCAACACAATCCCCATCAAAATACCACCATCATTCTTCACAGAACTAGAAAAAGCAATTCTAAAATTTATATGGAACCCAAAAAGAGCCTGCATAGCCAAAGCAAGACTAAGCAAAAATAACAAATCTAGAGGCATCACACTACCTGATTTCAAACTATACTATAAAGCCATAGTCACCAAAACAGCATGGTACTGGTATAAAAATAGGCACATTGACCAATGGAACAGAATAGAGAACCCAGAAATAAACCCAAATACTTACAGCCAACTGATCTTCGACAAAGCAAACAATAACATAAAGTGGGGAAAGTATACCCTTTTCAATGAATGGTGCTGGGATAATTGGCTAGCCACAATTAGGAGAATGAAGCTGGATCTTCATCTCTCACCTTATACAAAAATCAACTGAAGATGGATTAAGGACTTAAATCTAAGACTCGAAACTATAAAGATTCTAGAATATAACATTGGAAAAACCCTTCTAGACATTGGCTTAGGCAAGGATTTCATGACCAAGAACCCAAAAGCAAATGCAATATAAAACAAAGATAATTAGCTAGGACTCAATTAAACTAAAGAGCTCTTGCATGGCAAAATGAATAGTCAGCAGAGTAATCAGACAACCCACAGAGTGGGAGAAAATCTTCACAATCTATACATCTGACAAAAGACTAATATCCAGAATCCACAACAAATTCAAACAAATCAGCAAGAAAGAAACAAACAATCCCATCAAAAAGTGGGCTAATTACATGAATAGACAATTCTCAAAAGAAGATATACAAATGGACAACAAACATATGAAAAAATACTCAACATCATTAATGATCAGGGAAATGCAACTCAAAACCACAATGCGATACCACCTCCCTCCTGCAAGAATGACCATAATCAAAAAATCAAAAAACTGTAAATGTTGGCGTGGATACAGTGAACAGGGAACACTTCCACACTGATGGTGGGAATGTACACTAGTACAGCCACTGTGGAAAACAGTGTGGAAATTCCTTCAAGAACTAAACGTAGACCTACCATTTGATCCAGCAATCCCACTACTGGATATCTACTTAAAGGAAAAGAAGTCATTATCGGAAGAAGTCATTATTGGAAAAAGATACTTGCACATGCATGTTTATAGCAGCACAATTCACAATTGCAAAATTGTGGAACCAACCCTAATGCCCATCAATCAACAAATGGATAAAGAAACTGTGAGATATATATATATCTGATGGGATACTACTCAGCCATGAAAAGGAATGAATTAACAGGGTTTACATCAACCTGGATGAAATTGGAGTCTATCATCCTAAGTGAAGTAACTCAGGAATGGAAAACCAAACGTCATATGTTCTCACTGATACGTGGGAGCTAAGCTGTGAGGATGCAAAGGCATAAGAATGATGCAATGGACTTTGAGGACTTGGGGGAAAGGGCGGGAGGGGGGTAAGGGATAAAAGAGTACAAATAAGGTGCAGTCTATATTGCTTGGCGATGGGTGCACCAAAATCTCACAAATCACCACTAAAGAACTTATTCATGTAACCAAAGACCACTTGTACCTCAATAACTTATGAAAAAAAAGTTGTTTATAAGCCAAAAAACAAAAAATAAAAATAAATTGCTAAGGGAGAGAAAAGCAAACACAGACAAATGTAAAAGAAATGCAAGACACAAAAAGAAGAAAGCATCTCAACATATATATATATATATATGATCCCCCAAAGGGTCTAGAAAATAGCAGGTGTCATTTAAAAGGATAACATAAAGCCCACCACTCTTGGGTAGGGTGTGGTTCGAGGGCACTGTATTTGTGCCTCAAGTGGATTAGGAGGACTTGGAACAGGATGTCAGTTAGCATCACTATGTTCCTCACACCAAGCAGAGGGGAGCACAGGGGTCTCCTAGCACGTTGTGTGACAATTATGCCCTCTCTTGTTTCCTCCTGGGTTTCATTCCTCTAAGGATTTTCCTTTGCTGCACTTTTTGGATGTCATTCCTCCTCACCGTCTCCAACTAGATTCCACCAGGTAAGTTGGGCCTGATTTACGCTGCCCATGTCCATCAGTGAGAGGGAAACAGAGCAAATAGCGGGCTTTTCCTAATGTGTCTGTGGGGTGTCCCTTTTGGCTGTCTCACTACTTCAGACAGGAAAAATCCAGTGTTTTCCTACTCTCATACACTCACTCAATACAGCACTTCTGTGACCAGATATGCAGTTGGGTGCAGGGGGATGTTTCTCCACACACCAAGCAATTCTCTAGTGGACACTGAATGGGTATCTCATAATTTATCTCAATTCTGTCCCTATCTACCTAGAAGTAGTGTCAGATCCCAGAGGTTAAGGGTTTAGTTTCACAAGTTTGCCCCCTCTTCAGATGACAATTACAAGTAGTAGGTTAACACCTATACTGTTGACTTACTGGATACAAAATAAAGTTCCTGTGAGCCTCTCCTCAAGTTTGATTAATTTGCTAAAGTGGCTCACAGAACTCAGGAAAAGGCTTTACTCACGTTTACCTCTTTATTATAAAGGATACAGATGAACAGCCGAAGGGAAGAGATACATAGGGCAAGGCATGGGGCAGGGGTGTGGAGCTTCTATGCCCTCTCTGTGCATCCCACCCTGTAGGAACTTCTATGAGTTTGGGAACTAGAAAAATCTCCAAATCCTATCATTTTAGGTTTTTATGGAGACTTCGTCATGTGGGCATGCTTTATTAAATCATTGGCCATTGGCAATCAATTCCACCTCCAGTCTCTCTCCCCTCCCCAGAGGTTGAGGGGATGGGGCTGAAAGTCTCAATCTTCTATGCCTTGGTGTTTCCTGTGGCCAGCCCCCATTCTGAAGCTATCTAGGTGCCCTAGCCACCAGCCATCTCATTACCATACACTCTTGTCACTCCAGAGATTCCAAGGGTTTTAGGAGCTGTGCGCCAGGAACCAGGGGCAGAGACCAGATATATCTTATTATATCACAATGTCACATTCATTCTCATTTTTCTCAAATGAAAAAGTCATGAACCCTATTGTCTTTTCCTACTCTCTGTTGCATTCTGCCATCATCTTGTAATCTTGTCACTTATCCACCAAAGAGATGCGGGTTTTCTTACCAGCAAGTGTTGCCCGAGAAATCTCCAAACCTTTCTCTCAGGATCCTCTCAGCCTATGCTCAAAGTAAGGGATCTGTTCTTTTCCCCTCTGATGGGGATTGAGGGCTGCTTTTGAGCTTGTGGGCTGGTGCAGACATGAGGAAAGCCAGTATAAAATGTCACTGAATATTTATGTACTTCAAACTGACTTTGGACTCCAAAGCACTCTCACTGAAGCCCAGGCCTCAGGCATACTTCTCCCAGCGTCTCAACTGACAAGCTTCGGCCATGGCTCCTTGTACACTATGTGGGTCTTGCATGTTAAACCACATGTTTGCCCAGAGGTGAGAACGGTTCAGAAGCAGAGTTAGACATTGGCGAGAGAGAAACTTTTTGGACAGCAATGTTTCTCCTTGGCCAGCCACGTGACTGAGATCCTGCTGTCTAAACAGAAGTTTTAAAAAAGTGTAAAACTTGAAAACTATAGTAATGGCTACTATATCTGTGGGAAGGCACCCAAAGGTCATCATTCCTTTGTGTGGTGCCAGGACACTTAGAATAAGACTTTATGGTTTAAGGAGGCCTGGGTGATCTGTTAGGAATATGTATTCTTGTGGTGGTGCAAGCAAGAGGCCAAATATCTGGCTTTTAGCCGAAATGTGAAGAGACTTCTGGGAAGGCAGGATCCCTGTTTAGAGGGTCCATTGGCTAGGCCTGAGATAAGCATTCAAGGACGAGCAGAATGCTCAGATTGAAACATTTAAAGCTGCAGAATATGCAGCCTTCTGTAAGAAAACCTCCAGACTTCACTAATACATGCTGCATACTTGTTCTAGCTAACTAAATGGTGCTATTCTCTGTTTTAAAGATAAGAATTCTGTCCCTCTGATGA
>NW_012116999.1:1351779-1353287 GCF_000951035.1 Colobus angolensis palliatus
AAATCACAAAGCCCAAGAGTGCCATGTCTGTCCTGAGGAGGGCCTCTTGATATGACCCAGGTGGTAGAGTGCGCCATTACTTGGAGATTAAGGAACAAGTAGGTACTTGTGAGAAAGTCTTTTTAAGTTTTTAGGATCTACAGAGGTTTGCCTTGCCCAGTTCAAGGATGTGCTGTTGGGGTACATGTGAAAGTTTGTTAAATAGGTAAATGTATGTCATGGGGGTTTGTTGTACAGGTTATTTCATCACCCAGGAATTAAGCCCAGTACCCAATAGTTCCTTTTTCTGTTCCTCTCCCTCCTCCGACCCTCTCCCCTCAAGTAGACCCCAGTGTCTGGTGTTTCCTTCTCTGTGTTCATAAGTTCCATTATTTAGCTCCCACTTATAAGTAAGAACATGTGCTATTTGGTTTTCTGTTCCTGCATTAGTTTGCTGGGGATAATAGCCTCCAGTTCCACCCATGTTACCACAAAAGACATGATCCTGTCCTTTTTATGGTTGCATAGTATTCCATGGTGTATATGTACCACATTTTCTTTATCCAATCTGTCATTGATGGGCATTTAGGTTGATTCCATGTCTTTGCTCTTGTGAACAGTGCTGCAATGAACATTCAAATGCATGTGGTTTATAGAATAATTTATATTCTTCTGCATATATATCCAGCAATGGGATTTCTGGGACAAGGAGATACTCTTAAACAAAAGAAGAAAACATTTTTAAAACAAACAAGAAAGCATCGATTTCAGGGTATACATATGAAGGCCATAACTCCTTTGGGTGATGCCAGAACATGTAACAGAAAACTTTATGGCTTCAGTGTCTCTCATAGTGAGGTCTGGCTAGTCTCTCAAGAGTACTGACTCCAGTGTAAGGGGGGAAGGGAGACCATGGAAGAGGTCAAACAAGAAGCTAGCAAAAGTAAAGATACAAAAGGACTTCTGAAAATACCAGATCCCTATTAGAGAGTCCATTGGTTAGGCTTAATGTCAGGGTTGGCAGTGGGCCCAGAATAGGCAGCCATAGGTGAGAAAGTTTCCTAACCTTTCCGATCTCTTCTGAATAGTTGCTTTCATAAAACCCAAGTATTAATCTTTCATTAAAAGATAATAATAGATTCCTCTCACCCGGCAAAAGAAAACAAGAAGTTGAAAAATAACAACAACAACAAAACCTGTATACCACTAAAAACTCACTAAAATGGGGGCCACCACACTGAAATTTACCAAAGATGTTTTTATTTTCTGATGATCTCTTTTGTTTGTTTGTTTGTTTGTCTTTTGTGGCAAACTTACTAATAGTTTATTTCTGGTGATACAATATTTTTATTGAGGGCTTTCTTACCTCCCAAGGCAAACACTGGGCCCCCTGCACCCAGGCCTAAAGGAAGAAAACAAAACAAATGCCAGAGAGAAAAGCCAAGCAGAAACCAGGGGCTTATACACAAGTGATTACATAAATCATACACTTTATGCACTCTGAGTTGTATATTGAAAAGTCAACTTTT
>NW_012116999.1:1361002-1363184 GCF_000951035.1 Colobus angolensis palliatus
TTTTTTATGGTTTTACGTCTAATAGTTCAGTCTTTAATCCATCTTGAATTAATTTTTGTATAAGGCATAAGGAAGGGATCCAGTTTCAGTTTTCTACATATGGGTAGCCAGTTTTCCCAGCACCATTTATTAAATAGGGAATCCTTTCTCCATTTCTTGTTTTTGTCAGGTTTGTCAAGGATCAGATGGTTGTAAATGTGTGGTGTTATTTTTGAGGCCTCTGTTTTGTTCCATTGGTCTATCTCTCCGTTTTGGTACCAGTACCATGCTGTTTTGGTTACTGTAGCCTTTTACTATAGTTTGAAGTCAGGTACCATAATGCCTCTGGCTTTGTTCTTTTTGCTTAGGATTGTCTTGGCAATGCAGGCTCTTTTTTGGTTCCATATGAAGTTTAAAGTAGTTGTTTCCAATTCTGTGAAGAAAGTTTTTGGTAGCTTGATGGGGATGGCATTGAATCTATAAATTACCTTGGACAGTATGGTCATTTTCGTGATATTGATTCTTCCTATCTATGAGCATGGAATGTTCTTTCATTTGTTTGTGTCCTCTTTTATTTCATGGAGCAGTGGTTTGTAGTTCTCCTTGAAGAGGTCCTTCACCTCCTTCATACTTTGGATTCCTAGGTATTTTATTCTCTTTGTAGCAATTGTGAATGGGAGTTCACTCATGATTTGGCTCTCTGTTTGTCTGTTATTGGTGTATAGGAATGCTTGTGATTTTTGCACACTGATTTTATATCCTGAGATTTTGCTGAAGTTGCTTATCAGCTTAAGGAGATTTTGAGCTGAGGTGATGGGGTTTTCTAAATATACAATCATATCATCTGTAAACAGGGACAATTTGACTTCCTCTCTTCCTGATTGAATGCCCTCTATTTCTTTCTCTTGCCTGATTGCCCTGGCCAGAACTTCCAACACTGTGTTGAATAGGAGTGGTGACCGAGGACATCCTTGTCTTGTGCCGGTTTTCAAAGGGAATGCTTCCAGTTTTTGCCCATTCAGTATGATATTGGCTGTGGGTTTGTCATAAATTGTTCTTATTATTTTGAGATATGTTCCATCAATATCTAGTTTACTGAGAGATTTTAGCATGACGGGCTGTTGATTTTTGTCAAAGGCCTTTTCTATGTCTATTGAGATAATCATGTGTGTTTTGTCTTTGGTTATGTTTATGTGATGGATTACGTTTATTGATTTCCATATGTTGAACCAGCCTTGCATCCCAGGGATGAAGGCCACTTGATCATGGTGGATAAGCTTTTTGATGTGCTGCTGGATTCGGTTTGCCAGTAGTTTACTGAGGATTTTCACATCAATGTTCATCAGGGATATTGTTCTAAAATTATCTTTTTTTGTTGTGTCTCTTCCACCTTTGGTATCAGGATGATGCTGGCCTCATACAATGAGTTAGGGAGGATTCCCTCTTTTTCTGTTGATTGGTGTAGTTTCAGAAGGAGTGATACCAGTTTCTCTTTGTACCTCTGGTAGAATTTGGCTGTGAATCCATCTGATCCTGGACTTTTTTTGGTTGGTAAGCTATTAATTGTTGCCTCAATTTCAGAGCCTGTTATTGGTCTATTCAGAGATTCAACTTCTTCCTAGTTTAGTCTTGAGAGGGTATATGTGTCCAGGAATTTATCCATTTCTTCTAGATTTTGTAGTTTATTTGCGTAGAGGTGTTTATAGTATTTTTTGATGGTAGTTTGTATTTCTGTGGGATTGGTGGTGATAGTCCCTTTATCATTTTTTTATTGCATCTATTTGATTCTTCTCTCTTTTCTTTTTTATTAGTCTTGCTAGCAGTCTATCAATTTTGTTGATCTTTTCAAAAAACCAACTCCTGGATTCGTTGATTTTTTTGAAGGTTTTTTTGTGCCTCTATCTCTTTCCTTTCTGCTCTGATCTTAGTTATTTCTTGCCTTCTGCTAGCTTTTGAATGTGTTTGCTCTTGCTTCCCTAGTTCTTTTAATTGTGATGTTAGGGTATTGCTTTTAGAGTTTTCCTGCTTTCTCTTGTGGGCATTTAGTGCTATAAATTTCCCTCTACACCTGCTTTAAATGTGTCCCAGAGATTCTGGTATGTTTGTGCCTTTGTTCTCATTGGTTTCAAAGAACATCTTTATTTCTGCCTTCATTTCGTTATGTACCTAGTAGTCATTCAGGAGCAGGTTGTTCAGTTTCCAT
>NW_012116999.1:1364095-1390089 GCF_000951035.1 Colobus angolensis palliatus
TAGGATGAGAGCACTTAGAGACTAGACATTTGATAATTCCACAAAGAGGGGAAAATCAGGTTATATGCATTAAGGATCAGCTGATCTTTTAGGAATAATGAAGAAAAGCTCCTGAGAGTGCCAGGTAAAGGTATAGCTCATCTGTGATTAAAAAATTTGATTGTTGTTTTTCATTCTGGCATAATATGGAAGCTATAAGGAACAGCTGTTGTGTTGCTTTGGGTAACAACCCATGTTTGATGTTTTCTAGCCAAGTTCAGACCAGATGAACTTCAGGACAATTGGCCCATTAATCAGTAGGGTGCCTCATGATTATTGGATGTCATTCAGCTCTCTACTTTCACAAAAAAACCCTATTATTAGATTATTTCTATCAGAAACTTATCTGGCACAAAGCCAGTTATAGCCAACCTAAATATCTGCATTATCGCAGAGGCTATTTTGTAAAGGATATAAGTCTGTGAGAACTAAAACTGGCTGAGGTATGGGGAGATGAAAGTGGGAATGCAGGTAACTGGTAGTCTTAGCTGTAGCAACTACTTCTATTGCCATTGCTCTAGCTTATAAATGGACTTTCCTATATGCAGTTCTCCCAAAGATTACTTTGAAGGGCCCCACTTGGTGGAAGTCCCAAGAATAGCCTTGAAACCCAGGGACTCAGATATGGGCAACAAGCCTCCTCTGAAGACAAGATGTTATGTTAGTTCACAGGACTTGACTTTCAGATAAGTTGTTTACAGATCTATCTAGAAGGCTCATTTTATGTTTTCCTTTTTCTGGCCTCATAAGAAAGACTTCAAAGACCTTCACTAGCCTTGACCCCTGCTAACTCTGAATTTTAGGGTCACAAGGCACTCTTGGCAAAAGATGAGAAGAAGGAGGCTGAAAGATTCAGGAGTCCTTTAAGCTTTGCTTCATTTCAGTGATAGGTAATATCAGTGACCCTTTGAAAAGGCTTTGAGTGGGACCCTTTGAAAAGGATTTGAGTGGTTGAAGTGCCATCCTGTTGGTACCAGGTGGTTACTTAGGAACAGTGGGAAGTTTTAGAGAAGTGGTCTTATGAATGTGTATGAAAGACTCTCTGATATTCTACATATCTCCTTCCCTAAGGGGCCATCTACACCCCTGGATTACCACAGGTCTTACTCATTTGTCCACTGGATTTACAGGAGAAATAATAAAATATCTTAGCACATACCTAACCCCTAGAAAGAACTCAAAGCTCCCTCTCTCTCTCCACAAGAAAAAAGTACTGAAGGGCCAGAGGGAAGGCAGTATGACATGGGGGGCTAAAAGTAAGGGCTCCTATGCAAATGGCAACCAAAAGGGAGTATGAGTTGCTATACTAATATCACACAAAATAAACTTTAATAAAAAACTGTTACAAAACACAAAGAAGAACATTATATAATGATAAAAGGGCAATTCACCAAGAAGATAGAGCAATTATAAATATTTATGCACCAAACCCCAGAGCTTCTAAATATGCAAAACAAACTTTGATAAAATTGAAGGGAGAAATAGACAATACAAAAATAACAGTAGAAAAAGCCAATATCTCACTGTTTCAAAATTGAATAGAACAACCAGACAGAAGATCAACAGGAAACAAAGGACTTAATAACACTGTAGACCAATTGGAACTAACAGACATACACAGAACACTTTATCCAACAACAGCTGAATTTACATTCTTCTCAAATGTACATGGAACATTCTCCAGGATAGACCACATGTTAGGCTGCAAAATAAGCCTTAACAAATTCAAAAAGATCGAAATTATAAAAGCATCTCTTCTGATCACAATGCAATGAAGGTAGAAATCAATAGCAGTAGAAAAAAATCCACAAATATGTGAAAATTAAACAAACCACTCAACCAATGGGTCAGAGAAGTCACAAGGGAAATTAGAAAATATTTTGAGACAAAACGAGATTTTTTTTTCTGTTTTGAAAACAAAAACACAAATACAAAATAGCATGGGATATAGCAAAAGTAGTGTTAAGAGAGAAGTTTATAGAAAGAGGCAGATATCAAATCAACAACTTAGCTTTATATCTCAAGAAATTAGAAAAAAAAATGAACTAAACCCAAAGCTAGTGGAAGAAAAGAAATAATAATTACAGCAGAGATAAATAAAATGGAGAATAGAAAACATGAAAAAAATCAACAAGAGTTTTTTTAGAAAAAGATAAACAAAATTGACAAACTGTTAGCTAGATTAACCAAGAAAAAGAGAAAGAAGACTCAAATAACTAAAATCAGAAATGAAAGAGGCTACATTATAACTGATACCACAGAAACACAAAGAGATTTTAAGAGAAAACTATGAAGGATAAATCGGATAACTAGAATAAATGAATCAAGTTCTATAAACACACAAACTAGCATAACTGAATCATGAAGAAAGAGAAAATCCAAATAGACCAATAACAAGTAAGGAGATTAAATTAATAATTAGAAACCTCCCAACAAATAAAAATCCAGAACCAAATGGCTTCACTGGAGAATTCTACCAAACATTTAAAGAGGAATTAGTGCCAATATTTCTGAAACTTTTTCCAAAAATTGAAGAGGCAGAAACACTTCCAAATTCATTCTATAAGTACAGCATTACAAAGCCAGACAGACACTACAAGAAAACTACAGATAAATATCTCTGGTGAATATTGATACAAGAATTCTTAACAAAATACAGTGAACTGCGTTCAACAGAACATTAAAAGAATTATACATTATGACCAAGTGGGATTTATTCCTGGAATGCAAGAATGAGTCAATATGTGCAAATTAATCAATGTAATACACTGCATTAACATTATGAAGGATAAAAAACCACATCACCATCTCAACTGAGAATGAAAAAGCATTTGACAAGATGAAATAACCTTTCATGATAAAAACACTCAGCAGACTAGAAACGAAAGAAAATATCTCAACATAAAAAGAGGCCACATAGGAAAAATCCACACTAATGTCATCCTCATTGGTATGATTAAAAATTTTCCTTTAATATCAGGAACAAGACAAGGAAACCTATTCTCACCACTCTCTCACCACTATTATTCAACATAGTTTTAGATATCCTAGCCAGAGCAATTACACGAGAAAAAGAAATTTAAAAGTCCAAATTGAAAGGAAAAAATTAAAATTATTCTTCACAGAAAACATGATCTTGGCTGGGCGCGGTGGCTCAAGCCTGTAATCCCAGCACTTTGGGAGGCCGAGACGGGCGGATCACGAGGTCAGGAGATCGAGACCATCCTGGCTAACACGGTGAAACCCCGTCTCTACTAAAAAATACAAAAAACTAGCCGGGCGAGGTGGCGGGCACCTGTACTCCCAGCTACTCGGGAGGCTGAGGCAGGAGAATGGGGTAAACCCGGGAGGCGGAGCTTGCAGTGAGCTGAGATCTGGCCACTGCACTCCAGCCCAGGCGACAGAGCAAGACTCTGTCTCAAAAAAAAAAAGAAAAGAAAACATGATCTTATATATAGAAAATCCTAAATATTCCACAAAGAACTGTTAAAACTAATAAAGGAATTCTGTAAAATTGCAGGATACAAAATCAACACGCAGAAATAAATTGTATTTCTACACACTAACAATGAACAATCTGAAAATGAAATTAAGAAACAATTTCATTTAAAACAGCACCAAATACTTAGGAGTAAACCTAACCAAGGAGATGAAAGACTTTTACACTGAAAAGTACAAAATGTTGCTTAAAGAAATCAAGACATAAATAAATGGAAAGATATCCTGTGTTTATGGATTAGAAGACTTAATATTGTTAAGATATCCATAACACTCAATGCAATCTACAGATTCAATACAATCCCTATCAAAATCCCAATGGGATATTTTGCAGAAATAGAAAAATCCATCCTAAAATTTACATTGAATCTCAAGAAAGCCTAAAGAGCCAAAACAATTTTGATAAGAACAAATTCAAAGAGTCACACTTCCTGATTTCAAAACATATTACAAAAATACAGTAATCTAAACAGTATGGTACTGGCAGAAAGACCAATGGAATGGAATAGACAGCCCAGAAATAAACTCTCATGTATATGGTGAAATAATCCTCAAGGTTGCAAAGACTTCCCCCTCAATTAGGGGAAGAAACTATCTCTCCAAAAAATGGTGCTGGGAAAACTGGGTATTCACATGTAAAAGAATAGAGTGGGAACCTTATCTTACACCACACAGTATACAAAAATTGACTCAAAGTGTATTAAATTCCTAAACATAAAACCCAGTGCTATAAAACTCCTAGAATACATGAGACTTGGCAATAATTTTTTTGGATATGACAACAAAAGCACAGGTGACAAAAACAAAAACAGACAAATGAGACTGCATCAAGCTAATGAACAATTTTCATCAAAGGTTGAAAGGGCAATCTATGGAATGGAAGGCTATATTTGCAAATCACATACCTGATAAAGTGTAATATCCAAAATATAAAGAACTTCTACAATTCAACAACAAAAAGCTAAATCATCAGATTAAAAGATGGGCAAAAGACTTAAATAGACATTTCTCCAAAGATGATATACAACTGGCCAAGAAGCATGTGAAAAGATGCTTGACATCACTAATCATCAGAGGAATGCAAATGAAAACACAATGATATTAGCCCACTCCTATTGGGATGACTTCTATTAAAACAAAACAAAACAAAACAAAACAAAAAACACACTGAAAATAACCTGTGTTGGCAAGAATGAGGAGTAACTGCAACCTTTCTGCACTGTGGTTGGGATTGTAAATGGTGCAACCACTATGAGAAACAGTATGAAGCCTCCCTCCCAAATTAAAAATAGATCTACCATATGATTCAACAATCCCACTTCTGGATGTATATCTGAAAAAGTGGAAAGCAGTGTCTCAAATAGATATTTGCACACTCTTGTTCATAGCAGCACTATTTTCACAATAGCAAGAGGCAGAAGCAACCCAAATGCCCATAGAAGGATGAGTAGATAAACAAAATGAATGGAAACAAAATATAAATGTATTACATACACAATTTGTGTATATATATTTATATATACATTATGTGCTTGTGTGTGTGTCTATACACACACCACACAATGGAATACCATTCAGCTTTTAAAAAGAAAAAAATTCTATCATATCCTACAACACCAATGAACCTGGAGGACATTATGCTAAGTGAAACAAGCCAATCACAAAAAGACAAATACTGTAAGGTGGTAAAATGTATGTCATGTATTTTTACCAAAATTTTTAAAAGTTAAGAAAAAAAAGTAAGGGTCTTGTGGTATGAAATGGACCTTAGTGTCAGTATTTTTATGAGCTGACAGATCTAGCATAAGTTTGTTTTTATAAATATGCTTTGGTTTTCCCAATCATGAAAAGGGGATGATAAAATACTACCTATTACTCAGGCTTGTTGTCAAGGTCAAACAAGATAATGTATGTAAAAGTGCTTACTACAGCACTTACTAGATAGTAAATGATTAGTATCTCTTAGCTATGATTGCCAGCTAAGACAACTTTAGGCTACAATTCCAGAATAATGGCTTTCATGGGATGAGGGAAACAATTAAAGCTGGAATCCTGACAACAAACACATTTTTCCCTTCTTCTCTCATGGACCTCAGCTGGGACAGAGAAGTGGCCTGATGAAGGTGTACAGACAGGATGTTTCTGGTTCTCTACCTATGTCCTCTAAGGCGGCCAGTTACATTCCTTGTTGGCCAAAATTTGTATATTTATCCCACTAAATTAACCTGATTAAAAAATAAAATGTATTTAGAGCATACCTCTAACTTCTAGAAGGATCTCAGGGCTTCCTCTCATAACCCCACAGAATAGGAGTACTCCTGGGGGTCAGAAGAGACAGAGTCGTACAACGTGATGCTGAAGAACAAGTTAAGATGGACAGAACTTCTATGCCAGTTCTGATTATGAAATCTTAAGTGGGGTTTTGAACCACCTCTGCCACAGTTTCCTCAGCTATCAAATTTGGGTTATAAATGTGTAAAATAATCACTAGATTGTTGTATGAATCAAATGAGATAACCTATGTAAAATCACCTAGCATAATGCCTGGCACACAGTAAGCATTTAATAAAATGCAGTTAATGTTAACCAAGGTGATCCTTGGGCCACCGTTCTGGAGAGAACTGATGTGATGTAGGGAGCCATTAAACAAACCTCCATGTCTTTGTAGCAAGAAGGACATCCTCTCCCTATTGTAGCCTCTTTCCGTTGCTTCTTTGATTACTTTTTGATTCTTTTGATTACTCTCCATTTTTGATTCTTTTGATTACTCTCCATTGCTTCTTTTGATTACTCTAGACACACAAAGTGTGGAGTGGGGAGTTGGGAGGACATTCACAGCATTTATAGGACTAGGGAGAGTACTAGGACTACCTTTGCTCTAGAAAGAGGGACAAATATTCTTTTTCTCCCTGAGTTGTTATAGGGTTCTTTGTTCCTTTCTTTTGGAGTGCTACTTTCTAGAAGGAAAGAAAAGGCCTTTTGCCTAGCTCAAGGAAGCTAAGGAAACTGCTCAGCTTATACTTAGCATGATGAGACTTAGACCTTCATGGGGCCATAGGAGGATGACATCCTTAGGAAATTTCCATTTCTGCCCCTTTTGTCACTTTCCCTCTTGCTTACTATTTTCCTATCACATTAGCCTGGTTTTTGAAAATGCATAACAGCTTTATCGAGATATATTTCACAAACTGTACAATTCACCTAATTAAAATGGTTTTTAGTATGACCATAGAGTTGTGCAACCATCACCATTTTCTAGTTTTAGAATAGTTTTATTGCCCTGAAAGAAGCTCTGTAAATGTTTTTAGTTTTTATTTTATTTTTTATTTTTTCATGATATCCTCTGGTGTTGAAACTGATTTTAATTTCTTTTTATTTTTTTCACGATGTTTTAAATTATTTTTCTTTTTCTTTTTTTCATGGTGATTTATTTTTCTTTTTTTACATGATGTGTAAACGTTGAGCAATCTCTCCTGTGGGAGACCAGAATAGACCACCCTCAAATATGCCTCTTTGGCATAAGGATTGTCTTAAGCTGAAGGCAATTGAGAAAAAGCAGATGCAGGAAAGCTCTCTGCCTTCCCTCTTTTTGTCTAAAAACAGACTATAAATTTAGAAAGACAAAAGATACACCACCTCTCCCTTTTACCAGGGAGAACAAAGGCTAACCACTGAAGAAAACTTTAGATTCTCATAGCCTTGAGATGGCAACACAGAAATCTACATTAACAAGCTTTACTAACAAGCTTTTATGTGCCATTTATTTGCCTTCTCACAAGTTATCACTCCTAGAGACTCACAGTCCTCTTTCTTTGTCTTGTCACTTCTCTAAAAACTGACTGTTGTTTGTTGATGGTGCTACATAAGGTGGACTTCAAAGCCACCTTTTTGAGAATTACTCATTCTCTGGGTATCTTCCATATTTATGTTATATATATTATATGTAATTATATATTATGTATTATATACAACATATATAATCTTATATAAGTACATATAATTATATATAACATATATAAGATACATACTATATAACATATAAAAACTACATATAATATATAACATTATATAATATATAACATGTATAGAGAATGTATTGTTTCTATTTATATAAGTATATAATACATTATATATACATATATGATATAATAAATATTTATATATTTATGGAAATATATTTATATATTCGTATAAATACATATATGTGTCTATATAATATGTATGTATAATATGCATAATATGAATACATATTATATATATGGTAATAAACTTCCTTTTACTTTTCTCTTGTTACTCTGCCTCTGCCTTTTATTACAGGGATCTGCTTTAACTGGAATTTATGAAAGTTGAAAAAAAAATGATTCTTCCTTCCCTACACTGTCCATTCTCCCTTCCCCCAGGCCCTGGCAACCAATAATGTACTTTTTATCCCTATAGATTTGCATGTTCTGGACATTTCATATAAAAAATCATACAATATGTGGCCTTTTGTGTCTAGCTTATTTCACTTAGCATAATGTTTTCAAGGTTCATTCATGTTGTAGTATCTATCAGTACTTCCTTCTTTTATTGCTGAATAATTTGCCGTTGTATATAATGGACACATTTTATCTATTCATTGGTTAGTGAACATCTGAGCTGTTTCTAGTTTTTTTGGCTACTGTGAAACTATAAACACTGTGAATACTCATAGCTACTATGAATATTTATGCTCAAGTTTTTGCCTGAGTACCTGGCTTTGATTTTGGAGTGTGTATACCTAGAAGTAGACTTGCTGGGTCACATAGTAATTCTGTGTGACTTTTTTGAGGAATTGCCAAGCTGTTTTTCACAGCAGCTGCATGATTTTGCACCTCTACCAGAAAAGTACAAGGGTTCCAAATTCTCTACTCCTTCCCAACACTTACTTTCTGTTTTTAAAATTGTTGTTATTATAGCTATCCTAGTGGGTCTAAAGTGGTATCTCATGTTTTTTTTTTAAGTATGATACTGTTTATTTAACTTAAAAAACATTTTAGCATTCTAAACATAGAAAAAAATAACAGAACATTGCAAATCGTATTTAAGTACAGAAAGTTCTTGAACTTCATTGATCCAGTGGATCTTCACTGACAATTAAGAATTCTAGAGTTTGTTTAAAAACAGTTTAAAAACTACCACACTTCACTAAAAACAAAAAAACCAAACACCTCTCATGCCAGCTGACCCCACTTTGTCCACAGCTAAGAATGGCAGCAGAATGCTATGTCATTATACCCCAGAAACAAGACCACCTGAAGCTAAATGGATGCCCATGCAGAGTCAACAGGTGGAGCCTTACAGCAGCACACCCTGAGCTACACAGCCCCTCCAAAAGGCATCTTCCCCCACAGCTTCAACGCCAAGCAAAGAGCATGAATAGTTTGTCGGGGTTGTTTTTTCTTTTTACAAATTATAGATATATGCAGTTGATAACTCAGCATTTCTAGCCAATAACCATAGACTTAATACCACCTTAAAAATAAAAAAACCTGCCAAAAACATCTTTAAATGCCTTGTCACACCAACTACAATGTACGCAGAGTAGGGAGAACACCAGAGTGACTTTTCATTTTTAAAATGTTTGAAATATGTACAATTTGATACAGTTTCAGGATGCTCCAGACACCCAGCCACTTCATGTAAACCACTGACAATTTCTAGAGCACTTTGAGAGACTACACTATGATCATGATCAAATTTTGCAATTAAACTTAATGAGGGCAACAGACACTTCTCAAATAAGAGATAAGTCAATTATGACACTCCCCTACTCTAAGGTATTCACAAGATGACAGATAAACAGGGTTTTTTATTCCCCCTCTTCCTCCTTCTCTTCCTCCTCATCCTTCTTTTCTTCTTCCTTGTCTTCTTTGTCTTTCCCTTCTACCTTTTTCCAGGTAACTTTAGTGGGACCCTTTGCACCATCAAACTTTCCTTTAGACTTATAGTCAGCAACATCCTTCTCATACTTCTCCTTCAGCTTTGCTGCCTTAGTGACGTAAGGCTGTTTTTCCCTGTCACTTTAGTTAATCCACACCTCATCCACCGTTTTTGCCATGCCTCCAATAGAGATGCCAGGATTTGTGGATTTGATCTTGGGGCAGAATTCTGAACAGAACAAGAAGAATCCAGACAGTCGCATTTTGAGGGCATTAGGGTCCTTCTTCTTGCCTCCCTCAGCTGGTCCATTATCCTTTATTTCCTGATCATAGTGTACTTTATCCACCTTTGTCATTTCATCAAATTTGGTCTTCTTTTTCCCAGACATGGTCTTCTGCCTCTCAGAGCACTTCTTGGAAAATTCTACAAAATTGACAGGGACCCCTGAGTTTTTCTTCTTATGTTCTTTTTTTCACATCTGCGCAAAGAAGGCATAAGCAGACATCTTGCCCTTTGGTTTCTCGTGGTCACCTTTAGCCATCCTGACTGTATTGTTTCCTAGTCCATCTCATGTGTTTCTATTTGTATTATCCTAATGACTAATAATTTTGAGCATTCTCTCATGTGGTTATTGACCTTTTGCGTATATTCTTTGTAGAAATATCTACTCCAGTCTTCGGGGTGTTTTAAAATTAGGTTGCCTTCATGTTCTTTATATATTCTAGATACTAGGTTCTTATGAGATACACGATTTGAAAATATTTCCCTCCCACGTGAGTTATCTTTTCACTCTCTCGATAGTGTCCTTTGATGTGCAGAAGCTTCTAATGTTGAAGTCCAATTTATCTTTTTTTCTTTTGTTGCTTGTGCTTTTGGTGTCATACCTAAAACACATTGCCTGATTCAAGGTCACAATGATTTATACCTATGTATTCTATGAGGTTTATGGTTTTAGCTCTTCTATTGAGTTCTTTGATACATTTTAAATTAATTTCTGTATATGGTGTGAGATGAGGTAGAAGTTCAACTTTATTCTTTTGCATATAAATATACAGTTGTCCTTAACCTGCTTTTTGTTCCTTAAACACTTTGATCATTTGTATAACTTAAGGCTTCCTCATTTGCTGTTTCCTTTGCTTGGAAATTTCTTACCTCTCTTCCTTGTATGGCTGGCTTCTGACTTTTTAGGTTTCATGTGAAATATCACCTCATCAGAGTGTCCTAACTACTCGATCTAATCTAAAGTTGTCCTTATTCCCACCCCACCACTCTATCCTATCACCAAATTTTATTTTTGTTTTAAAATTTATCTCTCTACTTCATTAATGTTCACTTGTTTTATTGGCTGTCTTTCCAACTAATAGGTGAGCTCTGTGAGACCAAGGATCTTGTCTGTCCTGTTATCATTGTATCTCCAGTCTCTGATACATAATAGGTGGTCAACAAATTATTATAGAATGAATGTAGTGGTCCCATAAGTAGTAGTAATACTAATAACAATTACCTCAAAATTATTTTGCTACTTAATGATTTGTTCCCATAGTATAATGATAATTTTTTTAATTTTTTAAACTTTTTCCCTAGGTAGAAGAATTAAGTCCTGAGAAGGGTGAAAGTGACTGCCCAAGGTGAAACAGGGAATCTTTGATTTGTGGAGCAATCTTCACAGCATTAATTTAGCTTGTGGTATCCCACAAGAGTAAAGGGAGAAAGACACAAGAGACACATGGTTTGAAGCTATTCAAGGCCAAATTCAAGCTGCTTGGACCTGCTTCCAGCCTCCCTGTATTTCCTCAAAGTTTGTCTAAATTCAAGAAAGAAAACCAGGTGGTACCAGAGTTGATGGCTCTTTGCCAAGCACAGCAAGTATCAGCCACTGAGTCGCCCCTTAGAACTCATTAAAAATGAAAAAGAATTGTTAAGGAAGCTGGAAATACTGCTTCATTTCTGGGTGAGATTGATTTCTCACAGCTCATCCCTGGTTACCACCGGACAATTGTTGGTCGATACAGCACTTGAAGCTGAAAGGATATGTAACCACTTTGCCCCAGTCCTCACTTCCTTCCTGAGTCACTTCTTCCTGAGCCACCTCTTGTCCTTGAGAAGCTGTGGTATGTGGGAAACAGGGTGGTTGGGGGAGGTCTGATCAATCTTTGTCTCCTTCACAAGTCCTTGTTTCTTTACCTATCCCTTAAGTGTGAGTGTTTCTCAGGGTTTCTCCTGTTCCTGGCCCTCGTATTTGACAAACACCTTTGTTCTATCATCTACCCGTAGGCTAGTATCTTCCCTACATGAACTTTCAGCCTGGAACTTTCCCCTGAGCTCTAGACCCATATAACTATGTTTATTGCACATCTCCACTGGGATGTACAGAGATGCTTTGAACCTAATAGCGAAGCTGAACTCAATAATTTACTGATCCTCACCGTCCACTACCAGGGAGAAAGAGTGTGGAGAGGTGGGGATACTGCCGTGTGCCTGTGTTCTTATTTTAATGAAGGATATATCTATGCACAAATTTTCTCAAAGCAGAAATTTAGGATTCATAAAATATTTCTCCCTTTCCTTTACTCCTTTTTGGACCCTGCCTTCTGTCCTCATCCAGCCTCCTACCTCTCTTCTTTCTCCAGGTTTTTTTTTTTTTTTTTTTTTTTCTGAATCTGTTACTCAACAGACATAAGAGCTCTGTGGCTTTGGAAAAGTCATTTAACTTTTCCAAGCTTAAGTTTCCTGCTCTGAAAAGGGGGATAATGTTTATTTCATAAGTTTATTGTGAGGATCAACTTTACTATTCAAATTTTAGGAATCATTACTCATTAAAAGGCAAGTCCTGCTTGCAAGGATTAGGCAATGTTTGCCTGTAATTCCCAGCAAATATTCTTAATGACAGCCTCCTGGGCAGATCTTCTAAATGGAAGGCATGTTAGAATCCACCAATGTGCCTATTATTTCCCCAGAGATCAGAATTACATCCCAAGAAGTGATGAAATGAAGTTGTTTGGCTGTCAATTGCTTTACTCATTGCTGCCAAGAAAACATGGTTTATATCGCAGGTCACTAGGCAAATGCCCAAATGTTCTCTGGGGTGGTCTTAAGCTAGCACCCGAATACTTAGCCAGAGAACAAAGCTGAGGTTTATAGAGTAGGGCTTTTCTTATTGTATCATCTTTGCTTCCTGCAGCTGTTGCTTCATGGGATTTGGTGGACAAGTAGTCTAGTTTGTAGCACTGTCTCCACTGGCCAGCCACTGGCCCTATCAGATTACCCCTGTAGAAAAGGTTGCCATGTATTTCCTGAGCTCCATGTCTCATTTCCTGAGCATTTTTTTGGGGGGGGCGGGAGACTATCTTGTAGCCTTCACTTTTCCTTCAGCCTCTAAGCCAGCACTGAAATGGCAGAAGACATGTTCATCCTTTTAGCTCTTTGGATGTCCTTCTGTGGTGTGGCTGCCCAGGTCTTTTGGAGCAGCCTGGCTGCCTATACTATTCAACAAAGCCAGGAAACTATTGCAATGCTATAATAACCAACGAGATGCCTAGAAACCAAAGTCTTTGTGAGTGAGATCCCAAAATTGACAAAGCTCCGTGATTTGCTTTAGGAGACAGAGGCAAGAACAATGATTTCTTGGTTCTGGAATGCTGCTTCTCTTGTTTCACTGAATTTTCTAACACTGAGTTTTAGAAAAAATTCTCCAGGAAATGAATTGGGGTGGTCTGGAAAATCAGCCATGCCACCAATGGCGACTCCTCCACATGATTTCACTTACTGAGAAGAGAGGGATGTTTATGTTAGAAAGTCTTTGAAAGACACTGATGGCTTTGTAGTAAGAGAGGTAGGACGAGGAAGAATAACAGAGGAAATACTGTTGAGAAAGTTGGTAGAGGATTTGTTCTTTCAGCTTTCTGGACCATCATTTGGGATACTGCCTGAAGAGTAAAATTCTACTCAAATCTTCACTAACTGGACTATGAGAGAGTGGACTTTCTGTTCCTAAGCTAACCAATCTCATAATTAGCTCAGCATTGAGGTACTTTGAATACGGGGGCCCAAGGTATATAGAATTCTGGTATATAGGACTTTTTAAGAGTTTTGTATTAACCTCTTGATGGAAATTTTCACTAAATCTGTTTCCATTTATTTAATTATTTATTTTGAGATGGAATCTCACTCTGTCGCCCAGGCTGGAGTGCAGTGATGCGATCTCAGCTCACTGCAACCTCCACCTCCTGGGTTCAAATGATTCTCCTGCCTCAGCCTCCCGAGTAGCTGGGATTACAGGCGCCCACTACCATGCCCAGCTAATTTTTGTACTTTTAGTAGAGATGGGGTTTCAACATGTTGGCCAGACTGGTCTCAAACTCCTGACCTCAAGTGATCCGCCTGCCTCGGCCTCCTGAAGTGCTGGAATTACAAGCATGAGCTACCGCGCCTGGCCACTAAATCTGTTTTTATTGGTACATAATACATGTACGTATTTTCAGAGTACAAATGATAATTTGATACATTCATATAATGTGTAAAGATTAAATCAGGGTAATTGGAACATCCACTACCTTAAATATTTCTCTTTTCTTTATCTTAGGAACAATTGAATTATTCTTTGCTAGCTATTTGGAAGTGTACAATAGATTAATGTTAACTATAGTCACCCTACTGATCTATCACACACTAGGTCTTATTCTAACTGTATATTTATACCCATTGACCAATCTGTACTCATCCTCCTTCCCCGCTGGTTTCCAGGCCTCTGGTAATCATCAATCTACTCTTTATCTTCCTAAATCTGTTTTTTTTAAATTTACTTAAACATAAATATGCTTACAGAAAGATACTTATAGTGGTGTGAATATAATGCAATTTAGTTTAACTTACCCTATTCAATTTGGACCCAAAATTTGGTACATGATTTTAGTTAAAAAAGGATTTGCAATCTGTTTTATTTTCATCTACTATAAATATAATAAAAATCCTCCCTCAAAAGCTGTTAAAGCAGGCAGCGAGATCCATGAGCAAATTTATTTTTGGTTTACTTCTGAATAATACACAAATTGCACTGCAAAAGCTTAAAAGTTGGTGCAGCAAAATATTTTTGAAATGCATTTTAAAATATATTTTGAAACATATTGTGTAGTGGAGAGAAGCCTATGTGTAACATATGAAACAACTATAACAGCAATCCCATTTTTGTTAATATTGTGTGTAGCTTATAAAGCTACACAGACCAAGATAGAAGTAACTTCTTGAATCCGAGTTCCAGTGGTATGCTGGAGCTGGCTTGTAGCAGCTTCTAAGAATCGATTGTGCTTATCTCTTCCCAATTCTACTTTTACTGATGTCAAGCTGGTAGCTTGAAATTGGCCATGATGGGAGTATTTATACTACGGCAATCAGCAAATGCCACAAATTACGGCTCTTTTGCAGTCCTCCACCTCCCACCTCCTGAAGCCAGTTACTAAATGTTTACCAACACACCACATCACTGCTTAACACTATCAGCTCATCCTTTGAGGTCAAAAAGGAAACTCAACAAAAGAGTTATTGGTTCTCATTTTTATATACTAAAGAAATATAAGTTTCATCTCTAGGTTTTCAATCTGTAACTGAAACTATAGTTAAACTATAGTTTAGGCAAGGAGTACCTTCCATATCCAAACCGTATTGGTGAGAGGTCATGGAGTTCATATGATTTTAAATTTGCAAACACGTATATACAAATTTCCCAAAGTTCAAGGGCAACGGGACTCTAGAAATGATTTTTTTTTTTTTTTTTTTACAAAATAAATGCTTCTGTCTTTGAAGACTAGAACAGAACATACTGATAAGAGAAGAAGAAACTTTGACAAAAGAGGAAAAAATAACTTAAAATATGTTGGAAAACAACATCAACAGAGGTTCAAAGGATAATTAACAGAAAAATACATTTTCATAAAACTACCAAATGTTTGGCTTAGCTGAACTCCAGTGTGTTGCTAACTCACAGGGAATAGATTTTAACTAGTGTGGGTTAACTGGCACCTTAACAAAGCTGACAGTAAGCAGTATTTCTTTTTATTTCACCATTTTCCCTTCCTTTCCAACCTCTTTCTCCTCATAATCAATATAATGTCTCTACCATAATCTATCGATGTGTGTTTAACCAGGGGTCAACATCTTTTCTCTGTAAAGAGTCACTTAGTAAATATTTTTAGGCTTTGTGGACCATAAGATCTCTGTCACAACTACTCAACTCTGCAACTGTAGCGTGAAAGCAGCCATAGATGATACATAAGTGAATAAACAGTGGGAGTGTGCCAATAAAACTTTACAAAAACAGACAGCCTACTGGATTTGGCATGCACAGTCTCTGGCTTGCTGACCTCTTGTCTAGACTGCAAAATGCTGTGGGGGTGTTGATCTCATTTGGGAAATGCTACTGTATGCAACAGTGTTTGGCAAATGAGGGATGGGGATGGGGCATATATCAGAATCACCTGTCACCCATATCTTACCCTTGCAGAATCTCTTATTCCAGACTGATTAAAGGCAGGATTTAGGTATTCCCTAGTTTCCTTTCCAGTACCCATTTTAGCACCATCCCGTCCCCTAAATACATTACAAGAAGTGTTCCTTTCTCAAGCCTTTCCACATAATCTTAGGAAAGCATGGCTGAAGAGCCTTTTTAATTGAAAACATATCAAGAGCCACAGAAGCAAGAAATTTTTTTTTCTGAGAGAGCGTTCAGCTGTTAAGAACAGGAAAGAAAACTTTGCCCAATAAATTAGATTATTATTTATTATACACTTCAGTGTCTATAGAGAAAAGAGGATAAAAAGAAGAAAGTAAAATGAAAGCAAAATGGTACTCTTCTTAGAGTTTCAAATAATGATAGGTTTCCCAAATGACAGGTTTAATCACTAAGCAAAGGGCAATATTTACTGCTGTGCATAGAGTGGGGATCATCTATTTTTTATATGTCAACATTTTCAGCCATATCTCACACAGTTACTATGGGTCAGTTAATATTAACCTATTTTTAATGAAGGAGGGCCTAACATTTCTTTTTACATAATCCTATGTCTGAAGCAATGGCTCTTAAGGGAATGACAGTTTGGAGATTAAAACTTAGTTGGAGGGCTTACACTGCCAAAAGTCTGACATTATACCTAAGGGGTCATCTGTGCTTCCCCCAGAAGCATGATGACCTCAGTAAGCCATGATTACAGATGGAAATGTGATTTATTACTGTGTTGTAGAACAAAACGGTAAAAATTGCTGATGGAAAGTTGCTAGATAGACAAATACATGCATGAATATAAAATTACATCACTGATAAAAAGCAGGATACAGGTGGTATACACAGAAGGCAGGAGAAACTTTGTAAGTTCATTAAAGAATCATGGTACAATTAATATGTTAATTTATGGACATATTTTGAATTATGGCCACAAAATGCTAGAAAATAGGCCTAATCACCTTTGTAGAATTCTGGTGAGGGAACTGGGCCATCAGAGAAGCATAGATACTTTGGATCAGTCCAGTGTGCTCTGTTAAGGGAACCATTCTTCCTTCTAATTCATTTGGATTTGTTCAACAAAGTTCCCCATTCACAGGACATCTAGGAGGGGAAAAGAGACATGTATGAAAATAATAATAATAATAACAATAATAATAATACAAGGTAGAAGATAATAAGTTTCCTAAAATATGAAGTGTCAGGGACATTCATACGTGGAAAATATGACATCAGTTTGGAGTAGAACATCAGGCAAAGCTCCATTCATCTCCAGACCACTCAGCTCTTTTCCCAAGCAGAGGAGCAGTTATTAGTGCACTGGGATAAATTAAACACTGACTTTTGATTGTATTATTACTATAAAAATATGTTAGTTATTCCTTCCAATGTACGATTTCCACAAATTCTTTTTTTTTTTTTTTTTGAGGCGGAGTCTCGGTCTGTCGCCCGGACTGGAGTGCAGTGGCC
The DNA here is from genome assembly GCF_000951035.1 of Colobus angolensis palliatus. Classification (NCBI taxonomy): domain Eukaryota; kingdom Metazoa; phylum Chordata; class Mammalia; order Primates; family Cercopithecidae; genus Colobus; species Colobus angolensis. The sequence continues at coordinate 1,381,494 of NW_012116999.1, forward strand.
AGATCTCAGCTCACTGCAAGCTCCGCTTCCTGGGTTTACACCATTCTCCTGCCTCAGCCTCCCGAGTAGCTGGGACTACAGACGCCCGCCACCTCGCCCGGCTAGTTTTTGTATTTTTAGTAGAGACGGGGTTTCACCGTGTTAGCCAGGATGGTCTCGATCTCCTGACCTCGTGATCCGCCCCTCTCGGCCTCCCAAAGTGCTGGGATTACAGGCTTGAGCCACCGCGCCCGGCCCGATTTCCACAAATTCTTAAATGTAAGCTCATTACAACTTGGAGCCAAAGATTGCTCTGCTGGAGCATCTTCCCCATCAGGCAATGGAAATCAGTTTGGGGAGAAGAGGTTGTTCTGTCTTATTCTATTTAGGCATGTGTTCTCTCAGTCACTTCTAGCCACATGGGTCTGCTACCTACCGTGGTAGAGACTATTTAGGTCATTGGAGGAAAATTAGAGATAATCTCTGTTCCTCAGCAGGCTTTTGGGCAGTAAGTGAGGAAGTAAGATAACGCAGTTCAAGAGCGGGCATGCCTGCGCGCGCGCGCGCACACACACACACACACATACACAAACGCTCACACACACAAAGCTGAATTGAATGGTCCGCTGTGAGGTTGGAGGTTTGGGGACTCTGTGCCCACTAAGCTACTTTCTATTTCAAGTGCCTGTATGTCTGAGGCTGGGTTTGAAGCCTCCAGCGTGTTTGGAGTTAATCCCCATTAGGTTGGACTCCGCCCCTTTCTCCCAAAGGTAAAGCAAGGTTTTCAGGCATCACTGCAAAGGGCAGCTAGTATTCCCATCCTTGTCTAACAAGCTGTGAGGAGAAGTTGTTTCTGAGATCTGAGCCTGAAGAGAGGGAACAAGTCAGTCAGCCTTCGTGGTCAGAAGGTAAATATGCAACTTGGGCCAAATGCAATTCAAACAGCTGGATAAGAAACTGCTTTGCTCTCCCCTTGCTCAGCCCCCCTTCTCCCTTTCCTTTCTCAGGTTTCCTGTCCTTTCATCTCAAATCTCAGAGAAGCCGTTTTCTACCCAAGGGCAGCCTGGTGCTTTTTTATTTCTTCATAGTCCGTTGTTTGCACAGAGGCTAAGATGAATCAGGGCTGGATTCCTATTTCATATTGACAAGATTTGAGGACCTAAGGGTTAAGTGCTAGTTGGTTTCCCCAGGGGAGTTGGTAACCTGAGGAGAGGAAGTGCCTGTTTCTGGGAGTGGAGAGAGTGATTTTGTTATGACCTGTCTATACAAGTAAAAATGGATCCGGTTTGCTAATGTGGTAGGTTGATCTCCTAGATTTGCCTAAATCTGAGGGGTTATGCGACTGAAATGGGGTAATGAAGCTAAACTGAAATGCAAATATTGAGGCCTCTTAGGCTGGAAATAAAAGAATGCATCCATTCGGTAAATATTTATGAGTTCCTACTGTGTGCGCCAAGGCATGACAATTTCCAAAAGAACCTGAAATACTTAAACTACAAATCCATTCTTGCAAAGAACACTGGGCCAAGTGGTTTCATTTTGTTGTGGGGAACTGAAAATAGAACGAAGCCTAGGGGTGAGGAAAAATCACCCACGGAGTGGTTGTGGGGAGAGAAAGGGGAAAGGAGAGACATTCTAATTCTTAGATGGCTTCAAATCTTTTCCATTACTTATGAGAGAATAGGGTCTTTTCTGGTAGAAAGGGAGAGAATTGATACCTACTCTGGTGTTAGGTATAGTGCAGATGTTGTTTCACTTGAATTTTATGCTTAATCATTTCCATTTTATAAATGAAACCAAAACTCATAGATTTTAAGTGATCTTTTTATGGGCATATAGCCTGTAAGGGGCAGACTTCAGGACTGTGTCTCTGATCTGATTTCAAAATTGTGACTCTTCCACTAAAACAGTATTCCTCAATCATTAGTTCCCATTAGAATCAATTGGGGATTTTTAGCAATATGAATTCCCATAAATTCGAATTCAGTGAATCTAGGAGGGGGGTGACATAGTCTGCATTTTGAACAAGCATTGAAAGTGATTCTAAACAAGCATTGAAAGTGATTCTGTTGAGAAACATTCTTGATATACCATGCTGCCTCTCAACTTCTCTGAAGTGATTGGAAAAGCAATCAGCCCATCTTCTTCCCATATAGGCCAGATTCACTCAATGGAAGTGGTCAGCTGTGGTGACATTTTATTCCCAGCTTATACAATGGGGTAGAGAGACTAATGGGCAACAATAACATGGCTGGTGTTTAGAACTTAACAGTGTCTTGCCAGGGATCTTGATAGGGGTAGTTTCTAACTAGCTGAGAGTGCGAGACAGAACTCGTAGCCAACCAGCTTATCACTGAAGATGATGGCACCTGTCTAGCCAGAATAAGAACTGAGATGAAGCTCTCTTATTGGCACCTCACTTTTAAAATCAAAGGACAGATGGGGAGCTCAAGGAACAGCATCTTGGGGAGAGGGAAGGAGAGAGAAACTCATATGAAATTTGGGGAGGTTATTCTAGTTCCTACCTTTTCAGTCTCAAACTCTGGAGAAAGGAAATAGCCCAGGACCTGATGTGGAGGTTCTTTTTCTGAGCTCACTTTGTCTCTGCATGGTCAAATATATTTATTTAGAGTTAGTCATTTCAAAGTTATCAATTGCTCAGTTAGTCCTTTCTCTCCACTTAGTCTCTGACTTCCTGCCTTTTAATGCCTTACCAGCTTGTGTGCATTCCCACCTCTGGATGGAGAGATGCAAATAAACACATAAACTCACCCAACACAGTTTTACTAGTCTTTCTACCCCAAACTAAAAGAGGAGGGAAGGAAGAAGAAGGCCCAGAAAGAGGTGCAGCAAACATGAAATCTGAGGAATTTGAAATAAAAGACATAAGTCAAAAGAGAGATCTTCTTAGAGTCACCAAGGTAGAAATGGAAAATAAAGCCCTTTGAGTGAGTACATCGTGAGATGATTTCAGGCACAGGAGAATTCAGAGCACTTCTCATAATGGAGGTAGCCAGGAGAGAAGAAACCCCTGAGGGAGATAGGTAGCAGAACATGAGGAAAGAAATGTTGGGGGAGTAGCAGTATTTTTTTTTAAAGCTTTGTCTGAAACAGACAGATCTAACATGGTCAGGCTGCTCATCTACCCAACTTGATACAAGGAGTCACATCAGTCCAACACGTTTCTCTGGAGCAGGCCTCTATTTACCCACTGGAAACATATGCCTGCATATCTCGTTCATTTCCTAGGGAAGTCTCAACTCTGGGTAAGATGTATTTGTAACAGGATTGGCAGGAAGACAATGCACACTGTCTGGGGGCGTGAGGAGAAAGGCCTGTTCACATTCCTTTGCCAACACCAGTGCCAAGAAAGCTTCTCTTCACAGACCAGTCCTAAACCACCAGTCTTGCAAGCATGTTTCTCTCAGCAGCTGTTAAGTCACTGACTCCCTTTCTTACCATTTCATGTTCTAGTCTTTAATTTGCTTACTGTTTTGCCTGTACCCTCTTACCCTGGGAAAGGCAGTGCTTTCCTTAACTCAGAAGTTGCACAACAAGCTCAAGTGGGAACAAAAGGATTTGTGTCTTTTTCTGTGGGTACTGGGGAGGAGGTGATAGAGGAAGGAGTAGCTTTGTTTTTCTCCACCAAGAGAAATATAAAAGCAACGTTTCACTTTCACTGATACTTCATTGTAAGTGCCCCTACATGAGCAGGTATATAAGAGAGTGAAAAAAAAAGTGAGAACAAATTATTAAAGGCTTGGCAATTGGACACCACAGGGAGAGGGAGAATGCTCATTATGGGGAAAAAGGCTAAAGATCTCCTGCTAGCAATCGAGTTGATGAAGGGCTCTCATCTGGAAGATAGTAGCTAGCTGTTCTCCATTCCCTCTGAGGACCCAACAAAAGGATCTGGCCTTAGGTTGCAAAAAGCAAAGTTTATAAAGGCATGTGACAAATTATTTATTGACAGTGAGAGTTGTTAAGCTACTCAGAGATATTATAGATTCTCCTTTCCTAGAGTTCTTTAAAAGTAATAGAGATAACCATTTGCCATGTGTGGTTTAGGTGGGTTTCCTGCATCATATAGGTTGAGGTGACTTCTACCCACGAGGCTGTGCTAGAATGGCTAGCATTATCTCTAAAGATGAGCAAACATTAGGCTTTAGTAAGGATAGCAAATTCAGAACAGAACTCATGCTTTTATCCTATTTATGACAACTTTCTGGCAGCATTCACTGCATCTCATACAACCAATCTCGGAAACAGGCTTGCGACCCATCTAGCAGATTAAAAAACCTGAGGAATGAGGGATAGTGTGACACCTAGAGAGAGAGGTTCAGCTGCAGTCCTATCAATGCCTGGTAACTCGACCACTCAGCAGGAGCATCAGGGTGAGTTCTTGGTTCTTGAAACCCAGTGTGGCTGTTTGGCTGGAAATTCCAGGACAGGGAAACAAAGCTGTTACATATATGAAGTATACAACAGGAATTAAGATAGAATAAAATGTAGCATTGTTTGTGATTTCTAGTTATGTAAATATAAAGTGACTTAGCCGGTTTCTGGGAATGAACTTGGATTGCTTCGGAGGGTTGTCATGAAGGAGATTACTCCATTGCAGGTGGCATAATTAAAAGCATTTTCTAGAATACACTTCACTGTCCACCGCATGTGAACATAAAGCAGTGTGTGTGAACAGACTACATGTGCCCTGAGGCCTCTCTATCCAGCCACAAGAGAAGGTGGGCTGAGACTCATATTGTGTTCAGAAACTATTAAGCAATTGGATCTCTGAGATCTCTACCTTGACTCCATTCAAGTCAAGTCTATGATTTAGAAAGGTTTACATTTGAAGTATACAAGCTTCATATCTTCAATGTTTAATTCCATGGTCACTTTTAACTTTATATTGTTTGAGTCCTGAAAAGAGAATATTAAAGAATTATCTATGGCAGTGATTCTGAAACTGCTGTCCATGGATCGTGCTAGCCCATAACATCTCTAGTCCTAAATAGGGTGACCATTTCATCCAAGGTTGTTTGGGACTTTCCTGGTTTTATCACTGCAAATTCTACATCCCAGGAAACCCCTGAGTCCCAGGGAAACTGACATGGTTGGTCACCTTAGTCATAAATGAAATAAAGGCTATGAATTTTCCCTACAGTTGAAAGTACTTCATCTAAATTCTGAAGCACAATTAGTTTTTCTAAAGCTAAACATATTTAATTTAAATTGAATTTTGAGAATTTGCCTTCCTATGTCTTGGCTTCAAAAACGTTACTTTTAAACTGAAATCATGGTAACAGCAGTTGAGAGTATTGTAGTTTAATTTAACAGCTTCATTTGTCACAGGTGAGGACAACCATATATTACAACCCCTCCCCTTATTTCTACTGTAGTCTCGGTACTACACAGAGATAGTCCGATCCTCTGCCTTAAGTTCTCTGCCCCTCCTACTGGTTGTTATATTGGGACTTTTAAAAAAATTTTATTTTTCCATAAGTTATTGGGGTACAGGTGATATTTGGTTACATGAATAAGTTCTTTAGTGGTGATTTGTGACATTTTGGTGTACCCATCACCCAAGCAGTATACTCTGCACCATATTTGTAGTCTTTTATCTCTCGCCTTCCGCCCAACTCCCCAAAGTCCATTGTGTCATTCTTATGCCTTTGCATCCTCATAGCTTAGCTCCCACATACCAGTGAGAAATATGATGTTTAGTTTTTCATTTCTGAGTTACATCACTTAGAATAATAGTCTCCAATCTCATCCAGGTCGCTGCAATAATGACTTCTTTCCCTCTAGGTAGATACCCAGTAGTGGCATTGCTGGATCAAATAGTAGTTCTACTTTTAGTTCTTTAGGGAATCTCCACACTGTTTTCCACAGTGTACTAGCGTACACCCACCCTCGGTGTAGAAGTGTTCCCTTTTCACTGCATCCATGCCAACATTTACTGTTTTTTGATTTTTTGATTATGGCCATTCATGCAGGATAAGGTGGCATTGTATTGTGGTTTTGATTTGCATTTCCCTGATCATTAGTGGTGATGAGCATTTTTTTTTCATATGTCTGTTCTCCATTTGTATATCTTTTTTTAAGAATTGTCTATTCATGTCTTTAGACAACTTTCTGATGGGATTGTTTGTTTTCTTTTTCTTACTGATTTGTTTGAGTTCATTGTAGATTCTGGATATTAGTCCTTTGTCAGATGTATAGATTGTGAAGATTTTCTCTCACTCTGTGGATTGTCTGCTTACTCTGCAGACCATTCCTTTTGCCATGCAAAAGCTTTTTAGTTTAATTAGGTCCCAGCTGTTTATCTTTGTTTTTATTGCATTTGCTTTTGGGTCCTTGGTCATGAAATCCTTGCCTAAGCCAATGTCTAGAAGGGTTTTTTCAATGCTATCTTCTAGAATCTTTCTAGTTTCAGGTCTTGGGTTTAAGTCCTTAATCCATCTTCAGTTGATTTTTGTATAAAGTGAGAGATGAGGATCCAGCTTCATTCTCCTAATTGTGGCTAGCCAATTATTACAGCGCTATTTGTTGAAAAGGGCGTCCTTTCCCCACTTTTTGTTTTTGTTTGCTTTCTCAGTGACCATTTGGCTGTATTTGGGTTTTTCTGGGTTCTCTATTCTGTTCCGTTGGTCTATGTGCCTATTTTTATACCAGTACCACGCTGTTTTGGTGACTGGCCTTATAGTATAGTTTGAAATCAGGTAGTATGATGCTTCCAGATTTGTTCTTTTTGCTTCATACTGAGACTTTTGATCTCCAGGTGATGACGTCCATGAGGGACATTTGGAGTTAGTTTTGACTACAAGTGCTGAGATTGAAAGAAATGTTCTTGCCCTGACGGTGTTTGCACTATGTCTGGAGAATTTGGGTTTCCTTCTGTCTTCCCTGGAATTCTTTCCTGATTCTTCAACTTTTTTTTTTTTAATTCTCTATGGGAAACCATGGAGGCTTTTAATTGTAATACTTTTGGGATAATACTGTAGGGGAAGCCTTCAGGTAAAAGAGAAGTGAGAAATTATGGCTTTGCCATTGAATCACTGTGTACCCTTGGGTAGGTCACTTGTCTTTCTGAAACTCAATTTACTCATTTGTAAATTTGGGTTAATATCTTTCTTACTAACCTAAGAAGACCGTTGGGCAGAGCACATACAATAACGGATTTGGAAGGGATTGTGATGACACAGCTAATAGCTGTTTGTCAGCTTGTTTCCTCTCCTCCTCTGGCCTGGGCTTCTTCATCAGGAAATGAGTCTGTAACGGAGGGCTGCTTGCACTTTTTGTAATCTTACAAACTCTAATATAACAAGCAGAGGCATTACCTCATTGCGGCCAACCATACCTGCTGTCTAACAGCAATTACTCAAAACTAGTTTCACTTCTCCCCCTGTTGCCTTTCAATCCCTCATCACATCTTTCTCTCATTCCTCCCATTCTCAACCACAAAGCCTAATTCCCAGGGGCCCAGCTCAGGGCACTTTCTTCCCAAGCCCTAACATTCCAGAGTAAGCACCTGCAATTTACGATCTCTGCTCCCTTCCTGCACAAAACACATAGCACAAAATACATATGTATCAAGAGGGGAATTGTGGTTGAGTAAAAAACGAGCAGTATATTAAGAATCAAGTAACTGGGCTCTGATCTGGCCAGTGTACCTCACTAGCCCTTCACCCTTGAGTAAATCACTTCCTCTCCATATTCCCATCTGTAAAGTGATGGAGAGGGGGTAGTTTAACATTGCGTGGTAGAAAAGTACTGGCCTAGGCATCCGCAGATCAGGTTTCTGGTTCTGATGTTGCTGCTTGCTAACTTACTCTGTGACTTGAAGAAAATCACTTCCTCCTTTACTGGGCCAAATTCTCCCATATGTAAAACAAGAAGGTTGGATTAAATGATTCATTAAGTTCCCTACCCATCTGGAAATTGAATGATTCTATGAAATGGCTTTCACTAAACAAACGTGAATTGAACTGCCTGCTCTGTGTCAGGCACTGTTTGACGATGGTTGTGAAAGGGCTCATGACTGAGACCCTGAGACACTTAGTACCTCTGCTGCTTGTTCCTGTCAGTGTCTAAAATTGGGAATGTGGCAATGACCCTATACAGCCAGTCCCTGTACTTCCCCTGCTTTGGGTCCCCCAACCTCCTTCCCCGTCCTCTACACCACCACATATAACTTTAAGCAATGGTGGCGAATCATGGAGAAGTTTTTGAAACATATTCCACCATCTGCCTGCTGGAGACATTCACAGTCCTGTCATCAAGCTGCAGTGTGGTCTCTAACCGGCCCAGTAGAGAAACAGGCCAGAAAGCAATGGCAGATTAATGGAGCTGGGAGGAAAGTTGTTGATTTTTGACAGAGGGGTCTGTGAAAACCATTTGTGAGCTGAGCTGAGGAACTAGATCTGGAAAGACTCTCAGCGTCTTGATTACAAGATTACTTGTTCCAAAAAGGACCTTGAAAGGTCCTTACAGCTATATGTTCCTGCTGCAAGGTAGGGAGTGCCTGATCCTGATCTATTTCAGAATTTTGAGAAGCTTTTTGGATTGTATCCAGCAAAGGATGAGGAAGCTTTTCTTTTTTCTTTTCTTTTTTTTT
>NW_012116999.1:1390424-1409489 GCF_000951035.1 Colobus angolensis palliatus
GCCTGGAAGCTTTTCTTAATAGCCAGTCCAGAGTTAACCTCTCCTGGTTGGAAAGTTGCCTCCCATTTCGATTGTGGGAAAAGTGACTGATCAGCACTCTCTCAGTGACAAGCACAGGGTATGAGACTAGACACTCCTTATTTTATTCTATCCGTTTTAACCTGGCTGATGCATCCCAGTTGAAAAGCCCACACTAACACACTGCTGGACATCTTACCAAAGTCAAATGGGAACAACCTGGAACTCCATGGCGAGGTCTCCTTCCCTCTTACCCCTTATAGTAGGGGCAGGTCCTGCTAAGTTGTCTTCCTTCTCCTTCACTCACTGAAAACAACTTTGTTCCTGATCCTCTTCGGATATTGCCTTCTTCCAAGCTACCAGGCCAGGAAGTCCATTCAGCTGGAAGCTGGGACAGCAGCCTTGTTTTCATTTAGTCTCCTTTCCTGCCACTTGTTTCACGATGTATGTCAAGAGTTAAAAGCTGTCTGATCCGGCTGTATTTGAGTTGGCAGAGCAGACCCTAATTCAGTTATCTGGTTCCTCCATTGCAGCCTAAAGACCATAGAACTCTAAATCAGGCAGAAGGAAGGGAAGGTGGGAAAAGTACTGAAAAGCAAAATCCCACAGGGATCCAAACGGTCCTCGAGAGAATAATCTTATCCAGAAGCAATGAACAAGTGGCACATAATTGAGCCCCAGGACTGGCCAACCAGATGAAAAATAGGCCAGTGGAGCCTACATGGTAACTTACTGCATTTGGTGCTGTGATCCAACTCATCTCCCCATCCCTGCAGAGAAACCTGTGACCATGAGGAGCAGCCTGACCATGGTGGGAACCCTCTGGGCCTTCCTGTCCCTTGTTACTGCCGTGACCAGTTCTACCAGTTACTTCCTACCTTACTGGCTCTTTGGATCCCAGCTGGGGAAGCCAGTGTCATTCAGTACATTCCGGAGGTGCAACTACCCTGTGCGGGGAGAGGGACACGGTCTGATCATGGTGGAAGAATGTGGGCGCTATGCCAGCTTCAATGCCATCCCAAGCCTGGCCTGGCAGATGTGCACGGTGGTGACAGGTGCCGGCTGTGCTCTGCTACTCCTGGTGGCACTAGCTGCTGTCCTGGGTTGCTGCATGGAGGAGCTCATCTCCAGAATGATGGGACGTTGCATGGGAGCAGCGCAATTTGTTGGAGGTAAGACTGTGCTTTTAGGATTGAGTGGGTTGAGTAGCTTTGGGGCAGGGAGGAGTGGGGAGTGTAGCCTTACGGGGAAACCCACTCTTATCCCCTTCACTTTGTCTAACTCTAAGGCTATGAATGAAGTCTTCTTTAAAATATTTAGTCTAGGACTTCCCAAACTGCAATCAATATCGGAGTTTTATTCACAGTAAATTTGGCTAGTAGGCAGAGTTGATATCTGTTGCTTACCGTCTATTTTTGTTACCTTCATCTGCCTGCAGGTAGCCCATTTAAAAACATTATCTATTAATATATCTGCCTTCCAGAGGCAGCAACATACACTCTAGTATTACTGCTCCAATATAAATTTGATCTCTAGTAGTCCTGCTCTCTGGTAGTTATCTCAGAGAACAGTGATCTGATAAACACATACACACAGGTGCAAATTACTAACAATTCTCATCAAAGAAATACACCTCTAATAGTGAAATGCTAGGTACCAGACAAACTGTAGATGACTACTTATTTGGAACACATCTAAAGCTAGACTTATCTGGCAACTATTAGCAGTCTACCCAGATTTCTTGTGACCTTGACCCACCTTACTTGTTCTTCCTCTCATTCAGGCTCCCCCTAACTTTAGTGAAGGGAACCTGAGATACTGGCAGTGTGTGGACTGGCTAGAAAAAAGCAAAATGCAAAAATGGAAGACTTCAGAAAGACAATGAGAGCTGTACAATTTGAACATCTGAGAAGAAAAAACAAATTTAGAAAGACAGGAAAATATATATGTGAATATTTGAGTATTTTGCAAAACCTAGATTAGGCACTGGGAAAAAGTGCTGGTAGAATCTACCCCTGAAGTTTGTTGTTACAGAGTTTTAGAATTATTATCCAATTCATTATCATTATTATCTCCATTAGCATGACAGTGTGGATCACTAGAGCCAGGAAACTTGGATTTCACTTCTGTTTTTTTCACCAAGTTGCTGTGTGACCATAGTGGGAAAATGACATGACCTTTCCTATGCTTCACTTCCTTTGAATTTGTCCCCTGGTGATATAGTCCAGATCTGATCTTTCTTTCTTCTGCCCAATGACTGCATTCAGGTGGCCTTGGAGTGAGATGGCAGTGATGAGCTAAGACAGTGGTTCTCAATGGGGACTACTTTTGCACGCCCCTCCCCCTGGAAGACATTTGGTAATGTCTGGAGGCATTTTAAACTGTCACAACTTGGGGAGGGTTCTACTGACATCCAGTGGGTGAAGGTGAGGGATGCTGATGAACATCTACAATGCACAAGACGAAGACAACACTCCCCTACAACCACAAAGAGGTATCCAGCCAAAATGTTAGTAGTTCCAAGTTTGGGAAACCCTGGGCTAGGCTACTATGGTTTCCTGGCCTGGTTATGAAAAGCATCAGACTCTTTTTGTAATACCAATTAAGGTGATGCTTTCTGGTTTCCTCTTTTCTCAGACTTTAAAAGTTTTAAATCTGAATTACCATTCTAGCCTCCTTCATTTCTGATTTTTCCCACCGTTTAGCCACTAATGGGTTTTTAGCCACATTGGAATGTATAATTAGGTTAGTTTCTTCCCTTTGAAAACTGTAATACTACACCAGTTGCTAAGGCTGATCTAAGCCAATTATCTTAGCTGGCTTTGGAAGCTCCATGGGTATTACAAATAGGTCTTAGGCTTACCTTTCACTTTTATTTTTAAACATGCTATAATTAACTCAGCACTGCTATGAACACATTATTTCAGGAAGTGACACTTGGCTGATAGGGCAGAGGGGTCATCCTTGCAATTCGTATTCATAACCCTGGAGCCCAGTTCCGTGCCTGGCACAAAGCAGATGTTCAGTAACTGTAGAAAGAATGAATGCATGGCTAAGGCAATATCTAGCATATGTTGGGATAAACTGAATGTGTGAGAGCTGGATTAGTTCACATGCTTTCCTCTTTTTCCAGGCTTCCATGCAGGGATGTTAGCACCCTGAGCTCTCATCTCTTCTGACAAAAGAGTGACAGTTTAGTTTCACTTGTATTTCTAAGAGTTTCCAGCAGAGTGAGGAGGGGCTGACTGTCAAGAATCAGAAAGCCTAGCAACAGCCTCCATCCAATTCCACACATTAAAGCAGCTCCCATACCCCCAGCTTGCTTCCTCTTTTGGGCTCAACTGAGACTTTCACAAAGCATTCATAATTCTCCATATGATGCATTCCGGTTGATTTCACCTACTAGGTATAGAAACTCAAATGAAATTGTTGATGGGGGATGTGGGAAGGTAGTGGAGATTTGGATATTCACAGCTTGGGCGGGACAGAACTTTGAGTGGCAGGTATCACCTAGAGGAAATAAAAACATGAGCGTCATTTTAGTTTCACATGATTCTGCCGTTCTATATCCACATGAGCCTTGCTCATAGGAACATAGTCACAGTGTTCACATGTAGATGAGGGTCTTTAAAGCTCAAGAAGAAAATGCCGTTTGGCAGTAGTCCTACAAATCTTCAAGACCCTGGGTGTGCTACCAGGTTTAACCCTGGGCAGGGAATTGATATTGGGACAGATCGCTAGACATCCACAGCTTCCCCATCTGTAACACCAGTCAATTAAGAACCATTCCTGCCTCCTTTCTAGAGACTGGTGGCTGTCCAGGTTATATCAGATGTGAAAGAATGGTGAGGGTTGCTTGGATGAACTTACTAGAAGCCCCTTGGCATATGACTGTGACCTAAGGATCTTTGGACATCTTCGGCCTGACCCTCTGAGACAGGCTTTGCCAGTGGAAGGAAACCAAAGCTGGGCAGCATTTTGGGCCCAATGGATAAAAGACAGTAGAGAAAGAGTTTGGGAGATTAAGTTCAAACTTGTGTAGCTGAGGGGAATTGATTTTGTTGCTTCAGGCCTGGCTGCTTCTCAGCAGCTAGTGCATTAACTGAAATACATTGGAGGAGGAGTCAATTTCTGTCAGGTCTGGTTTCTCTCTGCCAGACCCCAAACCACTGAAGAGATGGAGTATCCATTAAGAACTACTCCCTCCCCCACCTGACTCTTGTTCCCCCATTTGGCGGCTGCCCACAGAGATGAGTTGTGGGAAGTGGGAGAGACAGGAAGAAATAAAGAGCTGCTGGCCTGACTCATACTCAGCAAGGTGACCTGATGGGGCCCATGGGTCCCATTTGCTCCACCTGTAGCTGATCCATCTGGACAACCCTCGGGTCCAGAGAGCCTTCCACTGGGACCTCCATGCCCTGCTCCAATCAATGAAGGAAACACCTGGCCAGGAGATTATTTCAACACTGGGGATGCTGAGATTTCCAAACAGCTGGCTCCCAGTCCCTGAGAACATGGCCATTATTCACATTCCCCTGTGTATACATATGCAAGATGCTTATGAGATGCTCTATCTTCAGTGAGAGCTAAACAAAGAACAAATAGGTGAGTAGTAAATATAAGGAACTTCTTGGCAGGAAAACAATGTAAGATCTTGGATCAGGTTACTCATGGGAGGCCAAAAATCTTTCTCGACCAAGGAATGTATCAGAATCACCTGGGGTGCTTAAAAAATGTGAGCTTTCCAACTCTCTGGTCTTGTTTTCCATTCTGATATACACAACAACAGATGTAAGGCTGCACATTTAGTGAAATCTCCCCAGTGACTTTGATGTGTATATGTGTTCCCTTTCCCCAGCCCAAGGGAAGATCACTACCCTGGACATTATTTTTTGTTGTTAAGAGAACAGCATTCAACACACCAGTGCTTTTTCCCGTGTAAGGTCCTAACATTACATGCTTCAAACTGAATAAAAGTTGCCGTTGGAGGCATATCACTGAGAACTTGATTTCAGGAAGAGTGCCATGCTTCTAAAAATCATTATCATCTCTGGAAGCCATTTTTCTTCCGGAAAGTCTTTCAAAGTTTCACCAGATATCATTTTATTTATCCTTACCACGCTGAGAAAGGATTATGAAAGTGATTTTCTGTTTGGGAAGTGGTATTTAGGGAAGTTAACCCACTAGCAAAGACTTAGGTAGCAAATTAGAGCAGAGCTGAGAATATGGTCCAGGACTCTTGACTCTCAATCCTGTGCTTCATACACTGATGCTCTTGATTTTTTTTCTTTTCTCTGTTGGAAAAGAAATGCTATCACAGTGTTTTCCAGAGTGGTCCATGAACCGCTTGGATTCAGAATTACCTGGGGTGCTTGTTATTACAGATTCCTTAGTCCTACAGACTGCACCAGGGCCTGCTAAAGTGCATAATATACAACCTCTCATGCTCATATGTTTTTGAAAATATATTATAAAATATTTCAGATGTACTCACTACTCTGTGTAAGAAATGGAATATTAGCAATATAGCTGAAGCCTCCTTTATACCCTGATCACATTCCCTTGTCCCTACTGAAAAGATAACAACTGTCTGGGAGTTGTTACTTACCATTCACTATCATGATTCCAGGACACACTAAAATTTGAGAAACTCTGCTCAGCCTTGTTTAGGGTGTTGCTTCTTTCTGGAATTCCCTTTTCTTCTATCCCTCCCTGTAAATATCTACCTATCTCTCAAAGGCCAGGTCCAAGGCAGCCCTTCTGTGAAGCCTTCCCTGATCTACTTTTGACATCTTTAGCAGGTATGAACTCTCCTGTAACTCCAAGAGGAATATGGGGTAGAATGAATGGGGGAGGTAAGTGAAGGAACTCCCTAGGAAGGGAAAGCTGAGATATAGTTGAAAGTCAGGTTTGTAAATTCTCTCTGGTTTGTGTTTGAGTCAAAATTGTTATAATAACAAATTAACCCATACTAGGCTTCTGCTCAGGGCAGTAATTCCAAGCTACCCAATAATTATGTTTGGAAAGCAGGATTGGCAGCTATGCAAAGATAAGAGAATTGAGAACGAGAGCAGGAAGTTTAACAAATGCCCACCCAACAGTTACACTTGTGAATAGTGGAGGGGTGTGCAACGGGGGTTGGTAATACCCAACGAGGAGGTTATCCCTGCCAGAAGACAAAGATTAGGCATCTACCTATTTGAGAATGTGTAGTTGGGAGAGGATTATATAACAGCTGGGATATGGGTAACTAGTAACGCTGGGAACAGGGGAAAGTTGAGAGCAGCTGTGGTGTGGCTGGAGGGAGGGTTCCAAGTTCTGTATCAGATTTTGCACTTGAGGGTATGTATTGGTGTCCCAGTTTCCACAAGGGCTGAAGCTGAATAAAGTAACTCCAGCCCTCTTCTTGGTCAGCTCAGTAAATTCAAACCATGGCAACTATGTCAGGGAGAACATTTGGTATATTTTTTTGATAGGGGATTCTTAGGGAGGGGAGCAGTTGAGGAAGGGAAACAAAATGGCAGCCTATTGGACACCTGCCCACGTGTAGTAGGGGAGTAAAGACAGTAACACACTCTAAAGGCTTTCTTTTCCTTCCTAGAAGCACGTGAGATTAGAAGAGTTCCCAGCTAAGCATATGCAGTTGAAACAGACTTCTTCAAGGGGCATATGTGGTTGGAGCGGAAGTCAAACTGGGAGTTAGCAATGACACAGAAGAGAAGTGAGAGCCAGGGCTGCAGCTCATATGTGGCAGAGCTGGGATTTAAACAAGTTTTCTCTGTCACCAGAGCTTCTGCTCTTAACATTTTTAGTGGTGTTTTTCTTAAGTGTTGGTACCAGGACAAGATACCTCCACATTACAGGGTGCTTTTAAAATGCATATTCCTGGGCTGCAGTTACGGAATCAAATACCTGGGGCTGAAGTTCAAAAATCCACATTTTAAATGAACCTCCATTCTTTCAGAAGGTGGCAGGTACTGACACTTGTGAATGACTTCCCTGTTGCTACCTGAAGCACATCTTCACAACTCCAAATTAATGAGAACTGCTGGAGACAAATATAATTGAGAATGAATTACTCAGTGAATCCATTTTTATTTTTAATGGGTTCCCAGGGGCATCTTTCTCCAGCTATGATAAAATGTAATGGAATCAGCTGTCAGTTACAAGTCAAATATCTTCATGAAGTATGTTTACAACCTAATGTGCTCACCTGTCTAAAAGGCAGGATGGAGGGCTGAGGAAGATGGCAGGGGTGGGAGGGCAAGTTGGGCAGAGCATGGAGCTACATGCACTAGAGCTGAACAAATGCTTTGCAGAGATTCCTGTTCTTTCAGCAGGTACCTCTGCAAAATTGCAAGATAACTCCAACCAGGCGGCTTTTGAATCAAGCCCTGTTCAGGTTTGGACTTTTTAGCTGTTTGTTATGAGGTTAAAGGGTTGAAGAGGTGAGGAAGAAATTACCGTGGAGAACACAGGTAGAAACTGGGAGAGGAGCCACAGGGAGAGTCAGCTGCATAAGAATAATACATTTTTCTTGAGCACTTTCTATGTATGAGGCACTTTATGTATATTAATCTCATTAATTCTTGGAACAGCTCCATAAAATACAGTCAGCCCTCCATATCTGCAGGTTCTGCATCCACAGATTCAACCAACCATGACTCAAAAATATTTTTAAAAATCCAATAAGAATACAACTATTTACATACCATTTACGTTGCATTAGGTATTATAAGTAATCTAGAGATGATTTAAAATATACAAGAAGATGTGCTAGGTTATATGCACACTACATCATTTTATATAAGGGATTTGAGCATTCGCAGGTTTTGGTATCTGTAGGGGTCCTGGAACCAATCCCCTGTGAATACCAAGGGATAAGTGTATTATTATTGCTCCCATTTTACAGATGAGGTGAATGAAGCACAGAGAAATTAAGTAACTTGCCTAAACTCACACAGCTTCCAAGTGGCAGGGCTGGAATTTGAATTCAGGTCTAGTTCTGCAGTCTGACTACAGCACCCATTGTTTTAAGCCACCATGTTGTGCTGTCACTCTCCATCTAATGCCTAGAAAATTCCTAGTGCCTGCTAGAAATATTGTTGCCAAGAGGTAATCATCTCTGTACACATGTCTCTAGAAGGACAGAGCCTTTAAGGGTTGATGATCTCTTTGATCAGTGAAAAAAGGCATTGCTAGTTACTGCTATGTGACCTTGGGTAAATCATTTTCCCTTTCTGTGTTTCAACATTCACATCTGTAACAAGGAGGGATTAGGGTAGGTTATGTCCAAAAGCCTTTTCCTTTCTAAGGATTTTTTTTTTTTTTATGGTGTCAGGTGTCTGGGATGATTTCCCAGCCATGACATTGGAGTCCCTTCAGAAGGGACTTTCCAATGTGGGCAAAGGAAACTGTCTGTTATATAGCCTGTGCATACTCTGAAACAGATGCATTTATCGAGTACTTATTATCTACCATGTACCAAGGACACAGAATTGAAGGTAAGTATGTCTCCCTCCTTCAAGGAATACACACTCTAGTGAGGGAGGCAGATGATAAACTTTTGTAAAGAGTATATATTACAGACTATTTTAGTCACAGGAGTAAGCACTGGGTGCTATGGGAACAGAAAGAAGGAGCATGTAATTTAGCCTGGGGGTTGGGGATGGCGAAGGAAGACTTCCTGGAGAAGGAAATCCTTGACCTGAGCTCCTCAGTATGGTAAGATCTGAGGGGCAGGGGTCTGAAGAAGATGGAAGGTTCCCTCTACTGTGCCAAGAAAGGCACTTGGCCAGCTCTAGTTTCCGCTTGAGAAGGCAGAGTTCGTGCCAGTCCCAGGGATCTGAATGTGAAGGTTAGAAAATAGAGCTGGTGTTCTTTTATAAACTTGTGTTCTTTTCTTCCTAGTCTGTGTGGGAAAACTCAGTCTTTATTAAATTTTCCCTCAAAGGGTATATACTGGCAGCAGGAAAAGGCTTAGGTTTCATTTCTACTTTTGTCCTTAACCCACTATGCATCCTCTGGACGACCTCTTCATATCCTAGGATTTCAGTTTATCTGTGGAAAAAACAGGGGGTGTTGTTGTATTACCACTGGATGAATTCCAGGGCCTAGAAAGGTCTTTGAGTGACCAGTTTCACTTCCTGTGATACCACGAGACAGATAAGAATGTGTTCTAATTTTAAGCATTCCACTGAAGAGAATTTCTAACCTTAATTGGTCATTGTTTTAGTTTCTAAAACCATTCTCACTGTCAGTAAATTCTCCATATTATTTAAATCCTTCTTGCTATTTCTTAAGGTCCTTCTCTTCTTCTGTGGCCTCAATGAGTACTGAGAAAAGCTAGTTGCCATGGCGCAGCCAAGCTTGGAGGCTACTTTGAGATCTTCCTAAAGGATTCATCTGAAGGCAATATGAGTTCCTTAGAGTATATATGGCTTCTTCCTCAGTGAGAAAAGAGAAGTGAAGATGAAGCTGGCAGTCCCTGGAGCAGCCTGCTTTTCACTGTCCAGTTGAGCCCCAGAGCTCTGGAACCTATAAATATGCTATTCATTCACCATTAATCAAGCAACTGCTTTGTGACAGTTCTGTGCTATGTTACTTTCTGCGTCCACATTCATGGCAGGTGTCCCTCCCATGATCATTAGTGTGGCACCCAAGTATGGTGTGATTGTAATTAGACTCTTGGTTGCAAGTAGCAGAAACTCACTTGAGTTTCCTCAGTGAAAAAGGAATTTATTAAAACATAAAGAAAGTAGAATTGGAAAGCCATCAGGAAGGCCTGGCTTCTCTTTTTTCTAGCGGTTCCATTGACAGTATGGAGTTTTTCTCATGGTATGTCTGCTTCATGTCACTATTCTCCCCTATTCTCTCCCTCTACCAATCAGTTTGCTCAGCTTATCCAGAATTGATACCCACTCATAACTTTGAATTGAACTTGGCTTTAGCTTGACACAGACTTGATTCTACCTTCTGGTGTTGTGGCAGTGTTTTCAACTTCTGCATTATCTGTTAACTAGCTCAGCATCTTTATGAATTTTTTCCCTCCATTTTTAAACAGACTAGTCAAGTGCAGTAGTGAGAAGGGGGAAACAGTAGAACAATAAGTTCAATGTATAACTGACTGTGAATAATCAATTGAGACAACTCACTAAACTCAGACCAGTCATCTTTATGTTTCTCAATTAAAAATTCCAGAAACAAGAATCTAACCCAGGTCACCTCTTCATGCCAGGCTACAATGTCACCCATCACTGACCAGCCAATGAATTTGTTTTAGTTGTCAGATGCCAATGCTTGATAAAATACTCTGTGACTAGAGGCAGGGTAAAAGCCATAGGATATAAAATGTGAAAACGTATGCAGCAAGAAAAAGTTGTGAGCAACACAGTTGCCCTTAGAAGGCAGTGTTGGCAAGCAGATCCAGATTTGTATCTGTGGTTGGAAGAATAAGATTATCACTAAGGTACGAAAGAATTTCCCTGTAATGACTAAATGACCTAAATAAAAGGGCTTTAATCCTTTTATTTAGGGTAAGGGTTCATGGTGGAAGGCATATGGAAACCAAAGAAGGAAGGACTGCTTGGTATAAAGCTGGAATGATTTATCAGGGGAGGAGTGTGGTTCCCTGCTCATCAGTCAAGCAGTTGACTCCAAGTTACAGAAATCATTACATGTTTTCAGCTAGTAGGGACTTACCTGATGTTTAGAAACAGCTGGATTTTGGAAAAGAGTAGCAACCTTTACATTGTTATTCTCTGTGTATCAGACCAAAGCAAAAGAAGTTGGAGAAGCCAACCTGGCCTTGTAAGTCATTGACAAAAGTATTTTGACTGTAAGAAGTATATTGGGTTGTCTCAGTTTTCAACATTTTTTAAATTTGTGAGTTGTCCCCTCTGTTACCTATTACACCCCACTACCTGTGGCATGGCCAAAAAAAAATCCTGTTGAGTTGGAACTCTCATAGAAATTTAGGGTAAAGGGGGAAGTGTAAGCTCAATTGAGGAGGCAGAATTTGCGCTGAGCTAATCTAAAGGGAATGTTGGGGTGACAGAAGACGTTATATTTTTTCTACCTGTGTGTATGCTTTCTTTCTAGGGCTGCTGATAAGCTCAGGCTGTGCCTTATACCCTTTAGGATGGAATAGCCCGGAGATAATGCAAACATGTGGGAATGTCTCCAATCAATTTCAGTTAGGTAAGGTGGCCTGGGCAGATGGCAGTGATGGTTCATGGGAAATCGCTTTACCACTTGGAGGGGACTCTGTTAGTGGTACTTGCCTGAATCTCTCTCAATGTGTTAGCTTATGGGAAGTGGTGGCTTAACTCACAAGAGTTAGCTGTAAATTCCCCTTCTTTAACTATCTCTCCATACCATTTATGCACTTTTACCCAGAGACCTATGACCTGTTAGGGCAACCTTATCTTCAGAAGGATTTAAAATGCTTGGAGACTAACAATCTGCCATCTTCTGAATAAATCTTAGTTCCTACTAGTGTTTCCTTCTAGGCACCATTTTCCAAAAGTAAATCAACAGTATCGCTTGTCAGTCTCCACTGAAGATGTAACACAACGTTATTTAGTTTACCTGACGCATGAGGAAGCTATGTAAATATTCAAAATTGTTTCTAACGGCAAGAGTTGTTAAATATTAGAGTAGGTGACAGAAGTAGCCCTGAACCATTCTCTGGTTGCCAATTTTCATTGAGAATGTCTTAGGTTCACTATTGTGAGTTGGTAATAGATTAGATTCTAATTGGAAGATTTCAAAAATACTCTCCCACCTATCATGATGAAAGAGAGTAGGAGAGGGAATGTCTAGGTTTCCTTGGGTATTCTCAATTGTACAGAAGGATTTGGGAATAACAAGGCCATCCAACCACGTATAGCTTGTGCTCCAATACTTCCCTTTCTTTCTGTTGCCTCAGATTGTTTTTTGAGTCTTGCTTGACTCATTTTTGAGAAAGTTTTTCACTATGCAAACATAACACGAGGGAAAGTGTAACTAGTATGGACACTCTAATGTCCGATGTTCTTCACTCAGGGCAAGGCTGACTGGTAAATATAATATTTCTGACATAAAGGAATGAATAAATACTTGGGGCAGGTGCTGAAGAAAGGGAAGCAAGCTACTAGTCCTGCTAGCTGAGGTAAAAGCTAAAGATTGAGCACATTTTTCCTAGTTGGTTGTGGAGACAGATTCTACTTTTTGAAAATGACAGTTTTGTTGATATATAATTCACATACTATAAAATGTACCCATTTAATGGGTATAATTAGTAGATTTTAGTATAGTCACAATGTTGTCTAACCATCACCACTATCCAATTCCAGAACTTTTTTTTTTTTTTTTTTGAGATGGAGCCTCCCTCTGTCACCCAGGCTGGAGTGCAGTGGTCCGATCTCAGGTCACTACAACATCTGCCTCCCAGGTTCCAGCGATTCTCCTGACTCAGCCTCCTGAGTGACTGGGACTACAGGCTCACGCCAGTATGCCCAACTAATTTTTGTATTTTTAGTAGAGACAGGGTGTGCAGCGCGGGTTTCCGCCATGGCTCAAACTGCTGACCTCAGGTGATCCTCCCACCTTTGCTCCCCAAATTACTGGGATTACAGGAATGAGCCACCGCACCCTGCCCCGGAACATTTTTATCAGCCCAAAAAGAAACCTGTTATCCATTAGCAGTCAGTGCCTATTTCCCTTTGCTCCCAGCTGCTGTAACCACTGTCAATATGGATTTACCTATTTTGGATATTTTATGTAAATGGAATCATATAATATGTGTTTTTTTGTGTCTGGCTTTTTCACTGAGTGAGAAGTTTTCAAGATGTATACATGTTGTAGCATGTGTCAGTACTTTATTTCTTTTCATGTCTGAATAATATTCCATGGTATAAATGTAACACGTTTTATTTATCCATTTATCATTTGATGAATATTTGATTTGTTTCCACTTTTTGGCTATTATTATATAATGTTTCTATAAATATTTGTGTACACATTTTTGTGTGGACATATTTTCATTTCTTTTGGGCATATATCTTAAAATTGCTGAATCACATATTAACTCTATGTTTAAGCCTTTTGAGGAACTGCCAGGCTTTCCAAAATGACTGCATCATTTTACATTCCCACCAACAATGTACAATGGTTTCAATTTTCTCAACATCTTCCTCAATACTTATTTTCCACTTTTTTGTTATAGCTGTCCTAGTGGGAATAAAGTGCTCTCTTATTGTGGTTTTGATTTGCGTTTTCCTGATGGCTGATGATTTCAAACATCTTTTCATGTACTTATTGGCTGTTTTTACATCTCCTTTGGAGAACTGTGCATTCAAAACATTTACTTGTTTTTTTTTTCTTTTTCTTTTTCTTTCTTTCTTTCTTTCTTTTTTTTTGAGATGGAGTAACACTTTGTCACCCAGGCTGGAGTGCAGTGGTGCGATCTCTGCTCACTGCCACCTCCGCCTCCCAGGAGGAACTTTATTAGGTTGAAGAAGTTCCTTTCTATTCCTAGTTTGCTGATTGTGTTCATAATGAAAGGATGTTGGAGTTAATCAGATGCCTTTTCTTCATTTACTGAGATAATCATGCAATTTTTGTCTTTTATCCTTTCAATATGGTGCATTTCATTGATTGATTTTCATATGCTAAACCAACCTTGCATTTCTTGGATAAATCACAGTTGGTCATGATGTATAATTTATTCTATACCTTGCTGGATTTAGTTTTCTACCTTTTTATTAAGGGTTTTTGCATGTATATTTATTAGGAATATTGACCTTATATTTCTTTTCTTGTGATGTGTTTATTGACTTTTGGTATTAAGGTAATATTGGCTGTACAGAATGAATTGCTATGATTCTACTTTGATTAAGGTAAAGTGCCGAAGTAAAAAGTTGGATATGTGATTTGCATGGAGATTACCAACTTTGTTTTCTGCCCTAATCACCACCTAAGGACCTAGTTCATAAATGGGTAGTTCTAGGCTGAGTGCAGTGGCTCATGCTTGTAATCCCAGCACTTTTGGAAGCTGAGGTGGGTAGATCACTTGAGCCCAGGAGTTCAAGACCAGCCTGAGAAACATGGTGAAACCCTCTCTTTACAAAAAGTAAAAATAATTAGCTGGGCATGGTAATGTTCACCTATAGTTCCAGCTACTTGGGAAGGGAGATACACAGAGCCAAAAAAGAAAAGACATGGTCCCTACCAAAGGAATAAGCTTTTTACCCTGACATGGTTCAGAGAGATGAAGAAGGTAGGGAGGAGAATAGAGGCAGGCATTATCAATCCATCAGAGTAAGTAAAAAGGATTTACCACTCTAATACTCTGATAGGTTTTCTGCAGCCTCCTATATGAAGAAATCACATTCATGTCTTCAACTCACCTTTTCTTAGGTTTTCATTCAAGTTATCCTAAACCATCCACACTATTTTTCAGTCCTAATTTGAATGATCAAAGATCCAATTTATATTAAGGCACTGATCTTGATGTCTGCATTGGATTAAAGATAGCCACAAATTTCTTGTCAGTCTTCCCATAGAGAAGCTGGGTCTATCTCCAATTCCTATTCCCCAAATCTTAAGTGAATTATAGCTGCTTTAAGTTAATCTAATTAAATCTAATTAGAGCATTAGACTTCATAGTCTAGTCAGCTTCATTATAGAAGATAGAGTATGACAGAAGTGACGTCAAGCTTATTCTAGGCCTATGGTCTAAAGAACTTGTAGTTTCCATCTTGGTTTCTTGGAGCTCTGAGTCATCATGTAGAAAGTTTGACTATCCTGGAGAGACCACGTGGGATTTCCAAGAGTTACTTAAAGACAGAAAAGTTCAGCTAGTACAGCCATTCCTGCCAAGGCACTAGACATGTGAGTGAAGTTGTTCTGAACCCTCCATACCGGTTAACTGAATATCACTGAATGACATCAGTTAATACCATTTAAAGTAAAATAATTGCCCACCTGAGCTCTGAACAAATTGTGATCCACAGAACCATGAGATATAATAAAATGGTTATTTTTAAGCTGCTATGCTCTGAGGTAGTCTGTTATACAGCAATAGATAACCAGAAAAATGCCAAACTATAAGTATATTTCAGAACGTTATTTTAAATAAAAATAATTCATGTATGTGACAAAATAAAACAATACATATATAAAGGTTTAAAACTTAAAATCAGTCTTTTTTCTGACCTCAATCCCATTCCCCAAAGTGACCATTACGTTCCTTTTATATTTTCCAGAATTTTTAATAAATACAACATATTTTTTTCAACTGGGATCATATTATCTAGCTCTCTATCTATCTACCTAGCTACACTGTTCTGCACCTTGGATTTTTCACTTATTCATGTCTCTTGAAAAACTATCAATGTTTATAGATCTTCCTTCTATATTTTAGGTATGCCATATTTTTCCATTGTAGGGATAACATGCTCTGTGAGTACATAGATTTTTGTCTGTGTTGTTTATTGCTATCTCCCCAGTGCCTGCTTAAAGAGTACCAAATAGTACTGAATATTTGTTGAATGATTGAATCATGATTATTAACCACTTCTTTGTGCACATTTAGGTTGCTTCCAGTTAATGGCTTTTCCAAAACATATTTCAGGGAACAACTTTATGTGTATATCTTAGCATACTAGTTTATCTGTAGGACAGATTCTTAGGAGTGGAATGATTGGCTTAATGGTTATTTTAAATTTTCAGAAGTCACTGGTGAATTAAATGCTCTCTAAAGAGACTGCGCTAAGTTACTCTCCAACCCACAGTGTGAGTTTGCCTGATGTCCCATAGCCTCCTCGATTTTGTGGATTGTCGACATTTCAGTTTCTTCCACTCAGGTGTCTTCTTTTAATCTGCATTTCAATAATTATGAAAAGGATTAAATAATATTTCATTTTTATTGCTCATTTCAAATAATATATTCAACTCTAGCAACTTTAAAATGTAACAGTGTCTATTTACAATTACAATTCTTTAAAAATCCTTAACTTTTATCCATTTATATTTAAGTCTACTTTGATTTCAGACCCTGATTAGAATGTTCCTGAGATTTGCCTTGGTGTATTTTAGCTTGGAGTCAAAGCCCTTTCTAGCAGCTCATCTCCAACTCCCAGGCAGGCTTGCCATCGAAGGACCTCATGCTGCTTCTCTTGGAGAGAACAGTTTTTAGCATATGCCATCTTCCTTCAGCAAGGAAAAGAAATGGAAAGGGAGGGGGCAGAGAATGGGAGACCCACTTTATCCTTTCCATTCACTTGTTCGTAACTCTTTTTCTTTTTTCTGTGCATAGGATTGAGGAGAATAAAAATGATGTTAACAATAATTAATATGTTTTTGAGCATTTACTATATCCAATACATTAGTTTACTTAAACATTGATGACAGGCAGAGAGGGAATAACTGAAGGAGCAAAATTCTTGACAAGGTGGTTATTAAGTTACCCCAGGGAACAGAGCTTGTAATTGGCAGAACCAGGATTTAAAACCAGGCTTGGGAGTCTCCATTGCCCTAGCTCTCAACCATTACTTAGGTGCTGTGATCATTATGTAACAATAATTGCTATCATTCATTGAATGCTTGCATAGGCATCATATTAATTACATTTTAGAATTATTATGCAATACTTCAAATATTTTAAGAGATATGAAGTAATACCATGAACATCCATGTACGTATCACTGATTAAGTAGCTACTTAAAGTTATATAGCTTGCCTAAGTTCACTCACTCAGCTGGTAGAGTGGCAGAGTTGGAATTTGAATTCCAGCTTAGAAAATAAAACCTTACCAATATGTTTGAATCTCTGTGTATCCTGCCCCAATTATATCTCTGTGCCTCTTCAACAGAAGTAACTACAATCTTGAATTTGGAGGTCTTAAAAATGTTGTATGTACCATTATGGTGGTTGTGCTAGGAACATTAAATTCATTACCATACTGGTTTCTTAAAACAATTCTGTGAGGTTGATTTCATCTACTGATATTATCCTGAGAGGAAGACTAAGACTCTCATATCCCTGCACTGAGAGCACAAAGCCCTTGGTGCCAGTTTTAATGAGGCAGCTCCCTCCTTTATGCTACTTGGCATATTTAGCTGTGTGTGGCATACAGAATCATAGAATGTCCAAGCAAAATAGATCTTAGCTATCATTTGGGTTTGGTTTGTTCTTTATTATCCTTTGTCTTCAATGTCACCACCTCAAAGTCCTCCACCATCATACTTTTCTATCACAGCATCATTTTGGTGTCTTTTGTAGCACTAATCACAATCTATAATTATTAGATTTGCCTATTTGATTACCTGTGTTCCTTATTAGAATGTAAGCTTCATGTTGGCAGAGACCTTGTGTGTCCTTTTTCACATTCAATGGAGGCTTATTGAGCAAATAAATCTAATCCTACCTCCTCAATATAAAGACAAGAATCCTGAGACCTGGAAAAGGACTTGCCAAGATCACACACCTTAAGTTTTCTGACTTGCAGGCAGGCACTGTGCTATGAGGGAAGGAACTTCAGTGGTTATAAAAATGGTAGATGTCCTCATGGTGTCTGATTAGTGTTGATAAAGGATATGAAGGAAGAGACAGGGTTTGGTGAGAGAATTCTAGAGGGGCATCTGACTTCAATTAGAGGAGGATTAGGGAAGTCCTCTTCAAGAAGGTAAGATTTAAGAAGAAACCTGAAGGGTGAGTAGGCTTAACCAAGTGAACTACATGAAGAAGAGAGTTTCACACAAAGAGGTAGAATGCTATAAAGGCTCTAACGTGGGAAAGCACATGTTGTATTTGGGTGCTACTCTAAGGCCAGTTTTGCTGAATCAGAAGAGTGAGTAATGGGAAGAGTAATAGATGATCTCAGAGACATAGGCATTAGTCAGAATTTAAAGGACTTTGTATTTTATCCTAACTGCAATGAGAGACCATTGCAGGGCTTGAAGAAGAAAAGAGATAGGATACGATTTCTATTCTAGGAAGTTTCCTCTGGCAGTGTTATAGAGAATGGCTATGGGGATGGTGATGAGAGTGGAAGCAGGAGACCAGTCAGGCGGCTGAGCCATAGTTTAGGCAAAGACATGAGCATAGCAAAGGTGACTGTGGAGCTGGGGAAAGTAGGCTGTTTCAAAATATATTTTAAAGGTGTAATCAATTGTACAGGTGGTAGATTTGATATGGGTATGGAAGAGATGTCCTTAAATGGGGAAGACTAGAGGAGAAGCAACTGTGGCTAGGATTGGGAAAAGAGAAGAAAACTCAGTTTTAGATAGGTTTTGGAGATACCTGTGTGAGAAATCCAAGTGGAGATGTCAAGCAAGCAGTCTGGAGCTCAGTGAGGTATCTGACCTTGAGTTTAGAAATTGGGAGTTCTTAGTACGTAAATGATGTTTAAAGTACTGGGAAAGAGGATTAATACTAACAGTGGTTATCACCTAGTGAATGTGACCTATGTGCCAGACAATGTTCCAAGTGTTTTTTTATTTTTTTTTAAATTTTTTATTTTTTTTACTATTGTGAGTTTTATTTCTTTATTCGTTCATCATTTGTTTGTTCATTCATTCATTCATTCATTTGATGAGATCTTGCTCTGTCGCCCAGGCTGGAGTGCAGTGATGTCATTATAGCTCACTGCAGCCTCAAACTCCTGGGCTCAAGTTATCCTTCTGCCTCAGCCTCCTGAGTACCCATCACCACACTCAGTTAATTTTTAAAATTTTTTGTAGAGATGGCATCTTGCTATGTTGCCCAGGCTGGTCTTGAACTCCTGAGCTCAAGTGAGCCTCTTGCCTTGGCCTCCCAAAGTTCTAAGATTACAAGAGTGAGCCACTGTGCCTGGATAATTGTCAGTTTTCTTTTCTTTTTTCTTTTTGTGTTGCTGGAAACATTATTATTATTATTTTTTCAATTCATCATTTATATCAAGTATAACTCCCAATGCAATCCCTCCCCCCACCATGATAGGCCCCGGTGTGTGATGTTCCCCTTCCCGAGTCCAAGTGATCTCATTGTTCAGTTCCCACCTAGGAGTGAGAACATGCGGTGTTT
>NW_012116999.1:1414760-1432529 GCF_000951035.1 Colobus angolensis palliatus
AGGCAGGTTTCCTTGAGCTGCTGTGAGCTCCACCCAGTTGGAGCTTCCCAGCGGCTTTGTTTACCTACTTAAGCCTCAGCAATGTCGGGCGCCCCTCCCCCAGCCTCGCTGCTGTCTTGGGGTTAGATCGCAGACTACTGTGCTAGCAATGAGGGAGGCTCCGTGGGCATGGGACCCTCCTGGCCACGTGTGGGATATATTCTCCTGGTGTGCCTGTTTGCTTAAAGCGCAGTATTGGGGTGGGTGTTACCTGATTTTCCAGGTGTTGTGTGTCTCAGTTCCCCTGGCTAGGAAAAGGGATTCCCTTCCCCCTTGCACTTCCCAGGTGAGGTGGTGCCTCGCCCTGCTTCAGCTCTCGCTGGTCGGGCTGCAGCAGCTAACTAGCACTGATTGTCCG
Organism: Colobus angolensis palliatus; assembly: GCF_000951035.1. NCBI lineage: Eukaryota > Metazoa > Chordata > Mammalia > Primates > Cercopithecidae > Colobus > Colobus angolensis. The sequence continues at coordinate 1,415,158 of NW_012116999.1, forward strand.
GCATTCCCTAGGGAGATGACCCCAGTACCTCAGTTGAAAATGCAGAAATCACCAGTCTTCTGTGTCACTCGCGCTGGGAGCTAGAAACTGGAGCTGTTCCTATTCGGCCATCTTGCTCCGCCCCCAAGTGTTTTATATGTATCATCTAATTTAATCTTCACAGCAACCAAGTGAAATAGGTGCTGTCATTATCTTCATCTTATCATGAGGATGAGAAGTTTACAGAAAGGTAAAAGGACTTATCCGGGATGAATTTAGCTAGGGAGAAAGAGTTGAGTGAGAAGAGAAGAGAGCCCAGTCTTAGTAATGGGAAATTCTTCATATGTAAAGATTGGGCAATCATAGCGAACTCCTATATGGCACTCACTATACATCAAGAGCTCATTACATCTTTGCCACAATCTATAAGGAAGATATTATTAGCCTCATTTACCGAATGGGAAATTGAGGTTAAGAGAGGTTAAGTAACTTGCCTAAGGTCATTCAGCTGTGGAGTGGCCGACAGAAGTCCGATCTAAGCAACACTATCTAACAGAAGTTTCTGCAATGATGGAAATGCTCTCTGTGTTGCTGTCTAACGTGTTGCTAGTCACATGTTTTTGAACAATTATAATATGGCTAATGGGACTGAGGGACTGAATTATTACTTTTAATTTTATTAAATAAATGTCTAATTTTATTAATTAATCTAATGTAATTTTATTAAGTGTAATAGACACAATGTGACTAGTGGCTACCATATTGCACAGCATGACTTGAGAGAGTCTGTGCTTTTAGTTGCTTCTCTGTACAGAAACTTACTAAGGAGGCTCAGAGGAGTAGCCAGAGAAACATAAAAAAGAAAATAAAAAATGTGGGGGTCACAGCAGTCAAGAGAAAAAGAGTATGTCAAAAAAGAAGGTGTAATCAACTATGTTTAATACTGCTTCATTAAACTCGATGAGGACAGAGAAGTGACCATTGGAGTCGGTCAGACAAAGGTGATCTAGAAGAGAAGTTTTGGAGTTACGGATACTGGCAGTATTGTGAGATGAGGGAAATGAAGCCAATGTGTGTAGATAGTTCTTTCAAGCAATTTTGCTAAGAAGGAGAGCAGAGAAAGTAAGCAGTAGCTGGAGGAGAATGCGGGATGAAGAAAGGCCTTTTCTAAGATGACCAAATGCTTGGATGCTGATGGGAATGATCCTGTAATGGAGAGAGAATGATGCAAAAAAGCAGTCTCTGAGAAACTGAGGGTGCAATGAGTAGGAATACTTTTTTATTGTATTATAAAGAAATCTAAATAAGAGCCCTGAACAGAGATTTCAAGTGATTTCTTGATATACTTATTTCAACTTCGACGAGATTTTCAAAATCCTCTTAAATCCACCACACTACTAGAGAATTCTTTCATATTCAATGGCATATAGACAGGGGACACCCAAATAGGTCCCACTCAAAACTTAGATAAGCTATATACTTCTTTTTTTTCTTCACAAAAAAACTAGATGTTTATTTGTTCCACACATGAAAAAAGGGATGTGAGAAGTCATGTTCAGCAACATAAAAGGTCTCCCTGATTACTCTGCACAATGAGAATAAAAGGATTCATGAATACACATATTATGACAAAATTTCAGAACATAAAAGATAAACAGAATACCTTAAAAACTCGTAGAGAAGAAAAAAGTTATAAAAGACAAAATACATATAAAAATCAAAATCCTTCTGGCAGAATATATTTTATCAAAGTCAATGGATGCTAGATGAAAAAGGTACAATGCTTTTAAAATTTTATACCCAGAAAAACTGTCATTCAAATAAACTAAAATACTGAAGATTTTCAACATGGAAGGCCATATAACATTTATTTCTCATGCATTTTTCATAAGGGAATATTGGAAGATACATTACAGTCAAAAGAGAGAATAAATCCCAAAAGAGGAAGGCAAGTAATCCAAGAAACCATAACTACAAGTCTGCAAATCTTTGAAGAATGCATGAATGACTCCTCTGTAACATATTAGAAGGCAATTGTTCCCAACTGGAGGAGGCTTATGGCCTTCAGTGAAAACATTGATAAGAAAAAGGGAGACTTGAAGAAGGAGAAATTCTGACTGAAAGGTTAGGATAATTTGTGAATAGGAAAATGTCAGATGACAGATAAAAAGAATATTAGAAATGCCCAGATAAACAAACATGCAATAAACATATATAAGAAAGTCATGGTCCAAATATAAAGCAAATGAAAAAGAAGTATACTTTAAAACAATTGGGAGCTAAAGTAAGAATATATTTTAATTTTAAATATGGGTTCATTTATATTAAATTAGCTCAAGAAAATAACACTGTACATGTAACAAGTGAGAAGTATCTTAGTAGAGAACTTGGTCCCTTATTGAACAATATTTACTACTTCCTATTATTGAAAGCACTATTTATTGGTAATAGAGTCAATCTATTGTCAAGGTATGGGAGATTACGTTGTGATTGTAAGATAAAAAGAATATGTTTCAACTTATACCTTCTATACCTAACACAGAGTCCATAATAAATGTCCTCATTAATATTTGAAGAATAAATAAATACATCAATTTCTTTTTTAAAGTTACAATTTTTATTTTACAAATGAAAAAGGTAGAAGATAAAAGAATTTACGAAGTCCTATTTTGTCTAGCATAGGGGAAAAGAGAACACAGTTTTGTGAGTTTTTTTAATATAATATATACTTTAAGTTCTAGTCTATTAAGGTAGAAGTCAAACTATTCCTATGTTAAAGTTTTAGTTTAATCAAAATGAAATGATCAGGAAACAGATTTTTTTAGCTGATTCTTATACTGTTATTTTCCTTTACTCTTTAGTTCTGAGGAAGAGGACATAAAAATCTTGAATTTTACTCCTGTTGCTCAGTGACAATGTTCAGAGAAATGTGGCATTTTAACCACCATTTTGGTAAACTTGGTTATTTTTGTATGGCCATCTGTCCCTAAACTACATTATTAAGGATATTCTTTTCTAAAAATTATACTTTAAGTTTTGGAATACATGTGCAGAACATGCAAGTTTGTTACATAGGTATACACCTGCCATGGTGGTTTGCTGCACCCATCAACCATTCATCTACATTAGGTACTTCTCCTAATGCTATCCCTCCCCTAGCCCCCCACCCCCCAAGAGGCCTCAGTGTGTGATGTTCCCCTCACTGTGTCCATGGGTTCTCATTGTTCAACTAGCACTTATGAGTGAGATCATGCGGTGTTTGGTTTTCTGTTCCTCTGTTAGTTGGCTTAAAATGATGGTTTCCAGTTTCATCCATGTCCCTGCAAAGAACATGAACTCATCCTTTTTTATGGATGCATAATGTTCCATGGTGTATACGTACCACATTTTCTTTATCCAGTCTATCATTGGTGGACATTTGCATTGGTTCCTAGTCTTTGCTATTGTGAATAGTGCTGCAATAAACATATGTGTGCATGTGTCTTTATAGTAGAATGATTTATAATCCTTTGGGTGTGTACCCAGTAATGGGATTGCTGAGTCAAATGGTATTTCTATTTCTAGATTCTTGAGGAATCGCCAAACTGTCTTCCACAATGGTTGAACTAATTTACCCTCACACCAACAGTGTAAAAGTGTTCCTATTTCTCCACATCCTCTCCAGCATCTGTTTTTTTCTGACTTTTTTTTTTATTATTATACTTTAAGTTCTAGGGTACATGTGCATAACGTGCAGGTTTGTTACATATGTATACTTGTGCCATGTTGGTGTGCTGCACCCATCAACTCATCAGCACCCATTAATTCGTCATTTATAATAATCACTGTTCTAACTGGCGTGAGATGATATCTCATTGTGGTTTTGATTTGCATTTCTCTAATGACCAGTGATGAAGAGCTTTTTTTCATATGTTAGTTGACCGCATAAATGTCCTCTTTTGAGAAGTGTCTGTTCATATCCTTTGCCCACTTTTGATGGGGTTGTTTTTTTCTTGTAAATTTGTCTGAGTTCCTTGTAGATTCTGGATATTAGCCCTTTGTCAGATGGATAGATTGCAAAATTTTTCTCCCATTCTGTAGGTTGCCTGTTCACTCTGATGATAGTTTCTCTTGCTGTGCAGAGCTCTTTAGTTTAATTAGATCCCATTTGTCAATTTTGGCTTTTGTTGCCATTGCTTTTGTTGTTTTAGTCATGAAGTCTTTGCTCATGCCTATGTCCTGAATGGTATTGCCTCGGTTTTCTTCCAGGGTTTTTATGGTTTTAGGTCTCTAATGAGACATAGCTGCTTTTAAGTAAGCTTATACAACTGTCGTGTTATAAATAGCACTTAATTCTAGGGTCATGTCTGTATCGTCCACCAGGGGATCACATTCACAACATGTTTTCATGAACATAATATAGTAAGACCCTAAAAAACTCAAGCATAACTGATGGTAATATGCCATTTTTATAATGAGGAAAACCTGAGATGGTGAGCTAAAGTGATTTGTATAAGGTCACACAGCAAACTAAAGGCAGAATAATGAATGGAACCTATCTTCTAACTCACTGCCTGTGTGCTACAATGACTTTTTTCCTCTCCATTGGTGAGGGTATGTCTTGAGTCATTTGAGAATTTGTTTTCTTTAGGATAGACTTCAGCTCTATTGTTTTCAGAAACAAATGTCTGAAACATCATGGAAAGTACCTAGTGTTGCATCCTGTATCCCCACCTCAACCCCTATCCCCACCCCAGCCCCTTTCAATCTTTTAGTATAAACAGATTAAACATAAATAAGGAAGTGGCTGGACCTGATGGGATTTTGAAAGAGATCCCAATTGGAATGGATATATATGGGAAATTCTTAAATGCCTCTAGATTTGATTTGCACTAATAAAGGAACCTAAATGGTCCTGCTAAACTCAATCAAATTAGAAATATCTACAAAAATTGTTGTGTTCCACATGTTCTAGGAGTATATACAGTTTATCTGGGGCCTCTCTCTGGTCTTCTGGGGTATGTGTTTGGGGGATAGGGAGGATGAATGATTGGATGGGGTTTGGGAAAGATACAGCCTTGAAAACAAAAGCGTACAATTGCAAAAAGAATATACCAGCCCCAGTCCCGCAAACCAGGAAAGTTTGACCTCCTTCCTTCCACCGCCTCTTTTGTTTCCAGGTTCTTCTCTCGTGTCTTCTAGTCCATCTTCCAGGTCCCTTGCTGTCCCGAGACTCCCTTGGTGCTCACTCTACCCTCGCTGGAAAATTATGTACCTGACCCTGTCCCACTAGTCTTCAGTTGAATGGTTTAGGAAATTGACTCCTTTTCTTCTTTTCTTCATTTAAAGAAGAAACTAACAGGCAAATATTTAAAACAGAAAATGAACAAACATTAACCAGAACTTGCACTGAAACTTAAACTGAGAGGGACCTTGAGATCAGTCAGTGGGGCAAATAAGGGCAGGTGACTTTCTCAAGGCCCCACAACTAGTGACCTAGGACTAGTTTCCTTACTCCTACGTATACGGTAGATGCTGCTTAATGGCAACCCAGTATCTGTTTCTTGAATGAATCACCCATTCAACAAGAGGGAGAAAATAGGTGAAGGCTCCTTACAACAGCCCTGTCAAGTGCAATGCCTTTCATATACCTTAATTTTATTAAATAAATGAAAAATTTAAGTTGAGAAAAATGCTTTGCTGGTTGTTAATTGAATTCCAGCCATCAAATGAAGATTTTATGGACTTGATGCCACACAGATGAATTCTTGAGAAATCCAATTCTAAATTGATGCTATTCTTCACCAAGCCTCTAATTGAAAGGGAGGGTTGGGCATAGATTGCCTAGTTGTAAGACTGGGCTTTTGCATAGCTACATTCTTAGCTCTGTGATCTTGGGCAAATTATTCAGCATTTGTGAGTTTGTTACTACCTCATGGATTGTTATGAGGATTAAATGAGATAATGCATGCAATACACTCAGTATAGTATTTGGTATATAGTAACCAGTCAATAGTTGATATCTGATATCATCATCATCATCATCATCATCATCATCATCCCCCTGATACCAGTTGTTAAAATAAAAATGTTCCCAGTACTTTAGTTTCCAGAAAAAGGACCTATTACAGCAAGGAGCTAGTATATGCAGCATGAAGGATAAATGCACAGGTTAATAGTAGAATGACCTGGGTTTAATGAGAAGAATAAATGAAGTATAGACACATACAAAGCACAATAGGCTGCATTATATATAACTTGCTATTAGTAGCAGCTCAGTTCTCAAGAGCCTTTTTGGAGGGGATGCCTCAGACTTGGCTTCTGGGAGGGAAGGAGGGACTCCCTCCAACACACACTTGGCAAAGGCCTGCAGTAGAGGCTACCCAAAAGCCATGTGTGTGCTCCCTGTGTTTCCTCTCCTGGAGGTTCATTTCCTTTGCTCTCCCATCATTTCCGCTCATTCTTGCCAGTTCAAAGCCTTTTATGGTGACTTGGGGTTTGACCTTTGTGGGTTCAGTTTCCAGGCATTTCCTGTTACCTTTTCTTTCTGTTAGTTTCCTTCTTTATGGACAGTTTGTTTTCTTGTGCTCACCAGAGCACAAAGAAGCAGGCGAATACATTTCTGTGCCCATAGGGGGGCATCAAAGTGTGGTAGAAACAACCATGGCCAGGGTATCAGGGCACCTGGGTTTTGATCTTCTTAAGCTTGCTTGGGCACGTCACTTTGGCACTCTGAGCCTTAGTTTCCTTGTTTCCACATAGAGAGCATTGGACTAGATCAATAAGTACTCAGAGGCCCCAGATACATGCCTAGCTCCCTGTGTTGTGATATGCCTACTTTTATGATGAGGTCTTTGATCTAATTTCATGTCTACCTATTTTGTTTTTAAATAACAGAAGAGCAGATATCAGGTCCTCTTAATGTGTACACACACACACACACACACAGGAGAAATATATGTTAATTTGCTTGACTATAGTAATCATTTCACTATAGGTATATAAAAACATCATACTGTATATGTTAAAAATGTACAATAAAAACTAAAGCAATCTACTTAAGGCATCCCTTCTAGAGGAGAGGAGCTTTTTAGTAATACCCACCCCATCAAGATTAGGTTATAGAGGAAAAGAAAAGAAAAGAAAATAATACCCACCCATGGAAGCAGGGGCCAGAGATTGGCCAAAGGGATTGTCCAAAGCAACTCATCTATAGAAGGCCATCCGCCCCTCACAATTTTCCTGCAGCATCAGCTAGAATGCCCTGGCAGGCAGTCCTTGAAAATTCATGGCTTAGGTGTTGCTTAAAATTTTTTAGTTGCCCATCTAGCCCACACATAGAGGGGTATCCAGCCAGAGAAGGAGCTGTGTTGGGCTGGAGCAGGTAGCGGGGAATCAGTCAGTTAAAAGGCAACTTAAGCAGCTGCTCTGTGAGGTAGGTGGTATCGCTTCTGTTTTACTCATGGGGAGCTGAAACTCAAAAAGGTTTGATGACTTGCCCCAGAGGTTAAGTTTGTGACAGGATGTGATTTCAACTGCACATCCGTAGTGCTTGGCATGCTAAGTGTTGCACTGAATGGAATGAACAAATTATAGGGTGGCTCTGTTTCTATCTGACTGTATGACCATAGATAAGTAATTTCACTTCTTTAAACCTGTTTCCCCATGACTAAAGTGAGGATGATATTACCTACGGATATGGTTTGACTGTGTGTCCCCATTAAAATCTCACCTTGAATCGTAATAATTCCCACGTGTCTAGGGCAGGACCAGGTGGAGATAACTGAATCATGGGGGAAGTTTTCCCCATGCTGTTTTCATGATAATAAGTGAGTCTCACAAGATCTGATGGTTTTATAAGAATCTGGCATTTCCTCTGCTTGCACTCATTCTCTCTCCCGCTGCTCTGTGAAGAGGTATCTTCTGGCATGATGATAAGTTTCCTGAGGCCTCCCCAGTCATGTGGAACTGTGAATCAATTAAACCTCTTTTAAACCTCTTTCTTTTCTTTTCTTTTTTTTTCTTTTCTTTTTTTTTTTTGAGATGGAGTCTCACTCTGCAGCCCAGGCTGGAGTGCAGTGGCACGATCTCGGCTCACTGCAGCCTCTGCCTCCCAGGCTCAAGAGATTCTTCTGCCTCAGCCTCCTGAGTAGCTGGGACTACAGGCGTGCATCACCACGCCTGGCTAATTTTTGTATTTTTAGTACAGACAGGGTATCACCATTTGGTCAGGCTAGTCTTGAACTCCTGACCTTGTGATCCACCCACCTCGGCCTCCCAAAGTGCTGGGATCAGGCGTGAGCCACTGTGCCCAGCTTTTTTGTTGTTGTTGTTGTAAATTACCCAGTCTCAGGTATTTCTTCATAGCAGCATGAGAATGGACTAATACACCTACCTTCAAAAATTGTTTTGGCCATAACGTGACAAAATGCACATAAATGTGCTTTATGAAAATAATGCTCTACAGGTACAAGGCATAACAGATTAGAAAGCTAATTTACCATTAGATTTTCTCACTGATCATCTTCTATTAAAAATAGTGAGGTGCTTAAAGTAATGAGACTCTATACATCCCATGGGCCACTAAGCTACTTTCATTTTGAACAGAAAAATAATGACGGTGCTTATAAACATTTCTATCTTTTCTGACAGTCTGCATGAGAATGGGGTGCTCACCACTGGAGTAGTTGGTGACTAAAGCGACTGCCAGCTTGATGACTCCAGAGGAAAACAAGGCTGTTACAATAGCCTGAAGGGCAGGTCTTCTGCTTCACTTGGCCTTATTTTCACATTGCCTTGCAGAGGGCCTAGTAGGCTCAATGACTGGAAAAATGAATGCAGAATTGTGAGCCAGTTGTCTATGCATCATATGACCACACGATGGCAGTAAAGTCAGGTGAATTCATTCTCTGCGGCTTTCTCAGTCCTGCCTCTCTGATCCTTGGCGCAAAGAATGTGAATCACACTTAATTCCTTGCTTCTGTTTCTTCCAGTTAACGTCTGGGCAACATGGTGAAGCCCCGTCTCAACAAAAAAAAAATTTTTTTTTAATATTTTTCACCATGTTGCCCAGGCTGGTCTCGAATTCCTGGACTCATGTAAGCTGCCCACCTCGGCCTCCTAAAGTGCTGGGATTACAGGCATGAGCCACTTGGCTTGACATTAACTGATAGTATTACTATTGTTATTAGTATAGGTTGGACAATATAGAAGGTTTTTTAATAAAGTGAAATGGGTTTCAAAGGCAGGAACCAGGAGGAAAACTAGGGACAACTGTAATCCTAGGACCAATTCCCTGGCGAGGCTAGAGTTACAGGGGTGAAAATATATGTTATATCTGGGTTCTATGTCATATGACTTTTTCAAATCTTTGTCACCAAGCCACACCCTGGTGAACTGTGAAAAATTACGAGGAGACAAATGTATCTTTCAAGTGAAAACCGCTAGCACTGCATCAAGCACAAGTGTAGGTTTCCAATAAATGTTGATTCCTCTTGCTTTTCCTCTAAGAGTTAGACTGATGTGTGCTAATGATATGGTCATATCCAGTGGTTCCCCATGGAGCTGTGTATGAGAATCATCTGGGCTTTCTCCCCAGACATACTAATTTTGTAGAACTGGAGTGGGGCCTAGGAATCTGTATTTTACTACTCTCTCAGACACTTTTGGGAACTTGTTGGACCAGTTGGGAGCGTGTTTAGCTGAGATGAAGAGGATCTGAGAAGTATTAATTATTCTAGGCCTGGTGCTAAGTGTTTTGCATGTGTCATCTTTTTGACCTTCGTAGCTGCTCTGTGAGATGGGTGGTATCACTTCCACTTTACTCTTGGAGAAGCTGAAACACAGAAAGGATAAATGGCTTGCCTCAGAGATTCATTTTGTGCAAGGACATGATTTCCAGCCCAGTTCCCTGTAACTCTCATCCCAGACTCTTCTCCCTGTATCGCACTGACTTCCTGAGCACACACAGACCTGGACTCAGTCTCTATATTCTCTAAGTGGGGACCTTGGTCAGACACTTTATCTGACTGTTCGATTCTTTCTTCTATAATAATTCCTGCCTCTGGCTGGGACTTGAAGAATGAATAAAACAAATGAAAAATAAATAAATGAGATAATGGATTACAGAATACCTTAAAAATGATACAGTGCTAAACTCATATTGGGTGGTATTTGTGACATTTGTCATTACCCAGGAACTTTGGACCTGGAAAAGTCTCTATTATCCTTTGGCTGATAAAGCATGAATGGAAATAGCTAATGTTCAAAGCTGACATTGCTGGTATGGGGCTAATTTAATGGCTAGAATGAGGGAACATGCACTTCTGAGTCCTGAGGTAAGTCAGCTCACTAGGTCTGGCTTTCTAGCATTCTTGAATATTTGAGGATTAGGTCAAAACTTAATAACAGTCACTCCATAAGCATATTCTGGACATTCACTGTATTCAAGATGCTGAATAAGGCATTGTAAAAACTACAAAGAATTTAAGGATATAGTCTTCAACAAGCCTGTAGTTTATTTGAGGAGACATGATCCATACACACACACACACAGATGGAATCTAACAAAAGCAGCCATAATGATGTCAATCACAAATGTGTAGTGTCGTCAGAAGGAGTAAATTACTGTTGTTATGCTAAGGCACACGTTATGCTAAGGCACACAATAAGAACTCTAGAATCTATCTTCCTTCTCTTTGTGTAAGTTCTCATCTAGATTACTGAAAATAGCCCCTGACTCTCTCTCTCCCTGTTCCACAAAGGTACTGCACATTAACCCTTTTATCTATCTCCCATTTGGTGGACAAACTAACATTTCTAAAATGCAAATCTGATGTCATTGTCCTTCTTTAGTAGCGGTTCCCCATTGCCTTCAGGATGAAGTCTGGATTCTTTAGCAAGGCCTACAGGGACTCTGACTATCACTTCCATCACCACCCTACCTTCTTCTCTTGCCCAGCCACCTCGAAAATACCATGTTCCTCCACCCTTTTGCAACTTTGCATGTGCTACTCCGTTTGCTAGGAATGCCCTTCTTTCCTTCCTTACCTAGCTAACTTCTTATTTTTCCCTGAAAACTCCCCAGCTCCTTTCAACTGAATTTGATATCTCTCACCTATATCCTTATGGCAGTCCATATCTGAGCACTTGTCACACTAATAGTCTATTTCCTTGTCCCATTTCTGCTTCTGACTACCTTTCACTCATCTAGTTTGTTGATCTTACCTATGAGAAAACAATATGTTTACAGAGCTTACTATAGTGACTGGCATATAGAAGCATTTAACCAATATTAGCTATTACTATTCCAGTAACTGACTTATTTAGCTGAGAAAGTTTGAGTGGAAGCAAGCAGAGGGCTACTGAGCATGTGTTAGGGGAGAGGAACCAATTTCCTAGAGGCTAAGTGTCCTCAAGAGCTAGCGCTGAATCAAATACATCCAATATTTGGTCAGATGGGTTTTAACCCGTCTCCTTGAGGAGAGCGCCCAAAGCTCTTCTGAGAAGCTGCTCCAGGCGTAGCTGACAGGCTGTATAAAAGGCAACACAGGGTGACACAGAAGTGTTTTTCAGAGGCAGCTAAAGGTAAATCTGGAGAGAGACCTAGAAGCACAATTTAACTTGGCCTGAGACATGGAAGATGAGCAGAGTAGCTAAAACTCAGGATAGTTATATGAAAAGTGATATAAATAAGCAATACAGGTTGGCAAAACATGAGGAAAGGTCGGAAGCTAATGCTCAATAGTTGTGAGGAAGATTTTAATCGAAGGACTCAATTTGTTTGGCAGAAGTGTGTGAGAGAGAAAAGAAAAATCAGCCAAATCAGGGCATTTCTGTCATCATGAGGGCTTGGCTCTTCTTTGAGTACTCGCATGGACTTTCTAGCAAGTGCCCTGGTCTTCCCTTACCCTTTGGAACATTGGGTTGAACCACGATGAAGCTGAAAACCCAGAATGTCCTACCCCTCCAGCAGACCTGACTGGACCAAAAAGTCAGTGGCTACTCACAATAGCATATTTACCTGAACAACTGAAGTTTTCAGTGGGTTTTTTTTTATTCTTCTTCTCTGGCAAAGGAGCCTGGCAGGCTTCTGGAATCTTCAGTAGGTTCTGGGCCTCCAATCTGGGCTGCTGTTGACACTCACGCCCAGCTTGGAGAGTGAGAAGAGAGATGTTCTCATAGCTTTGGCTGTCTTTTTGCTGGGGGCAGTGGTGGGGGTGGTAGGATGTTTGGCAATTGCTCTTGAATTCGTTGGCTTTGCTTTATCTTTGTGGATTATTCATCTGTGTTTGCTGAACCTAGCAGAGAAAGTTCTCTGCTCATTTAGCTTGGCTGCATTAAAAATGTTTTTATGTTGCTACCTATAAAGACCCTAAAGTCAACAGTATGTTTCTGAACAGATGCGACCACCAGCTCTTGCTAACATAAAATTCAGGTCCTCATGGCAAAAATATGTTGAGTCAGCGAATAGCAACCACCACTTCCTCCCTTACCCTACCATGTGTACCGAACGGTAGTTTGGAAGATGGGTTGTTACCTGGTTTCATGACTTTAGATGGTGCCACAGTGTTGAGAAGAACAGCTGGCTTTCCTGAACTGAGATTGCTTTGGAAAAAATAATACCCTCAATAGGAAGAGGTCTGTAAAAGCTTAATCCTCCCCAGCCATCAGTCTCCATGTGCCATGATCCCTATCTCCAATGTTCTAATCTTCCACCCATCCCATTGATTCTCCTTTAGTCTCTTTCTCTTCTTTGATTTCTCTCTATTCCTTCACCTCACTCCCTACTCTATCAAATTCCAAAGGATTCCTAGGTGTTTCTCTGTACCTGAGGGTTTTGTCCTCAGGGCCAGTATAGGCTACCTGGCTTGATATGTGGAAGCCTATGAAGGCCATCGAGGCCCCCAGGTCACTCCCAAGCAGACTTCTCTGCATATCTGTCCTGTCCCTCTACACTGGGTGGTGAAGTTGAGGATGATATGCAGGTTCCCATTTTAGGTTCTTCTCTATCCTTGGTGTCATTCCTTCCCTTCTTTTGCCTATCTAAGGCCAGAGCAGTGTCTCTTAAACTTCCTAATTATTGGAGTATATTACATGAAAAAACAAATGCTAATATTGTTCTCTTTGCCCCTTACCTGAAACACTCTCCAGTCTTCTGATTGCAATAATTCCTAGAAATTGGATCTCATCTTTCTAGTGAAATACAACCCTCTATCTACACCTTTGAACTATTCACATTGTCCAAATGGATTTTTCCCTTCTTGCTTGACCCTGAAACTCCAAACTGCTTCACAATTCTTACCCCATCTTCATGAGCCTCTCCCCTGCCACACCAATATCGAACACTTCTTACCATAATCCGGGGTCCTAGCGTGCTTGTTTTTTTCCTTTCTACAGTAGCAGCTCTCAGAACTTGACTGTTGGCAACACTTGTGTGAAATTAAATCGTCATAGATCTGAAGGTGCCATTACATTTCATGTAGCCCTATTCAGTTTTGGAGGTGTTAGTTGTCATTATGGGCTTGCTATATCCCTGCTTCCCTGACTCTTCCGCCAACCTTTCAGGAGCCTGGAGTTTCATCAGATGATTCTCTGAAAGAGAAGACTCAATTCACTCAAAAGACAGACTTACCTCACTCTCTTTTTATGCCCTTTCTTTTCAACATTGTTTCCTTCTTCCTCCAAAGAGCACTCCTTTTTTTGATTCACTCTCGAGCATTCTTGGTTTCTAAGCTGGCATTCTGCACATGCCCCCTGAATGAGGGAGCCACTCTATCAGATTCTGACTCACTCTGGTCCATAATTTTGATGCCCACACCAATGCTAGGTCCTACCACAAGCACTGGTTTGGGGCTAACTCCCCATAGCTCATCATGACCCATTGACAACTAGCCAGACACCACAACCCTGAAGGGCATATGACTGCGGCTCTAGGGAGGGTGGTCAGTTTAAGTGGCTGGCAGTGACAATTTATCTCTAAACAGTGAGCTGTAAAACATAACATAGTGCTGCATCAAAGGAAACAGAGTCAAATTTCAAACCAATTTGATTTGCAACTTGGAATAAAAGCAACGTGTCGATTTAAATGTCAGGCCCACTGCTGAGTGATGATTTAATAACTCATATGAGGGATTCTGTCACAGCAAATTCAACACTGGAGTTGAGTGACTCACAGATAGAGTGTTAGAAATGATACAGAAGAGCACAAAAAGGAATAGGCTTTTCTCAGGGCTCTTCCAGAATCTTTGCATAAAGCTAATTTGCAGTTAGAACCTCTTTTCTCCCCCTATCCTGCCACCGATCTTTCTCTTCACAGACACCCATGCATGGATATGGAGAAAATTTCTAGGTGTGATGTCATCTCCCTGCAGTATCTTCTAAGGACACAGACTTTTAACAATTCTAGCATGGAAGTAGAGTCAGTGCATTTAATCTGAAGGCAAGGAAGCGGTTAGTCTGGTGTTTCTCAAGGGACTTTAAGAACACATCTGGTCCTAATGTGATGTCTTTAGGCAGGTACTTAATTATTTTTCCCCATTTTAAGGGTTAAAGAGCTGAGACCCGGTGGAGTCAAAACATTTATTCATATGTTTATCCTGTCTCCTTACTCCCAGGGAATCAGTGCTTCCTCCTCAATACCTTGTGAGATCTCTCCCCTTGAGTTTCCCTTGCCTTCCAGGGGGTAACATACCAGAATGCTCAAGACTGATCATGCCTCAGTCCCAGTCTGCTTCCCAGGTCAAGAAGGAACCATGCATGGCCGTTCTTAAGGGAGGAAATTCCATTCTGTTGGGCTAATCTTTTAGTCATCAAGATTTATTTTGAATATAATTTAAAGTATAAATATCTGGTGTTTGTCTACATGAAGATTGCTCAACCTAGACAATATCGACACTTTTTGGCCAGATCACTTCTTGTTGAGGAGAACTTTTTTATGTATTGTTGGATGTGTAGCAGTGTCCCTGGCCTCTGGTTAACTCTCTCTGCCTATGTCCTCCATGTGCCTCCAATCTATTTGACACAGACCTTTCAGGTTAATATTTCCAAACAATACCTCTAACTTAGTGGTTCTCAATAGAAAGCAACCTCCCCTCACACCAGGGGACATTTGGCAATGTCTGGTGACATTTTTGGTTTTCACAACTTGGTGGGGAGGAAGAATAAGCTGCTTTAGACATATAGTGGGTAGAAGCCAGGGTGTTACAGTGTACAGGAAAACCGCCCCCTGCCCCCGCCCTCGCACCAAATAAATGTCCAACCCCAAATGTCAGTAGCACCAAGGTTGAGAAACCTTGCTCTAGCATATCACTCGCTGCTCAGAAACTTTCCATTGTTTCACACTGCTTGTCAGAAAGATGGCAGATTTCATGACCTCTCCTGATGTAGATTCAGTTTATTATTTTGTCAACTATAGCTCCTTTTTGGAAACAACTCTGAATGTTATGCTTTTTCTGAAACATGTCATGTGCTTTCTCACTCACATAACTTGGCTCTCGCCAACCACTCCCTCTGCCTAGAATGCCCACTTCCCACTACTAAAGCCAAGTTGAAATGTAGCATCTACAAAGGCTTACCTGAGCTCAAATTTTCCCAGCTGCAAATAATTCCTCCTTCCCTGGATATTCCTATAATATTTTACACCTATATCTCTTAAAGCACTTATCATAGTCATACTACAATAGAAAATATGAACTGGAAGGGGCTTTTAGAATTCTCTTCAGTAAATCCTTCCTCTAAAAGTAAAGGAAACGGAGGTCCAGAAAGGTGAAGTAATTGGCTGAAGGCATTGTATATTCTCGTAAGACTTGGACTGTAGTAATTTGTGTTCTTGGTTTCATTCTCCTAGCATGGTTGAAATGGAAGATCATGAATTTTGAGTTAGGTATGGCAGTCAAATTGCAAATCTGACACTTATAAGTGGACCAAGTCATCTACCTTTCTGAAACTCAGTTCCCTGAGCAGTAAATGGAAATAATCATGGCTGTGATGAGAATTAAATGAGATTGTGTATTAAAAATGCCTAGCATATAGTCGGTACTCAATACATGTTTGTCAGATGAAAATAAGGATCAATAGTACTTTAAATAATGGGATTTAGGAATGGGTGATGGTCCATAGGACTTCACTAAAAGGTGACAAGAGGCAAAATATGGCAACTCATTGCCACCTGCGCCCTACTTTTGCACCCTTCCATAGAAGGTTTCCTTAGTGAGCCATCAGACCAGCATGCAAGTTTTCTGTGGAGTAACTGAGTGCTGACAGTGGCTCTCCAAATGGTAAGGTAGTTCTTAAAAGGTCCACTTTTTCTTTTTCTTTTACAACGCCAATGATATAATCTCTTCCTTTCCTCCAGTATATAACAGGTAGAGTTGTGGGGAGGGATGTGGATGTAAGATATATTTCCCCTCTTTCTCCTTAGTTTCCTTTATGACAGCAGCCTGGGGCTTAGATGCCTTCAGAGGTCTAACAGGAATCTCTGTGAGAGGGAATTCACAAGGCACTTGGGATGGCAGTAGGAGCACTTTAGTGTTGGCTCCTAGCCCAGTGATACCTGGTTCTGGCTTCAATGAGGTTTATTGGGGCCTTTCTAGCCAGTTCTTCACTCTGGAACTGACCACTCTGTCAGCTTTCTTCCTGCCTAGGGCTTTGGGATAATGGCATGCTATGCATTTATTCTCTTCATTCAGAGAAATGAGTCTTTCCCTGATCCCAGGGTGCATGTACCTAATAGAAATATCCTTGCTCCTCGAACGAGGGGATGACCTGACAGGCAGCTGAAGAAACAAAATGAGACTTTTGATGTCTTATCTAGACTAGATTTGGAATAAGCTGGGGAGGATGAATTTGCTTGACAATGGGCGCACCTCAGAGCTGGCTCCTGTCTGCTCTGCCAGGTGAGTACAGGAGATTTTTGTTGGAGGGGGTTAGAAGAGAAGCTCAGGTGAGTCTATTACAACTTGACTTAGGAACCCCCCTCCTTAGGGCTTACAGGTCAAGGGTCCTGTAAGAGGAAAATGCTTTTGGGTGTGATGAAAAAACCTGGAGAGGGCAGAGCACTGGATTGGGAGTGAAGAGACTTGGTCTGGATTTCTGCCTCTACCTCTCTGTTTCTGAGAGAGTTCCCAGGGCTATCACCAGAGCCTCATATTGTGGTTTGTGAAGTAGATGCAATAAAGTCTGCAGTCTTTCTCCCAGTGATGGCAGAAGTTGAAGGTTTTCCAGTCTCTGGAGTTTTCACTCTGTGAATTCCAAAACATTGTTCAAACCTTCCTACTTTGTGTATGTGAACCAGGGAGTCTGTGTGTGCATGAGTGTGTGTGTGAGTGTGTGTGTGTGTGTGTGAGTGTGTGTGTGTGTATGAGTGTGTGTGTGTGTATGAGTGTGTGTGTGTGTGCATGAGTGTGTGTGTGTGT
>NW_012116999.1:1432582-1509458 GCF_000951035.1 Colobus angolensis palliatus
GTGTGTGTGTGTATGAGTGTGTGTGTGTGTGTATGAGTGTGTGTGTGCGTGTGTGTGTCTAGGGGGAGGAACAAGGCGGGGATACAGCTCTATGGGCTGCTTGTCTCTATACGTTATTCTTCAGTTTACTGTCTTCAGAGTCCACCATCGTTGTTCTTGTTTAAACTACTCTGGAGATAGTTGAGCTCCTTTCTCAAAGGAGGCTTCTCTTTCAAATTTGCTCTTTCTGAGGTTTGCACTATTTTCATAGCTGCTGTAACTGGGCTTTCACCATGATTTTGGGTGAGACCACAGGAGTTCAGGAACTTATATGACTGCCCAGGTCTATTGGTAAAGTACTATTTCCTCTGAAGGACTGTAACACTTGACACTGGTCATAAGAGGGGATAAGGGATCCATTCACCCATTCAGGTAGAGAGGAAGGATACATGGCATTGTGAGAGGCTCTGATGAGGGAAGTTGACTTAGGAAGGTCAGAGAAAACTTCACTGAAGAATTAATGATTATGTTTAGTTCTGAGGAATTATTAAACATTGACTAAGTAAAGAAAGTAGTGAAAAGTATATGCATACATGTGCACATGCAGTAAATATTTTAGGCAAAGGAAACAGAATGTGCATAAGCCTTAAGGTACAAGGGATCAGGGCACATTCCAGAAAGAAATAAAATACTATATTCGCTGGTTTTTCAACTTTAATTCAAAATTTAAGCCATAGTTTTAGGTGTTAAGGGTTGAAAATGCCAATATACTCAGCTTTGAAGTACTGTTAGGCTAAATCACACATACTGAAATGGTACCCACTGTGAATAGAGCACATGAAAGTATAATCACAAAAAGAAACAAATGCATCTGTACTATTGAGCCAACAATCTGGAAGGGAGGAAAGGACAGATAAAACTGTGAAATGTAAATCTTTCTCCCAATATTTTGTCCAGCAGGTACATCTGTCTATGGAGTATACAGATACATTCCTGAAGGGCTACTTGGTTGAGGTGACATGAGCCCAATGGAGTGAATCAAGGGAGGGCTTCAAGCAGGTGCCAAGTTCTGGATTGTGCTCTGAGGAAGCTATAGATTGGTAAATAAGAGGAGAGAAGATGTTTCTGGCAGGATAAACAGCATGAGACATGACTTGGCGGTAGACTATTTTATTTCTGAGATGGGAAATGTGGGGATAAATTAGGCTGGCCTGAATGGGAAAGCAAAGAAGCCAAGCTTGGGGCCATCTTAGACTCTTTCTAGGACACACCAACTAATCAATTAAAAGCAGTAAAATTAAGGTTCACCAGGTACTATGTGAAAATAAATAATTGGTTATTTGAATTTAGCATTTTAAAAAATAAATTGTCATACAGATCAATCTTGACATCCTCCACTGACTGTAGTCAGGATTAACTTTCTTCAAGATTTAGAGGTCAGTGAAAGTTGCTGCCTGTCTTTCTTTTCAGGGCCTTTCTGCAATTTTGTATCACTGGGACCCTACCATAATTTATGGAGTCCTGTTTGCTTAACTTTATTTTAGCAGTTAGTTACTTTGATACCTTGTAAAGTAATAGATCCTATTTCTCTAGGCATTGACATTTTCTGAAGGATGGCTGAAAAGTCACAAATCTTTCAGACAAAGGAACCTGTCTCTGATGGAATAGCAGGTGGTGGGGTGGATGTCTTTGAGCAGGTGACCTTTCCCGTTACCTTATAAAGAGAAAACTACCCACTTCAAAGCTTGGCTTTGATTCCAATGCATATTTCTTTCCTGGGTGTTTAAAGGCTAGGTTAGGATAGAGACATGATGTAAGAGGGAGTGGATTTTATTTTACCTGTCTAATCCCCTGATGATGCAGGCAGCCCATGTACAGTATTCTATCACTATGGTCAAAAGTGTGGAGTTTTGAAGTCATGATGAGTCAGCATTTATATCTTTAGCACTTGCCGGTTGTGTGGTTTTCAGTTGCCTCATCTTCTGTAGCTGTGTGTGCCTCAGTTGCTTTGTCCTTTGTAAAACAGGGATAATAAGAGTACCTATCTCATATAATTACTGTAATGATCAGTGAGGTATATGTTTGAAGAGCTTAGCATAATGCTTGACATCTTATCAAGTTGTTCTTGTCATCATTGTCATTAGCATTGCCACCCATACCACCCCCAAGCTCCTACTCTAACAAAAAAATAAAATCTTACAACCTCTTGCTAAAAAGCAAAGATCAGCAGTCAGCACAGAAGGAAAGAAGAAAATAGGAAGCCCAAGGGCATTCACTGTTTCCTATTCTCACCCTAACCATAGCATCTCAGAGAGAATGTATAAAAACTGTACTTTCTGGAATCATTTCTATAGTTCATTACCAAAGAGAAAATATGAAAAGACAACCCAATCCTCATTCTCTGTCCCTGTTCTCACAGGTACCTGTCGGCTTGGCTGGGCCTATTACTGTGCTGGAGGTGGAGCAGCTGCAGCCATGTTGATCTGCACCTGGCTCTCTTGCTTTGCTGGAAGAAACCCCAAGCCTGTCATATTGGTGGAGAGCATCATGAGGAATACCAATTCTTATGCCATGGAGCTTGATCATTGCCTCAAACCTTGAGCTTTGAAAGAAGATTGGAGAGGGTGGGAAATGGGAGGAGAGAGCCCTGAAAAGAGGTACTAAGGATTAGGCCATTTGTCATCTAACTGTCATTAGTGTAGCCTAGTGTTTGCATGTTTTTTAAACTAATTGTCATTCATTTTCACTTATCTTTTAGCCAGTAGGTCACTGGCTGTTTATAAAATTCATCTAGAGGAAACATTCTCAGACATTTACCCAACTGGCAAGTACCTGCTAACCCAAAGACCCAAAGTACTCCTTTATGCAAAATAGGATCCAAAGGGAAGGCTGGGTAAGAATAGTTGTGCAGGGAGGGAGCACGAGATGGGCAGGGCTGGTTCCTACCACTCCATTCACACAGTTCATTCCCAAGTATTTATTGCCACCCCCAAACATCTCTGGAGTACTACTGCTCAATTTTTGTGTCATTATCAGGAGTATACCTTGACTCTTCCTTTTTTTTTCCTGCTTTTCTTTTTCCCCCTGGTTGTGGGGAAGCTTCAGGAGAGGGGGGAGGGTGACTCACAGTGGGGAAAACATTAGTCAAGGATACTTGCATTTAGCCTGGAGCCCCTTCCTCATTATGCTTTAGAATATTTATAGGCATTCATTTTGTTTTCTGACTGGGTGATGAGCAAAAAAATATATAGTAGCAAATATTCCCTAATCCTTTATAGATACAGAAATGGTATTCATCAAATGTACTGAGAATAGACTAGCATTTGTGGGGCACTCAATCAATTTAAATTCATGGTGACAGTGACAAGGATGTTTCTGTTAGATACTTATTGAAATTTCTATCAGAGATCATTTTTATTGACTAGGAAATCCACGGTGGCCTTTTACCCCATATAGTCACTCCTAATGTGACATAAGTTCATCTGCCTGTTTCAAAGACTGTTCGTCAAATGATCTCTCCTCCATCTGGGGCGAGTTAGCCACAAAAGAACACAGCACTTATGTCACCTAGGGCTGATGTATTTTTAGGCCTGGACTCCATCCCATCTGTGCTCAAGGTTGATGGATAGTGTAGAAGAACTTGGTGTCTCCTGGGGGCAGAGTTTGTCTCGCTCCTCCCCACCAACCCCAGTTAATTCAGGCCAGCTCTATTGTTCCAAACTACGACTTTAGGGAATGGGGAGGGCACGTGATTCAAAAGGCCAGCTCATCTGTTTCTATTCTTAATAATTCCAGCATGTTTTTAGTACAGCCCTACCTAGAGGGATAGAAATAGAAAAAAACTGGCTTCATAAGTTACATTCCATCTCATGAGAGGTCAGAATTCTTCCATTGGCTTTACATAGGTAAGTGAATTTAAATGCTTCCCTCATCTACAGTTGATTCATTCACTGAGTCACTCATTCAGAAAACATTTCTTGAGTATCTTACTGTGTGACACATTCTGTGCTAAGTTCTGGGGATAAAAGGACACAGACAGTTTCTCACCTTAAAAGGGATAGTGGTGAGGTATTGAGAGACATGTCAACAAGTACTTGTCAGTGTATTAAGTGCTAGAAAAGTGAAGAATAGCTAAATGATCACAGAGAAGTCATTAAACCAACTTGGCATGAAGGGATTCATGGGAAAGCATCCTAGCAAAGAAGATACCTAAGATGGGTCCGAAAGATGAATAGCAGGAGCTTTGTCAGCAAAGGCAAAGAGTGCACAAGACAAGCAATGATGGCAGCCAAGTCATGGAGACAGCATTAGAATGACAGATGGGTGTAAAAAGAGGTGGCAAAAGCTGAAGTTGAAAATGGAAGCAGTAGCCAGATTCCATGGGACCTTTTACTCCATAATAAGGCGTTTGAATTTTATCCTAAAGAAAGGTCATTGAAAGGGAAGTGACATGAACACACTTGTAGCTTTCTAAGATAAGTTTGGCTAAAGTGAGGAGAATGAAAGAAAAGAAGAGGAGAACTAGAGATATTTCAATAATCTAAGTATAAAACGATCAAGGCCTGGAGGAAGGTAGTGATTGTGAGGCCGGAGAAGATGGATGAATTTGAAAGAAGATATTTAGGAAGTACATTTTCTAATGGATATGTGTAGGTATTGGCAAGTGAAAATTTTGGGATGACCACTCTGGTATGTGAGTGACTCCTATCATCAAGATGGCAAATGCAAGATGAATAACAGGTGGTAGGGAACTGGTGATTGAATTCATGTCAAGTATTATCTCCCTCATGGAACTGCATTAAGTGTTTAAGGTAAGGCCAACTTGAACATGCCTCACTGGGAAGGAAGCAATGTAATGTGTTTGCAGCACCTCCTTTCTTTAAGAAAGATGACTAAGAACAGCTAAAACAAAAATGCAACTAGCTTAAACCTCAATTTTATTGTATAGACACAATAATGTAACTTTAATTTAGGAAGGCCCGCTGTATAGAGAATATGTCAAATATTTGAGAAAAGGCCGATAGCTCACTTCAGAAAAGATAGTTGGATCAGGCGATCTCTCTTCTCAGGTGAGGCAACCTTCTGGATTTCTGTAGGATAGACTTTGTCAAAGTGAGTGTATAAGTCAGAATCCTGCCGAGAAACAGATGGTATACTCAAGGAGTTTAGTGGAGATGAGCTTAGTGAAATGACAATTTATGATGGTGTGTGCAGGGTTGAGGGAACTTACCACTGATGGTGAGGCATAGAAAGAGTATGAACAGTGAGGGGCTATTATTATTAATACTCTTAACACTGAAAGGACAAAGGGAAAAAACAGTGTTATTGGCATCCAGTAAGTACTGCACATGTACAAGAGGAGCTGCCTCACAGGAGCTGTTGCTTCAGGTAGCACAATGTAGTCTCTGCCCAAATGCAGTGAGGAGGGAGAGCGGGGAATGAACACCCATATCTCACTCTCTTTCCACCCTTTGATCTCCTGCCAGTGCCCTTCATTAGCCAGATCCAGCCATACAGCAGCTGGAAAAGAAGCCTGTTGCTATAGTCAATTGAAGTCAGACTCCTTTGGCACAGAGCATGGCAGGGAAGGGTGGAGAATGAAGCTTGGGGGTATGAGGGGCCAATGGAAAATAACATTTCAGTGAGTGCTCTTAGCCACCAGAAAATGCCATTGCCTTATGCACTGCTTCCCAGGAAGTATATGCTTTGCTTTCCTCCATGGCCCAGATACCTAAACACACTGTGAAGTAATTGGACCTTGGAAAGGAGACTGAAGAGGAAGGCGGTCATTTGAAATAACACTTTAAATAACTATCATCTTGCAGGAGTTAGTTGCAGGTTGAATTAAGTTGGAATGTTTTCTCCTGTTTTCCAATGAAAGGAAACTGGATTTAAAAGAGATTATTTTTTTTCTGTGAAGAAACCAGGCCTGCAGGGGCTTATATTCAAAGAGGGGTCTAGCCCCATGTTCAATTCAAATTTAAATTCCTCCTTGCCTATATCTGGTTTCTTTCCTGCCAGGCCTTGTTTTTACATAGATGTCTGACAAGACTAGGTTCTTTTCCCCATGGCCTGGAGAAAACTTTTAGAAGCAAAATCTGTGTCTTGGGCTGCTATTTTACAGAAAGGAAGGAGAGCCCATGGGTCAGGTGGAGGTTGAATGAGTGAGGTAAGAACCTAAGAGACTCTGCGGTTTGTCCCATGCCTGGCTGGCTGTCATGTTCCTTGCCTGGGCATGCAGGCTGAGTGTCTAACTATGGGCCCATTCTGACCCTGGAACCACTTAGACCTTGGGGAGGGGGAGAGAGGTAGGAAGTGATTCTTCTGGACTAACTCACAGTCCATTTAGTGTTTCATAAGAGCCCATTTTGCAAGATACTCCTTTCAGAAAATAATGTCAGATGGGCAGCAACTACCCAATTGACATACTTTTGTGTCTAGAGGATTGAAATTGCTACACCTGGGCTAGCAAGTGTTAAGTCACTGGGATGTGTCTTCAGTGGTGCTGTCTCTCTAATGTCACACCTCATTACCTCTGGTCTCAGAGGAGTAGCTGCTTTCATTCACTTACAGCTGCTAGTGACTTCCAGGCAGTGGGTTCTGTCTTGCGGGAGCGTGTGACCTGAGCCAAGATGGAAATGTTCTGGTCTCTGGGAAAGGAGTTCTGGCTTATGTAAGAGTAGATGGCAATATGAAGTCTTGGCTGGATGAGAGAAAACCCTGTGAGGATGAGGGAATGAGGAAGCTTCTGGGAAGCAGAGGCTTTATAAATTTGTCAAACAAATTGTGCCAAGGAAAGGTCTAGCTCCTTCAATATGTGATGGAGACACTTTCTTCAGAGTCTGGCATTCACTTTCTGTAGAAATATTCATATTAATTTAAAGTAGTTTCAAGATTGTATTTGGTCCCAAGAAAGCCTGGTGATGGGAAAAATGGAACTTTCAAGAAAACTAATACTGAATATATTTTGTAAAGGATGGAAGGCATCCTACCTGGTAGCTTGAGGGGAAAGGTGTGCTATTTCTAGAACTCACAATCAATCTCCGGCCATACCCAGTAAAGCTTTCTTAGTAGACAGCAGGCAGGGCCCTTCCAAAGAGTCATAGCCACCTTCTGTTCTTGGTTAAAGAGCATTTTCTGAGCTGGCGTGGGGCTGGAGTTGAAAGATATTTATTGCTGGCCTCTCTCTCAGATGTAGAGAAATGCATTTTAAGCTTCATTTTTTCATCTGCTTCTGAGATTTGGCTCTTCCAGGGTTGATCTCTTCTCTAAACTCGTCAAACCCCCACTGAGTCCTCAAAGCTAACAGCAAATAAACAGTTGCTATGTGTGCACACAAATAATTTAGATTTTCATTATACAGAGCTGCTGATACATTAGGAGGCAGAAGTAGGGGGAGACAAAATGCTAGGTTTTGAATGTGGCAACGCTGTATTCTCCTTCCTCCCCCTCCAGAAATGAGGCCCAGAAAATAGTACTTGGGAGTCAGGGGGTGGCGGGGTTGGGGGGCATCAGGGCCAGCCAGCATCCACATTGGCAAGACCCTGATGTTGGCTCCCTTTCATGTAGTATCTCTGCTACATGAAAGAGACATTAGAAGAGGTGGTAGAAACTATAGATGAGAATCAAAGCTGGTAGAAAGTTCAAGAGAGAAAAAGGGTAAATAAAGCGGTAAATATCAGAACCATTCCAGAGAAAGTGTCTCCTCCCACTGTAGCTTACTAGAATTTCATTTGGGGCAATTCGACTTTCTTTCCAAGATATCTCAGTATCATCTGCATTAAAACATTGTCCTCCTAGGCAACACGGTAAAGTGAAGTCGGTCCAGGCTTTGGAGTCAGACAAATCAAGGTTTGAATCGCAGCTCAAACGTTTATTAGCAGTGTGTCCTTGGGCAAGGCAGTTAACTGAGCTTACTAACATTCTAAGATAACACTGGCTATTGGCTCCACAATTCTCAGCAACTATAGAAGGAGTTAATCATTCGGTGGCCCCATTCATTTTAATTTGCATTGATTATTCTAACGCAGTGATTTTTAATCCTGGTCGACATTAGAATCTGCTGGGAAGCTTTTACAAAATTTGATGCTTTTGTCCGTCCCAGTTCAACTGAGTCAGAATCTGTAGATGCCACTACACCATACCACCCTCTCTTTATTTTTGCTATCATCTACTGACCTCCTAGTCATCCCTCATTCATAAGGACTTTAGCACCTGGCTCAGTCTCTTCTCTATTTTTAATTCTTTCGTCCTTTTAGAAATTTCAATATCATATGAACCAATCTTCCAATTTACTGGCCTCTAAACACTTTGACTTCTTTACCTCCAACAATATATTTTTTCTGCCCAACCTTTGTAGCTCCCACTCTTGACATCAACAATAAACACACAATCACTAAAGTCCTGATGTCAAATCTCCCATTCCTGACCAACACTTCTTATTCTTTCATCTCATGTTTTTTAACATCCCCACTCTACCAACTATTTGACCCCATCCTAGTTACACAACTAGAGTCCCTAGTTTATCATTGTAATCACCCCTTGCATAAATGTTCCACTCTTTTCCCCTCTTTAATTCTGCCATATATTTATTTAAAAAAAACCCTAACCCTGGTTAAATGTAATAATTTACCTGCTCAATGCTTGCACCAAGTTCTCAACTATTTAGAGAGAAAAACTAGCTACCCTTGCACCTTTTCCTTGTCTATACTCACCCCCTTGGTGAGTTCATTCAGTCTCACGGCTTTACATGTTATCTATACCCTTGCTACACAAAGGGTGGGCTATGGTCCAAAAGCATCAGTATCACATTGGGAATGTATTAGAAATTTAAAATCTTGGCTCCACTCCAGACCTACTGAATCAGAATCTGCATTTTAACAAGATCCCTAAGTGATTCATTTGCATTAAAGTTTGAGAGGCACTGGTCTATACCAATGGTTATCATCTTTGATTGCAAACCAGAATCAGCTATGATTTGCTAGTGCCAATATCTACTTCCAGAAGCTCTAATTTAATTGGTCTGGGGTAGGGTTTGGATATATATAAATTTTGTAAGCCATCATGTGATTTCAATGTTCAGCCTAGATTGACAACCACTGACTTAAGTACTGATGACTCCCAAGTTAATATCTCTAGGCCAAACGTCTCTGAACTTTAGGCTCAAATGTTCAACTACTTATTCCATGTCTCGACTTGGATATCTAGTAGACTTGACAGAGTGTACATATCTAGAACCAAGATCCAAATCTTCCAATCCTAAACCCATTCCTTGTAATCATCCCCATCTTACTAACTAAAGGGCACTATACTTACTGGGTTTTCCCTTCTACCTCCTTGTGTGGCCCTTCTCATCCTTTTTTTTTGGATCATCTGCCTATGTTCAACCTCCCAGTGTTGAAATGATCCAGGGTACATAGCTCCTCTCGATATCTAGAATCTCCCCAGGTGATCTCATTTACATGCTGATGATGCTCTGATTTAAACATAGTCATGTTGCTCACATTTAACCTGCGCAACAGGAAATTATTAGTTTTCTCCTCCAACCCCACCAGCGCTTCTGACAAAACCTCGGAATAATCTCTGATGTTTTTCCTTCCCTGGGCTGATACCTCCAATCCATGTGCAAATCTTAACAAGTCTACTTCCAAAATATATTCGTTATCTACACACTTCTCTTATCTCTACTATTACAACCCTAAGACATTAATGACAAAAAAGGTTTAGCAAACTGAGACTAAAAAGGAATATTCTACTCTGGTAACAGGTATCTAATAAGCCTCTAGCAAACATTGTACTAAAAAAAAAAATTTAGGAGCATTCTAGTTTAAAAGAGAAAAAAAGGACAAAGATATTTCAGCTCACAATTGCAACCAAAAATATAGGGTACCTAAGACTAAATCTTACAAAAGATGCAGAAAAATTATAAAGCAACATGGGAAAAGACAAAAAGGATTCATAAATAGGTTTCATGAATGGAAAGACTTGAGATGTTTTTTCAGGCATGTCAGGGTTTTTTCAAAATGAATTTATAAATTCAATGCCATTCCAAGAAATATTCTGTCTTTTTTTAGTGTAAGTTTACATGCTCATCTTCACATTTGTGTTCAGATATAAAGACTTAAAGCTATAATCATTAACAAGTGTGGTAGTGACACAGAGATGAACAAATGGATAAATGGAACAGAATAGAGGATCAAGAAACAGACTCATGATTATAAGGAAACTAGATAGATATGATAGAAATAGCATTATTAACCAATGAGGGAAGGATAGACAAATCCAACAAACGATAACATTTGGGAAATGAAATTATATCCCTAAAACACTCCATTTATAAGAATCTTAATTCCAGATGGATTAATGACCTAAATGTGAAACAATTCAAACTTTGAAAAGATAACTTAGAAAAATATTGTTTTGACTTTAGTATAGAAAGGAACTTCTAAAAAAAGACACAAAAGGCACAGCCCATAAATCAAAAGAATGATGCACTTCACTACATTAAAATTTCAAAACGTCTGTTTAATGAAAAGGTCAGCTTGACTTTTCTGGTCCCCTTGTGTTGGGAGTGGGCCATGTGACTAGTTCTAGCTAGTGGGTTGTGAGCAGCAGTGATATGTGCCACTTCCAGGCTGAATTATTAGTATTTGCCAGTGTGAGCTCTTCCAGAGATCTCCTTTCCCTCTCCCATGGTGACACAAAATACTCTTGTTGAAAACAGCCTGGATCCTGGAGTGAGGAAGCAGTCCCAGTCAACTAATGGTGCACCCGTGATCAAAAAAGATACATTTGCTACTTTAAAAAGCCTCATTAATGAACAGTATACTAAGCAAAATGAAAATGTAAGCCTCAGACTGGGAGAAAAATATTAGTAAAGGTATAGCTAATGAAGGATTAATATGAAAACAATTTAAAGAGCCATGAATCAATAAAGAAAACCTAAATAACTCAATAAAAATAAAACACAGGCAGAGGGTATGATTGAGTAATTAACTTAGGAGGAAACTTGATAGGATGCTTAACTACCTAAACTCAGGGAAATACAAATTAAAGTAACAAGAAGATACAATTTGCATCCGTAAGTTTGGTAAAAATGTAAAAGTCCATTTATAGCAAGTGTTGGAAAGAAATAAGAACTGTCATCATTGCTGGCTCAAATATAAATTGGCATAGACACTTTGGAGAAGAATTTGTCAATATCTTGTAAAGATGAAGATGTAGGTGTAAATGTAGTTTCTCCTTTATGAATTTGCTGTGGAGAAACTCTAGTACAAGAGCAGACAAAGACATATACAATGATGACTGTCAATGTCATTGATATCTGGAATTGAAAATGTCAAATATTTACCAGTGGGAGAATAGAAAAATAAATTTGGTATATTTATTTAATTAAAATGAATGACTTGGAGTCACATGTATGAATGCATCTCAAAATCATAATGTTGAGTGAGTAAAGCAAGTTGCAGAATGGCTTCAGAGCATACCTTTTCCAAAAGTTTGAAAACATGTAAAACAATACTACATATTTGTTATGGAGTATATTTTTGTTCATCAAGTATTCATGCCTCCTCACACTACATCTTTTGCATCTTTTGAAAGAGTATAGTTTCCCAGTCTATCGATGCCTTGGCCATGAGATTCACTTTGTCCAGTAGAATATTTGGGTAGAACTGATAATGTAAGAATTCTGAGCCAAGGCCTTAAGAAGCATCATATTTTTGTTTTGTTTCTTTGGGAGTTTCTGACCTCCACAATGAGAAAGCACATGTCACTTGAGACTATCCCTTCAGTTTCAAACTCAGAATGAAAATACATGAATCATTGCTGCCCCAGCTGACATAGAGACCTGGGAACAAGAGAGCAAATGCTTGTTGTTGTATGATACTAGGTTTGAAATACATGAAAAACTGAACTATGCAATATTCATATGCCAGAACATATGTAATGTATGTGTATGTAATACAAACAGGAATAATAAACAGTAAATAATAAAATAATAAACAGTAAATTCAAGAGAGTGGTTATTTTTGAGGAAGGAAACAAGGAATCCTTATTCTTGTTTATTCTGTTTTATTTTTCTTCATAGCACATTTATTTATTGTTTCTCTCTCCTTCCCACTAAAATGTAAATTCTGCAAAATGAAGCAACGAGCCTTATTTGTTGACTGCTCTGGTGCAGGCATCCTACTGGCACACAATAGGCACTCAGTAAACATTTGTTGAAAGAATGAGACTGTTTACTCGTCTGTAGTAAGGACAACACTAATGGTCATGCAGGATTATATTGAGGGTTAAACAAGATTATACCTGAGAATATGCATCGTATTGAACCTGGCATCTACGCACTCAATTATGTCAGTCTTTTTTCTTTTTCTTTTTCTATTCTGGATATGTGGTTTCTCTGTGGAACTATCTCAATAATGTACAGAGCACTTTGTAATGTGTAAGGTGTAGACAAGAAACCGTTTCTTAACTGTGCAATCTCTAACAAGTTATTTAACCTCTGTGTTCCTGATCTGCAGATTGAGGATAATAATACCCATCTTATATGTTGGTTGAGAGTATTAAATAGCATAATGATATGAAGCACTTAACATGGGACCTGACACATAGTAAACGCTCAATAAACATTAGTTATTATTACTGCTACAAAATAGACAGTTGCCTATATGGTATCAGTTCAGGAATATTTGGCAGGCTGCTTTACTAAAATAATATCTTCCACACCAGCTTGTCATTTCCATCTCTACTTTTATTACTATGGAGTTATTCTTTTGGTTTATGCCTTGTTCATTCCAGCTACTTCTTATAAGCTTCATTGGGAATATGCTCCCAATAGTTTCTTGTGCTTAATATTATGTGATATCTTATTTTCCTCTACTCCTGGACAGATGGACAACATAAGGACCCCAGCAAAGGTTTGGGAAGAGAAGTGAAGAAACGCATTCCAGAGGCAACCTTGGGATATTTGCCCCTTTTCCTTAAGGAGGGCTCTGTTCAGAATTGCCTGTAGTCATCACTCTGTGTCTCAGCAGGAGCTAACTCTCTAGCTTCTGCTCCTTATGATATAGGTGAGAGATTAGTAATCTCTCATTACTAATATCATTAGTAATGATAACTGCTTTCTCTTAGGGTTCCCAAGTGTTCCATGTTCTGAGGATTATCTCTTGCTGTACTATCTTTTATGATGCATCATCATCTCTCCCATTTGTTGGGGACCTGCCAACTGAAACCATGCCCAAACTCACTATATAGATGCTGTTGGCAAGACTTCTTCTTGGGCCAGGGGATATTATCCTTAGCTCTCCTGATTATAAGGCTGCGTTATTTAGCTCATGCCGTATTTGATGGCTTTGTACTTAGGAATCCTTGAAGTATATTTGAAAATAATTGTGATCGACATGCAAACATGTACAAAAATTTCTGAAAATGTCCATAACTTGTTGGCTTTTTTAAAACAACCTTCTTAACATATACTTTATACATCATAAAATTTACCTGTTTTAAGCATATGATCAAGTTATTCTCAGTATATTCATAGAGTTGTGCAACCATCACCACAATCCAGTTTTAAAACATTTATGATTGGATTCTGAATGTATTGCTTATACCAATATTCAGTAATCTTGTTGGGAATCCTGGAAAATGCCTAAAATTTAACTACATTGTTTTACAGAATATGTGGCCTCCAAGAAATTATACAAATACATTTACATAGTATCAATACAATTTTATCATCAATCTTTTCATACAATTAAAAATACATTTAATGACATGTAGTGGGGGGGATGTAGGACTCATGTAAAAAACTGACCAAATTGAATATTTCCATGAAGGTTAGAAACTACTTTAGGATCAGTAACTGCTAACTGCCACAAAAGAAAACCAAAGTTTCATTAATCTCAACACGACAAAAATTTATTTCACCAAGTTTAATACAGGTTGGTGGGAATTCTCTTCCAAGCAGTGACTTGGGGATTAAGGCTCCCTTCTTTCTGTGGTACTGCCATCTTCATATATAGCATCTAAGACCACAAAGGGCAAAGGGAAAGATGGATGAGGAACACCAGCTCTTAACCTCCTGGACCTAGAAGTGGTACACATCATTCCCATTGGTCAGAACTAGCTACATGGCCCCAATCTAACAGCAAGTTTGAGAAAGATAGGTTAATACATCAATCATTCAGTGAGCAATTTCTCAGCTATGTTGCTGTAGGGGCAAAGATGGAAAGCTTTCCCCTTCATCCTATGAAGGCTCACTGAAAATGAACTGACAATAGGCAAATTAATATGTAAAAAAGTCATACAGATTTAGTTAATGTGTGTAGCACAGGGGAATCACAGAATGAATACCCCATAACCCAGTGGGGTACAGAAGCATATATACCCTTCTTCATAGAGGAAGGGAAGATGAGGGTTGTTGGAGTAAATGTTTTTTAGGGGGAATGAATGGACCCAGTGTTCAGACAATGGTTAGTAAATAATTATTTTTGGGAATTGAATGGGATTTGAGAACAGACAATAGTTTGGGACAAAGTTTGTCTGGGCTCTATTATAGGTGTGGTGTTTAATTTTCAGTTTCTTTCTCTATGGCAGGAGTTTTAATCGTCTCTGGTTAATGAAATTTCAGGGAAGAGATTGAAGGCAATTGTGTTCTTCTTTGGGGGTCCAGTTTTAAAGTAGATAAGGGAACATCAGAGAACAGCCTCGTTCTGTGCTTTGGAAGAGATAGAAGATTGAGTGAAAGGGAGGCAGGGAAGGTCAGAGAATCTTCGAGGCTGCTTTTTCAGTTTAGCATGTCAAAGTGCCATACTTTGGGGTATTATTTATTGAGCCTCCAAAGTGGTCAAGCCTGTGATGCTTTATTCTTCTTTTGCTCCTTCCTCAAGCGCTAAGAATGACTGCTATATCTCACAATATTATCATTTTATATTCTTCACTTCTAGAAATTAGATTCACTCTTGGTCATTTAAAATGTGCAGTTCTCAGGTATGCCAGCAGTTAAAGTGAAATTTTTAAAAAATGAAATAAAATGTGCAGTTTCAACTAGACTGCAATGTCATCTTTCACCAACAGGTGACACAAGTCAACATACTTGCCCTTCAGCCTGCAAAATCCTCATCTAAGATTGTTCTGCACAATAAAATGCTTATCAATTCAGTGAGATTAATTCTTTATAAAATTAATATATTTGTATCAATAGATATCATATGTTTATGAATCTTTAGATTGTCATCCATCAGTTAGGTCACTAAGTAACCAATGATTTTGGTCATTATTTGATGACCCTTATTTAGTGTCTGTGGTAAGTGTAATGAGGGGGTCTCTTTTTTTGTTCTCTAATCTCCTTTTCCTAGATCCTTGCCATATTCAATAACATATAACAAGAATGTACTCAAGGTCAAGAACCTAGACGTGAAAACTGCCAAAAAGGTCAGAAGACATGGGTTCCAAACCTGGCTCTGCCTCTAATTAACTGTATGATGTCGGGCAAGCCTCAACCTCTCTGAGTCTCTGCTTCTTTGTCTGAAAAAAATTATAAATTTTAATATCTGCTAATGAAAATGAGTGGTTAGTGTGGCCTTCAGAGAACAACCTTGTAGCCTCTGTTGCTAGCTAACTCTCCTTTCCTGCATTCCAGGGGTGTGTTAGTCCATTCTCACACTGCTATGAAGAAATACCTGAGATAAGGTTCTGCATAGCTGGGGAGGCCTCAGAAAACTTACAATTATGGCAGAAGGCACCTCTTCAGAGGGTGGCAGGAGAGAGAATGAGTGCTGAGCAAAGGGGAAAGCCCCTTATAAAACTATCAGATCTTGTGAGAGCTCACTCACCATCATGAGAACAGTGTAGGGGGAAACTGCCCTTATGATTCAGTTATCTCCATCTGATCCTGCCTTTGACACATGGGGATTATTACAATTCAAAGTAAGATTTGGGTGGGGACACAGAGTGAAACAATATTATTCCACTTCTGGACCCTCCGAAATCTCATGTCCTCACATTTCAAAACAATCATGCCCTTCCTACAGTCTCCCAAAGTCTTAGCTCATTCCAGTATTAACCCAAAAGTCCAAGTCCAATGTCTTATCTGAGACAAGACAAATCCCTTCCACCTATGAGCCTGTAAAATTGAAAGCAAGTTAGTTACTTCCTAGATACAATGGAGGTACAGGCATTAGGTAAATACACCCATTCCAAATGGGAGAAATTGACCTAAACAAAGGAGCTACAGGGCCCATGCAAGTCTGAAATCCAATAGGGTAGTCATTAAACCTTAAAGTTCCAAAATGATCTCCTTCGATTCCATGTCTGATATCCAGGTCATGCTGATACAAGAGATGGGCTCCCATGGCCTTGGGCAGCTCTGCCCCTATGGCTTTTCAGAGTACAGTCCTTTTCCCAGCTGCTTTCACAGGCTAATGTTGACTGCCTATGGTTTTTCCAGGTGCATGGTGCAAGATGCCAGTAGATTGATAATCCTGGAGTCTGGAGGATGGTGGCCTTCTTCTCACAGCTCCACTAGGCAGTGCCCCAGTGGGGACTCTGTGTGGGGGCTCCAACCTCACATTGCCCTTCCATACTGCCCTAGCAGAGGTTCTCCATGAAGGCTCTGCCTATGCAGCAAGCTTCTGCCTGGACATCCAGGCGTTTCCATACATCCTCTGAAATCTAGGCAGAGGTTCCCAAACCTTAGTTATTGACTTTTGTGTACCCACAGGCCTAACACCACATGTAAGTTGCCAAGGCATGGGGCTTGCACCCTCTAAAGCAATGGTCTGAGCTGTATCTCGACTCCTTTTAGCCATAGCACTGGAGGTGAGGGAGCTGGGACACAGGGTACCATGTCCCAAGGCTGCATAGAGCAGGAGGGCCCTGGGTCTGACACATGAAACCATTTTTCCCTCCTAGACCTCCAAGCCTGTGATGGAAGGGGCTGCTGTGAAGGTCTCTGACATGCCGTGGAGACATTTTCCTCAATGTGTTGGTGGTTGACATTTGGCTCCTCATTACTTATGCAAATTTCTGCAGCTGGCTTGCGTTTCTCCCGATAAAATGGGTTTTTATTTTCTATCACATTATCAGTGTGCAAATTTTCCAAACTTTTATGCTCTGCTTCCTCTTGAACGCTTTGCTGCTTATAAATTTCTTCTGCCAGATACCCTAAATCACCTCTCTCAAGTTCAAAGTTCGGCAGATCTCTAGGGCAGGGTCAAAATGCTGCTAGTCTCTTTGCTAAAGCATAGCAAGAGTCACCTTTATTCCAGTTCCCGACAAGTTCCTCATCTCCATCTGAGACCACCTCAGCCTGAACTTCATTGTCCATATCACTATCAGAATTTTGGTCAAAGCAATTCAATAAGTCTCTAGGAAGTTCCAAACTTTCCCACATTTTCCTGTCTTCTTCTGAGCCCTCCAAACTCTTCCAACCTCTGCCCATTACACAGTTCCAAAGTTGCTTCCACATATTCGGTTATCTTTACAGCAAGACCCTACTACCTTGGTACTAATTAACTGTATTAATCCATTCTCATGCTTCTATGAAGAAATACCCAAAACTGAGTAATTTATGAAGAAAAGAGGTTTAATTGACTCACAGTTCTGCATGGCTGGGGAGTCCTCAGGAAACTCACGATCATGTCCGAAGACACCTCTTCATCAGGTGGCAGGCGAGTGAATGAGTGCCGAGCAAAAGAGTAAGCCCCTTATAAAACCATCAGATCTTGTGAGAACTCACTCACTATGACGGGAACAACTTGGGGTGAAACTGCCCCCATGATTAAATTTTCTCCAGCTGGTCCTGTCCTTGACACATGGGAATTATTACGATTCAAGGTGAGATCTGTGTGGGGACACAGAGCCAAACTATATCAAGGAGTTTCTTTTCTGAGAGCCCTGTTCCTGAGATTCCAGTCCTTCCTTCAGTTTCTGTGGTGCTTCTCTTCAAATGTGTTTGTGGAGATTCTGACTTAATAGGTCTACAGTGAAGCCTAGGAATCTGTTTTGCAACAAGCTCTGGAGGAATTTTGGATTATTAGCCAGGTATCACTGCCAGATTATCACACTTCACTATTTAGAGTGCACAGACTATGCAGAGTTGTCCCTCAGTATCCAGAACCCCTTTGGATACCAAAACATATGGATGTTCAAGTTCATGATATAAAATGACATAGTATTTGCGTATAACCTACTCATATCCTCCTGCATACTTTACATATCTCTAAATTATTTATAATATGCAATACAATATAAATACTATGTAAATAGTTGTCATACTGTGTCATTTAGGGAAAAACAATAAGAAAAAAATTGTACTTTTTTTCAATATTTTCAATCCATGGTTGGTTGAATCCATGAATGAAAATCCCATGGATATGGATGGCCAGCTGTACTTCTAACATCAATAGGAATTTCTGATTCAAGGTGAATGCCAATTCAGAAAATCAAATGTACATGATCTCTATTTTGATTTCAGCTTATTGTAGATTAAAATGTAAATTGTGCTCTTACAGTTTTCATTGGTTCATTAAATTTACTTATACTTTCATATTCCCAGTCAAATTCCCCAATTCTGTTTCAGTTCCCCTGTCCCCAAGAATGCAAAGTGTTTTTTTGGTCTGACCCTTATATATTTCATCTTTCTAGGTCAAACATGCTGTCATTACTTATACAAAATTCTGATGCAGTAGCATTCCAGGTTCCTAAACCAAACTCTGAACTCTTTGGCAAACAACTTAAGAAAAAAAGTATTTCTCATTGTTATGCAAGCTTTCCTCCTCTCTCTGACACTACAGTTCCCCACAGATTTCTAAGCTCTTTCACAGTTCTGCTCTCTCAGCCAGCACCAGCCCATCTCCACACCATACATTTAGGTCTGAGTCAGCGGTCCTGTAGAACATTAACTCATTAACAAGACAATTGTCCCTTATTTCTGAGCTCTCACCCGACTAGGGTTGTTTCAGTGAGCAAATACAATGAAGGACTTTTTTTTTAATTGCCATTCTTTTTACAGGGTAGTTGGGAAGCTCAAAGGAATCCATAAAAATGTACTCTATGATAGATATAAAGCATAAGTCAAATATAGAGTGGAGGTATAAATGGGTGCAATCCTCTATAATTTATTCTTCCTCCATTTATTTTAGAGAGAAAAAAGCTAGAATCCTCATACACCTTAAATTTCAAGGACATTTATCATTTGCATTGCATCCAAACATAATCATATTTATCTTCCATCCCTATTGGGTTCTGGAGAATTATGCATATTTTCTTCTGTAAATCTTCGTACCAATACAGATATTAGCCCCTACTCAACTTCATTCCCAGCTGCACCACTAACTCTAACCTATCCTGCTTTCATGTCTTCAGTCACATGCACTATCTTCTCTTTGAATTTACATTTTAGACTGTTAGATGGGACCACAGTCAAAAGTTCATTTTATTTCTAAATGATGGAAAAGTCATGAGCATTGAGATAAATAGAAGTATTAATATTTTCAAAGTCAACAACTCAAAGAGATTTGGGGTCTGAGGTAGCTTATGAAATGTGAAGGGCCACCACACAGTGCCCCACACTATTGAGCACTTTTGTAAAAACCAACAAACAAAAATAGTTTCTATTCTTTGGGCAACCATGAAGGAAAATTTGTTCACAAAGTAGTATTCTAACATAGCTGTAAATGCAGTCACTCTTTTGTGGTTTAAGCTCAAGGACTACACTGGTTTCTGAGATGACGGGATCATTATATTTCCAGAGTGATGACAAGAAAAGAAGTTGGGGGAAATTTTGACTATTGCTGGTTCCTAGATAGGTACTCATTTATGGACTCACAGGTCTGCAAATCTGTGCATGGTGATAAGCGGGGGTAGAGAACATTTGTGGGTGCACATATATATACAAGTTTCCTTTTATTACTTGTGGTAGTTAGAATTCTAAAAATATACTCCTAACCCCGAGCCAGGTGCCACTCCCTAATAAGTTGAGATATCACTCCTGTGATGACATTACATCATATGACACAGTTGACTTCCAGATAGGAAGATTATCTCAGTAGTCCTAATCTAATCAAGGAGCCAATAAAAGCAGAAAACTTTTTTCCAGCTGGTGTCAGAAAGGAAGGCAGAAGGAGAAGTCAGAGAGATTCAACGCATAAGAAGGAATTAAAGTGCTGTTACTGATTTCAATATGGAGGAGACCACATGACAAAGAATGTGGGTGGTATCTCAAAGCATAGATTGGCTCCCCTGGCTGACATCCAGCAAAAAAATGGGTAATTTCAGCCTTGTGACTGCATCAAACTGAATTCTACCACAACCACATGAGTTTAGAAGAGAGCTCTGGGCCTCTAGATGAGAATGCAGATCAGTTGATAACTTGATTTTAGCCTTGTAAGACCCTGAGCAGAGATTCCAGTTACACCATGCTGCACTTTTGAACTATGGAACGATGAGCTAACAAATGAATGCTATTGTAAGCCACAAAGTGTGTAGTAATTTTTAGGCAGCAATACAAAACTAATACATTATTGAATTAGTCTTTTCCCTGGATTGTGGAGCTCCTGAAACCATAGATCATGTTATCTCCATGGGAAAGTCCCACTGTCCCTCATTCAAAGTCTTGTGTGCAGGAAGTATTCCACAAATAAAGTCACTGAACCTGGTGCAATTGCTTAGTGTCCTCACTGACTTAGAGCATAATTGAGCTGCTTCTGTGGTTCATGGTTACTATTAAACTGCTTACTGGTCAGAAGGTGAGGGCCACAGAACTAAGGGGTTCAGCTTAGGTTTTCTCTCCACTCTATAAAAGACAGGAAGCGTTCTTCAGACACACACGAGACTAACAGTCACATCGTGTGGCCTTAAATAAGCCAGACCGGGCTTCCTCTGGGATCAGGGAGATGATATTAGAAATAAAAATAAACCACAAGGCACTTGCTGCCCTTGTTCTTGGGCTGATGAGGAGCCAGATAATGAGGTTACACATTTTAACATGATCATGAGAATGAAACAGGGCTCACTCCTCTCTCAGTTTCCATTAGGGACTTTGTCCAGAGAAAAAGCTATATTAACAGGTGCTTTGCAAAATGTGGCTTCCTTCCTGTTCTCAGCAGGGAGGGCATCAGTGCCTGCTCTAATGCTTGATCATCCTTCGTTTCCACTTCTGTACATTCCTTTCCTTCCCTTTTCCTTCCCTTTCCTCACTTCCTCTTCCTAATTTTATTTTTTGTTATTGAGCTCTTTAGTTGGGAGAGTGAGAGCCCCAGCAGCACAGAAAAAACCTCAGCCTTTCAGAGTGAGACAAATGCCCTTTATTCTTATTTGAGTTTCTCACTGCCTAGAGTGTAAGTGTAGAAAATAGAACAGTCTAACAGAAGCAGAGAGCAAGGCCTTTTTCATGGTGTTTGAAAAAGACTAGGAAATGGTGGCAGAAAGGAGGATGAGGTGACCCTGTTCCTATCTCTCAGTAGTCACTCAGTCAACGTTTCTGGAGTGCCATGACATTTACTCTCATTTCATGTCATTAAACAGGGTATGAAGTAGTTTCAGCACAAGTGTAGATTATGCACAGACATTTGCTGTCTGTTCTTGGGAGCCAAGGGAAACACAAGATTTGGTCCCTATCCTTAAGGAACTAATAGGGCTGCCAGGCAGCATAGAACCCATATATGAAAAGGACTTGTGGAAGACACAGCCCCAGGATAGTGCAGAAGAACTAGAGTGATAGGGTATTGTGGCATTGGAGAAGAGTAGAAGGGATGTGATTTAGTGGAAGTGGCAGTGATGGTTATAGAGGAGCAGAGGAAGGTTTTTTGTGGCAGGGAATGGCGAAGGAGTGCAATGTAGTTTCATGGATGCAGGGTGAAGTTGGAATGAACATTCTTTATGCCTAGTTGTCACAGTATTCATGTTGTTATGGACCAAATTGTATCCCTTACAAATTCATATGTTGAAGTCCTAAATTCTAGTATCTCAGAATGTGAGTGTATTTTGAGACAGGGCTTTTAAAGAGGTAGTTAAAGTTAAATGAGTTCATATGGATGGGGCCCTGATCCAATATGACTGATGTCCTTATATTAATAAAAAGAAGAAGAAACACCAGGAATATGCACACACAGAGAAAAGGCCAAGTGAGGACACAGTGAGAAGGCGACTGTCTGGGAGTCAAGGAGAAAGGCCTCAGGAAAAGCCAAATTAGCCAGCTCCTTGATCTTGGACTTCCAGCCTCCAAAACTGTGAGAAAAAAAAACATTGCCGTTGTTTGAGTCTCCAGTCTATGGCATTATGTTGTGGCAGCATGAGCTAATACACATGTGAAGGAAGATTGTTCTCAGTGCTGAGTGGGGGTTGCTCTAAATCACTTACTCTCATGGTCAAAGCTTTAAGTGGGCTAACAGTAATGGGTGTCTCAGCACTTGAGGAGACAGGCAGGTTCTGGCAGGACTCTTAGCTGGGTGACCTTCTGTAGGTCATGTTGCTTATCTGGGCCATTTTTGTCTCTTTGGTAAATTAGGAAATTAATAAGAGTGACTTGCTAATGCATAGATACAAGGTTCAAGGTGGAGATCATAATAACTTTTGTAGATTTTTCAAAATACTCATGCTCTACTGCTTTGCTCCCTGCCCCTGCTGAGAATCCCTGGTTTTTATTATCTTATTTTATTATGTTAGGAACACTTAACATGAGATCTAGCATCTTAAAACATTTTAAGTTAAGTGAAAAAAGCCAGATACAGAGCGACAACTACTGAATGATTTCACTTATATGAGGTATCTAAAATAATGAAACTCATAAAACCAAAGACTGGAATGGTCACTATTGGCGCTATTGGAATGACAATATGGGGACTTATTAACCAACAGGTATAAAGTTTCAGATAAGTAAAATCAATAAGCTCTAGAGAATCTGTTTTTTGTATTGAAGGTCATTTAAGATCAGTCAGTCTGCTAGTCTTGCATACCCATGCATCCCTACTTCCTGTTACTCATAAGTGGCCTAGTCCTAAAAGGCCCAGTACCTTCTGCTTTTTGTGTGGCTCAAGAATTTACCCCATCCTATGCTACCACCATCAAGTGCTAGCAGGGTGGTAAATGCTTCTTTTGAGGTGAGAGTTGAGGTAAACTATGAGAGTGGCAAGTTGGGGCTCTCAGAGCTGTCAGCTAGCTGAGATTGTTCAACAGGTAAGATGCAGTCTAGGAAACACTGGTGCCTTCACCTTCTGCTTTGTGTTTACTTTTAGGAAAGATGTCCCTAGCTCTGGAGGAGGTGGCGTGAAATCGTGAGTCTTCTCATGGTCAGAGAGAAGCCCCTGTCCTTAGCTCCCTTTGTTTCCCATTAGCTGAGCATATATGTCTTGGTTGTAGTTTTCCATTCAGACAGTCTGAATGTGAGTGTGTGCATAGGGGCCAGGGACCTAAGTATAAGAAGGGAGTTTCCAGCTCATGGGTACAGACCTCCTTGCCCCTTCCCTGCCACTAAGCCCAGTTACATTGCCTGACCTGTTCCCAAAGTCCATTACTCAAATGCCCACACCATCTACCTGATGTGGGGAGGGAGGCAGTCCTAGAATCCCCTGAAACCCATACTAGAAATCCTGAGTGCAGCTGAGTTAAGTGGCAGAATGATTGAGCATCTCCTTCTTCTGTTTTGATGAGCCTCTAACCCAGGCAGGAAATTTATTTCTGTTGTCAATGTTATTTCAGGACTCAGAAACCAGTTGTCTACCTTGCTCTTCAGCCGATCACAGGCAGGGGTAAAGAGGGGAATGGCAGACAATAAGGTCTATTGGGGATAGTGCAAGTTATTTTGAGCTTATCTTATTCTTAGCCAGCAGCCTGGGGTGTCGGTGTCTGCACATGATTCAGTTTTGCCTGGTGGTGGTGGCAGCAGGACACTTTGCTTCAGGTGCTTGACGTTTAGTATCACAGAAATGAATTATGGGAAAAGCAGTTTCCTGATGCTAACACAGTCTCTAAGTAGACTCCTGAACGATCGGGAGGAAGATTTCATGTAGACAGCCTGCTATGTGAGCAGATATCAAAATGCCAGTGCCCACTGGGGAACATGGTCCTTATAAAGGAAAACAATCCACCTGACACCCCAATATGCTGGATCTGATTTTGAGATGAAAGAATATAAGGTCCTGTCATTCTGAGGTTCAGCCCATGAGGCAAGACTAGCAAAGGAAAAGACAAGAGGAGAGTGACTGGTAGAGAAAACAGGGGAAGGGATGCCCTACTCTTTGTTCTCACTCCTCTAAGAGAACAGTGATGGAGCGCCAACACCTACACCTTCTCAGTGCATCAAACACTAGGGGTTGAGTTATTCTGCTTCCTAGAAATGACTTTCCCATTATCTCTACACTACCAAGTTCTTGATGTGTAAAATTCTTCAACAACTCCAGCCCCCAAGTCTTTCTGTTTTTTAGCTGCCTATAAGAATATTAGTGCATTGCTGGACACAAAGTAAAGGTTCAACAAATGTTGAATGAATTAATGAATGGTCTGTATTAGTAATTTTTATACTTAAAAACTCAGCAGAACCTTTACTTTCAAATATAATCTTAATCTGAAACTCAACACACAGAATGAATCAGAGTTGAACACTCGAGGAGTGGATCAAATCCTGCATCACCGCATTTATTTCTTCTTGTGTCTCTAGTGCTCCAGCCAGCCTTTGACAATTCGCAACCTGACTATGACTCAGATATCCACATGTAGACTCCAATTTTAGGTATCCTGTGTAGGGTATGGTATTGGGAAAAGGAGATAGCAGTGGTCACAAGTAAAGGGGTCAAAAGGCCTAGAGAAAGAAAACTCAAAGAGAAGAACACATCAGGAGAGGCAGATGTGACAAGCTATGAACTTTTGCTGGAAGTTAGAAATGCGACAGCTATCATTATGAGTGAATATGACTCTTTAGAAAAGGCACAAGAAAGAGAAAAGAAACAAGGAGTGGGAGGCTAGGGTGGGGCCAAATGTGACTGTGAGGGAAGTATTTAATGAGACACAATCATTCATTTCACATATTCAATACATTTTTAATAATTGCATTGTTATGGGCACTAGAGAAACACCAGTGAGTAGAAATACCTACTCTCATGAAGCTTACATTCTAGTGTGGGGTAGGAGACAGGCAAGAAACAAAGTAAACAAATAGACTCTTTCCCTGAATGATTTCATCCAGCTTTATGGTTTTATTTACCTTCTATATATATATTTTTTAACATTTTCTGCTTGCAGTATTTATTTATAATTTTAAGTTTTAATTTTTTATAATTTCAATAGCTTATTGGGTGCAAGTAGTCTTTGGCTATATGGATGAATTTAATAGTGGTGAAATCTGATATTGTACCCAATATGCAGTACTTCATCCCTTGACCCCCTCCCACCCTACCTCTTCTGAGTCTCCAATGTGCATTATACCACTCTATATGCCTTTGTATACCCATGTCTTAGCTCCCACTTAGAAGTGAGAAGATATGATATTTGATTTTCCATTCCAGAATTACTTCACTTAGAATAGTGGCCTCTAGCTCCATTCTAGTTGTTGCAAAAGACATTATTTCATTCTTTTTTTGTGGCTGAGTAGCATTCCATGGTGTGTATATACCACATTTTCTTTATCCACTCATTGGTCAGTGGACACTTAGGTTGGTTCCATATCTTCACAATTGTTAACTGCGCTTCAATAAACATGCGTGGAAGTGTCTTTTTAATATAATGTCTTATTTCCTTTGGGCAGACACCCAGTAGTGGGATTGCTGAATCAAATGGTACATCTACTTTTAGTTCCTTAAGAAATCTCCATACTGTTTTCCATAGATGCTGCACTAATTTACACTTCCATCAGCAATGTATAAGCATTCTCTTTTCAACATATCCACACCAATATCTATTGTTTTTTGACTTGAATAATGCCCACTGTGACTGGGGTCAGGTAGTATTTCATTGTGGTTTTAATTTGCGTTTCCCTGATTAGTGATGTTGAACATTTTTTATGTGTTTTTTGGCTATTGGTATATCTTCTGAGAAATGTCTGTTCATGTCATTTGCCCCCTTTTTGATGGGATTATTTGTTTTTTTTTTTTTTCTTGCTGATTTGAGTTCCTTGTAGATTCTGGATATTATTCCTTTGTCAGATACATAATTTGCAAATATTTTCTCCCACTCTGTGGGTTGTCTGTTTACTCTGATGATTATTTATTTTGCTGTACAGAGACTTTTTAGTTTAATTAGGTCCCACTTATTTATTTTTGTTTTTGTTGCATTTACTTTTGGGGTCTTAGTCATCAATTCTTTGCCTAGGCCAATGTCCAGGAGAATTTTTCCAAGGTTATCTCCTAGATTTTGTTATGGTCTCAGGTCTTAGATTAAGCCTTTGATCCATCTTGAGTTGATTTTTGTATAAGGTGAGAGATAGGGATTCAGTTGAATTCTTCTACATGTGGCTAGCCAGTTTTCCCAGCACCCTTTATTTAATAAAGTGTCTTTTCCCTGATTCATGTTTTTGTATGTTTTTTTGAAGATCGGATGATTGTAGGTATTTGGC
This sequence comes from Colobus angolensis palliatus, assembly GCF_000951035.1. Lineage (NCBI taxonomy): Eukaryota > Metazoa > Chordata > Mammalia > Primates > Cercopithecidae > Colobus > Colobus angolensis. Next base: position 1,459,110 of record NW_012116999.1, read on the forward strand.
TTTATTTCTGGATTCTCTATTCTGCTCCATTTTTACCATTATATTCAGACTCCTAATTTATATATCCAGTCATGAAGTGTCCTCAGAAGTTTAGATTCACTTATCTAATTGCCAGTTCTTATGAGTCCCTCAGGTTTAACATGACCAAAACAGAATGTTTGATATTGTTCCTCCCACAGCCTATCCCATCTTGATATGGTTTCCCCATTCCTCAGTTGCTCAGGCCAACACCTAAAAGTCACCCTTGATTACTCTCTTTCCTTCACCTCCCTGCTTTCAATCTGTCAACAAGTCTTGTTGGTTTCACTGTCAAAATACATGCTGGATCTAACCATTCTTCATCACCTCCATGGCTACCACTCCAATTCAAGCTATTATCATCTCATACCTGAACAACAGCAAGATATCCCTATTCAATAATTTAATAACTTCCCATGACTCTAAGAATTAAACAAAAACACTTTTTTAAAGCCACCCACAGATTTTGGTCAATATCTATCCCCAATTTATTTCTACAACCTCATCTCCTATCAGTCTTTCCTTCTCACAAAGCTCAAGACACACGAGTCTCCTCTGTATTGTTTGAACCAGGCAAGTCCTTCTCCACCTCCTGCTTTTTGCCATTTATTTTTCCCTCTGCCTGCAGTATTCTTTCACTTGCTCTTCATATAACTCATTCCTTCCTCTTTCCACTATAACCACCTCAGAGACATCTTTCCTGACTCTCTAAAGTAGACCCAACTCCATTTCTCTCTGACATAGAACCCTATTTGTTTCTTTCATAATTCTCATCACAGCTTGAAATTATTTCAGTTGTTCATGTGTATATGTGCATATGTGTGTGTGTATGTGTGTTGGTTTATTTGTGTTTCTGTCACTCCCATTATGCTGCAAGTTCTGTGAATATAGGGGCAATGTCCATCTAATTTTCCATTGTATTTTTGTGCCTGGCATATTAGTCGCTTAATAAAAATGTTTTGAATAAACAAATGGGTGGGGAAAGATTCTGGAACTAGAATATCAAGAAGGTTTGAAGAGACAATGAATTTTCTGGGACCCATACCATCAATCACAGCAATGACTGGTAGGTTAGGCACAAGCTTTCAGGACATAGTCAGGGCCAGATATTTTTGTGGCCAGGGAACATAGTGTGGAGGCTAGAGCATTAATTGCATTTGCATTAGGTTAATGGAAAAAGACTGGAAGAAGAAATTTAAGTCCAGAGTGAAGCTGGCCTTAATAACCAGAGGACGGGGCTGGGTGCCATGGCTCGCGCTTGTAATCCCAGCACTTTGGGAGGCCGAGATGGGCAGATCACGAGGTCAGGAGATCGAGACCATCCTGGCTAACATGGTGAAACCCCGTCTCTACTAAAAAAATAAAAAAAACCAGCCGGGTGTGGTGGTGGGCACCTGTAGTCCCAGCTACTCGAGAGGCTGAGGCAGGAGAATGGAGTAGAGCTTGCAGTGAGCTTGCAGGCCTCTGCACTCCAGCCTGGGCGACAGAGCAAGACTCCGTCTCATAAAAACATAAAAATAAAAATAAAAATAACCAGTGGACACAGAGCTTTCTATGTTCAGAGGTGGAACACTACCTAAAGAGATGAAATAAATGCTTTCATAACAGGCAGACCTGAGGTTGAATACCGGCTGAGCCACTGACAAGCTAGGTGACTTTCATCAATTTATTTAGTCTACCCAAGCATCAGATTTCTCATCAGCAAAATAGATATGATAAGGTTGCCTACTGCATAGGGTTATTGTAACAACTAAGTGAATTAAATATGTGTAGCACTTTGAATAGAACCTAGCACATAATATGCGTCAGTAATGAACAAAAGGAAGAAGGAGAGGGAGAAAGGGAAGAAATGAGCTCTCCTGTGGATTGAAGATTGTCCTAGTCCTTGGGAAATCCAAATGGAAAGAGAATAAATTTGCAAGATACGCTTATGTCTGTGCCTATTAATTTATAGCAAACTTGCATCTTTTTGCTTACAGAAAAAAAGTGTATAGAGTCCTAGGATTCTCTATCTCTGTATTGTTACCTTGGCCTTATTTCTCAGTTAGGTGACTGTGCTGACCTGGACGTGATTACATGGGTTACGTTCCCAAAGGTATGGTCATGGTTACATAAACACACTAAAAACCAGTCAATTCATCAGGAGAAAATAGAGTCACTCAAGCTAATTATATGTCCCAGGACCCAGACCATAAGCCAGCAGTGGCTATCTAGCACAGCAATTTCATGCCATCCATATCCATATTGGTTACTTTAGACCAATAAGAAATTTCCTCATATTGTAGTTTGAGGTGAATGACTTGGTGTAGCATGGAGTTGCAGATGGTTCAGGAGCCAGGAAAGGCTTTCTTCAAAGAATGCCATAAATGCAGTACAATCAAAAGAAGTCACTTTGCTCCTAAATGAGGGTATAAATTCTGAGAAATATTCCTACCAGTAGTCATTCTGGATATATGAAACAGAAGCAGCAGTGAGTTATCAATCCTAAAATTAGGGAAAAATATTTTCTATGAATATTTGTAGTTCGTTATTGACTTTTGAGGCTCATTATACAAGTACTAAAATATGGAATTTTATGATTACTTTATATAATTATGTATAGACAGGGAGAGCCAAGCTCCCTTTAAAGTTAGTGAGAGATATGCATGAAGAATGAGAGATAAAATTAGTTTCTGTTTTTCAATTTTGTGCAAAGTAGAATTCAATATTTCAAAATGACAAAAGACTCATCTTGTTTTCAAATAGACTATAAAGCACAATAGCACAATTTATTTACATACTTTCCTTCAGAAGCTCAAAGCATTTTTCAGGTGTTCTTTTAGTTATTTTCATAATGGAAAGGGTAAATGGTTTTAATCTGTACTTTTTTCCAGATATGAAAACTGAGGCACAGAGTGGCCAAGTCATTTACTAACAATCGCAGTAGATTGTTTTTACATTTTTCCCTTTAAAATGAGATGAATAATAATTTCTGCCCTATCTCATAGTGTTGCTGTAAGGATATGTATAGAACACCTCTTGTGAGATTTAAAAGAGTCTAGACCTTACTTTCTACTCCAACCAATAGCGTATTAATGATTTCATTGCAGACTTCCACCCACTTTGTTGTGTGCAACCTGACAGTGCTTCATCTTGAACCCACTGCTGCCATGTCTTACTCCCTACCCTGCGGTTTTGATGACACCTTGGCATTGGATGTCCTTGGGACCTTCCTTGACTAATGTTTTCCCCTGGACTGATAGTCCCGAGATATACTCCTTCATACTCCTTTAGGTTTCTCAGAAGGTCCCAGTCATCCACAGAGATATCCAACTCAAGAATTCCTACCTGCATTTTCATTCCCTCCTTACCTGTTTCACTTCCCTAGCCCTCTTGTCTGTTTTCTGGAATCACTTCCCAAATATACTACTTTCAAGCAAGCCTTTTCCTCAGGCTCTGCTTTCCAGATAAGTAAGTCCAAGACAGAGTGACATGAAATAACATATGTAAGATAATTTGAAAACCCAAAAATGCTATGCAATACAAGCTGTTAATCTGATTTATGTAATGTTAGTAGTCTTCACACCAATTATAACCATAATAATTGTGCTCCTAATGAAGCTATTAAAGGATTGAAGCAAAAATTGGCAGTTTTTTTTTTTTTTTTCCGAAACTCTGGATCCTCTACACATTAGAAGTATTCCTTCCCCTGGAGGAACACTAGATTTCTCAAGGGATATTCGGGCAAAGGGAGAATTAAAAGAATCAATTCCCGGTGTTATCTCAACTTCTATATGATTCAATTCTTAATATTGATCTACCAGAGTCCATGCTTGAAGTCAAGGTGTCTTACCATGGTTCCCTTTTCCTTCCTCTCCATTCATAGCTGCCCTTCTCCCACTACACAAAAGAAAAGCAGAACATTTATCTTGAATCTTGCTATGATGTATTCTATCACCCAACTATGTTTAAAAATAATAGCAACATTGCTGAGAAAGAGTCCTATGAGAGAAAAGCAAAGAGAGCACTGATAAAAAAATAACTTTGGTGGACCCGTCAGTTACTAATGACCCTATAGCTTCTCTATGTGTTTACATGCAGAGATTTCCACACAGAGATTTAAAATGACCTTATAAAAGTAGAATATTTACTTATGCACAAGTGGAATACAAAATGCTACTAAAATGCTATCAAGTATGTGATGCCCAGAACTTCAGAAAACCAGTTTCACCTAATTAGAAGAAAACGCTTCCGTTTCAGCTAATATGCTGCCCTAGTTATGTCAAATGAATACTTATAAGCAATAATTTTTAACAATAAAACTAAATTACTAATCTATCTATACATAATAACTCTCAAGTGTCTTACTCTCTGTCTACCATAAATTTTAGAAGTGCTTGTAGAAGATTTTGATTAGAAAACTGAAATATGACCTGTAAAATATATGGCTGTATGTATGTGCCTGTGTGTTTGTAGTCCATGAGACAAATCCTAAAATAAACAATTTCTAATTTTTTAGTTTGTTTTAACTTCTTATTTTAAAATAATTTTAGACTTTCTCTTTGCAATCAATATATATTTTATTATTCAGTGTTTTCCAGAGAAACAGAGTTAACAGATTACATATAGGTATACAGAAACATGTTTTTATGAGGGATTGGCTTATGTATTTATGGAGTTTGAGAAGTCCCATGATCTGCTGTTTGAGAGCTGGAGGCCCAGGAAAGCCAGTGTGTAGTTCCAGTTCAAATCTGGAGGCCTGAGAAGCAGTGGAACAATGGTGTAAGTCTCATTCTGAGTTCAAAGTCCCAAGAATGAGGCACATCGATGTCTGAAAGCAGGAGAAGATGGATGTTCCACCTGAAGCAGAGACAGCAAATTCACTCTTCCTCCACCTTTTTACTCTATTCAGGCCCTAAACAGATCAAATGATCCTCACATACATTGTTTTTGTCTTGTTTTGTTTTGCATGTCTTGAATATCTTCACTTCTATTTATTTATGTTTTGGTTGACAATTTGTGTATTTTTTATTTTTTGAAAGTTTTATTTTAAGTTCTGGGATACATGTACAATGTGCAGGGTGTGCAGGTTTGTTACATAGGTAAACGTGCACCATAGTGGTTTGCTGCACCTATCAACCTATCACCTAGGTATTAAGCCCAGCATGCATTAGCTATTTATCCTGATGTTCTCCCTTCCCATGCACAGCCCTCCAACAGGTGTTCAGCTCTCACATATAAGTGAGAACATGTGGTGGGTGGTTTTTTGTTCCTGCGTTAGTTTGCTGAGGATAATGGCTTCCAGCTCCATTCATATCCCTGCAAAGGACATGATCTCATTCCTTTTTATGGCTGCATAATATTTCACGGTGTATATGTACCACATTTTCTTAATCCAGTCTATCACTGATGGGCATTTGGGTTGATTCCATGTCTTTGCTATTGTGAATATTGCTGCAATAACATATGCATGTGTGAATCTTTATAATAGAATGATTTATACTCATGCACATTGTTGATGATGATCTTTTTTAGTCAGTCTACTGAGTAGACAGAGTATATGCTAATGCAAATGCTAATCTCTTCTGGAGACACCTTCACAGACACACCCAGAAATAATGTTCACCAGCAATCTCAGCATCCTTGATCCCAGTCAAGTTGACACATAAAATTAACCATCACATGTATCTCGGAGTAGATACTTTGAAACTATGCAAATATCCTGTTTCTCCTTAAACTTTTGCCCATTGATTTTAGCATCCATTGGTGGATCTTCTCTGCAACAATAATTACTGTGGTGTTCTAATGGTGATTTTCTATTTCCCTCAATCTTTCTACATTTATTAATTGGAATTCTTCTGTAAAGAAGAGCTGTTCCTTCATAATTTTGTGTTTGACTTTTTTTGATCCTACAAGATATTATCCTATACTGTTGTTATCTATTCTGTTGCTCAAATTGTTCTCATTTTGATCATAGGGATCTCTAATAATTTAGAGAGAAATGTCTTTAAAAGTCAAATGGTTTAAATCATTTGCTTCTGATAAAATTGAACTAGTTGCATTATCAGTGACTGATCATTAAAAAGTGTGTTGAGGGTAGAACTCTGTGTAACGTTTCACGTGTAACACAGAAGACATTCAAAGAAACTTCCATTCTTATAAACTTTTTTATATGAACAAAATTTCTCAATACTTTTTCTATAGAAAGTAAAAATTAATGACCAGTGATGAACTTTTTTTCATAAAAGAAAGAAATTGAATTGATACTGAGACATACCTAAATCTAGCAATTTTCAATAACATTTTGCTTTTTTTTCCCATAGGTTATTGAGGTAGAGGTGGTGTTTGGTTACATGAATAAGTTCTTTAATGGTGATTTGTGAGATTTTGGTTCACCCATCACCTGAGAAGTACACACTGCATCCAATTTGCAGTCTTTTATCGCTCATCCCCTTCCCATTCTTCCCCGCAAGTCCCCAAAGTCCACTGTATCATTCTTCTGCCTTTGCACCCTCATAGCTTAGCTCCCAAATATCAGTGAGAACATATGATATTTGGTATTCCATTCCTGAGTTAGTTCACTTAGGATAATAGACTCCAGTCTCATCCAGGTCGATGTGAATGCCATTAATTGATTCCTTTTTATGTCTGAGTAATATTCCATATATATCACAATTTCTTTATCCACTCATTGATTGATGGGCATTTGGGTTGGTTCCATGATTTTGCAATTGCGAACTGTGCTGCTATAAACATGTGTGTGCAAATATCTTTTTCGAATAATGACTTCTTTTCCTCTGGATAAGTACCCAGTAGTGGGATTGCTGGATCAAATGGTAGTTCTACTGTTAGTTCTTTAAGAAATCTCCACACTATCTTCCATAGTGACTGTGCTAGTTTACATTCCCACCAGCAGTGTAAAAGTGTTCCCTTATCACTGCATCCACGTCAACATCTACTGTTTTTTGATTTCTTGATTATGACCATTTTTGCAGGAGTAAGATGGTATTGCATTGTGTTTTTGATTTGCATTTCCCTGATCATTAGTGATGTTGAGCATTTTTTCATATGTTTGTTGGCCATTCGTATAACTTCTTTTGAGAACTGTCTGTTCATGTCCTCAGCCCACTTTTTGATGAGATTGTTTGTTTTTTTCTTAATGATTTGTTTGAGCTCATTGTAGATTTTGGATATTAGTCCTTTGCCAGATGTATAGATTGTGAAGATTTTCTCCCACTCTATGGGTTGTCTGTTTACTCTGCTGACTGTTCCTTTTGCCACACAAAAGCTCTTCAGTTTAATGAAGTCCTAGCTATTTAGCTTTGTTTTTATTGAATTTTCTTTTGGGTTCTTGGTCATGAAATCTTCGCCTAAGCCAATGTCTAGAAGGGTTTTTCCAATGTTTTCTTCTAGAATTTTTACAGTTCCAGGTCTTAGAATTAAGTCCTTAATCCACCTTGAGTTGATTTTTGTATAAGGTGAGAGATGAGAATCCAGTTTCATTCTCCTACATATGGCCAACCAATTATCCCAGCACCATTTGTTGAAAAGGGTGTCCTTTTGCCACTTTATATTTTTGCTTGCTTTGTCGAATATCAGCTGGCTGTAAGTATTTGGGTTTATTTCTGGGTTCTGTATTCTCCATGGATCTATGTGCCTATTTTTATACCAGTTCCATGCTGTTTTGGTGACTATGACCTTATAGTATAGTTTGAAATCTGGTAGTGTGATGCCTCCAGATTTGTTCTCTGTGCTTAGTCTTGTTTCGGCTAAGTGGGCTCTTTTTTGGTTCCATATGAATTATAAAATAGCTTTTTCTAGCTCTGCAAAGAATGATGCTGGTATTTTGATGGGAATCGCATTGAATCTGTAGAATGCTTTTGGCAGTATGGTCATTTTCACAATATTGATCCATGAGCATGAAACATGTTTCCATTTGTTCGTGTCTCCTGTGATTTCTTTCAGCTGTGTTTTGTAGTTTTCCTTGTAGAGGTCTTTTGCCTCCGTGGTTAGGCACATTTCTAAGCATTTTATTTATTTATCTATTGCAGCTATTGTAAAAGGGATTGAGCTCTTGATTTGATTCTCCGTTTGGTTGCTGTTGGTGTATAGAAGAGCTATGTAGAGAATATACTGGTTTGTGTACATTAATCTTGTATCCAGAAACTTTGATAAATTCTTTGACCAGTTCTAGGAGCTTTCTAGGGGAGTCTTTGGGGTTTTTGAGGTACACAATCATATCATCAGCAAACGGTGACATTTTGACTTCCTCTTTACCTGTTTGGATGCCCTTTATTTCTTTCTTTTGTCTGATTGCTCTGGATAGGACTTCCAGAACTATGTTGAAGAGGAGTGGTAAGAATGGGCATCCTTGTCTTGCTCCAGTTCTCAGAGGGAATGCTTTCCACTATTCCGTATTCAGTATTATGTTGGCTGTGGATTTGTCATAGATGGCTTTTATTACATTGAGATATATATGTATCTCATCTGTATTATTACATTGAGATATATATGATTTTCTTGACAGCTTTAATCATAAAGGGATGCCGAATTTGTCAAATACTATTTCTGCATCTGTTGAGATAGTCACGGGATTTTTGTTTTTAATTCTGTTTATGTGGTGTATCACATTTATTGACTTGCATATGTTAAACCATCCCTGCATCCCTACTATGAGACCCACTTAATCATGGTGGATTATCTTTATGATATGTTGTTGGATTTGATTAACTGGTATTTTCTTAAGGATTTTAGCATCTGTGTTCATCAGGGATGTCGGCCTGTAGTTTTCTTTTTTGGTTGTGTCCTTTCCCGGTTTTGGTATTAGGGTGATGCTGGCTTCATAGAGTGAATTAGGGAAGATTCCCTCTCTTTATCTTGTGGAATAGTGTCAAAAAGATTAGTGCCAATTCTTCTTTGAATGTCAAATAGAATTCTGCTGTGAATCCGTCTGGTCCTGGAATTATTTTGTTGCTAATTTTAAATGGAGCATTTACGCCATTTATATTCAATGTTAGTATTGAGATATGAGGTACCTTTCCATTCATTTTGCTGTGTACCTTGTTTTTTTGTTGTTGTTGTTGTTTTTGCTTTTTAAATTGTCATTTGTTTTATAGGTCCTCTGTGATGTAGATTTTAAAGAGTTTCTGTTTTTATGTGTTTCCAGGATTTGTTTCAAGATTTAGAGCTCCTTTTCACAGTTTTTGTAGTGGTGGCTTCGTAGTAGCAAATTCTCTCAGCATTTGTTTGTCTGGAAAAGACTGTGTCTTTCCCTCATATATGATGCTTACTTTCATTGGAGACAAAATTCTTTATTGATAATTGTTTTGTTCTAGGATGTTGAAGATAGGGCCCCAACCCCTTCTAGCTTGTAGGGTTTCTGCTGAGAAATCTGCTGTTAATCTGATAGATTTTCTTTTCTAGGTTACCTGGTGCTTTTGTCTCACAGCTCTTAAGATTCTTTCCTTCATCTTAACTTTAGATCACCTGATGACAATGTGCCAAGGCAATTCTCTTTTTGTGATGAATTTCCCAGGTGTTCTTTGTGCTTCTTGTATTTGGATGTCTAGGTCTCTAGGAAGGCTGAGGGAGTTTTCCTCAATTATTCCCCCAAATAGTCTAAACTTCTAGATTTCTCTTCTTTCTCAGGGACACTGACTATTCTTAGGTTTGTTCATTTAACATAACCCCAGACTTCTTGGAGGCTTTGTTCATATTTTCTAATTCTATTTTATTTGCCTTTGATGGATTGGGTTAATTGAAAGGCCTTGTCTTCAAGCTCTGAATTTCTTCTACTTGTTCAATTTTATTGCTGAGACTTTCTAGAACATTTTGCATTTATATAAGTGTGTCCAATGTTTCCTAAAGTTTTGATTGTTTTTTTCTTTATGCTATCTATTTCCTTGAATATTTCTCCCTTTGCTTCTTGTATCATTTTTTTGGATTCCCTTTCATTGAGTTTGCCTTTCTCTTCTGCCAACCTGATTAGCTTAATAACTAACCTCCTGAATTCTTTTTTAGGTAAATATGAGATTTCTTCTTGGTTTGTATCCATTGCTGGTGAGCTAGTGAGATTTTTGGGGGATGTTAGAGAGCTTTGTTTTGTCAAATTACCAGAGTTAGTTTTCTGGTTCCTTCTCATTTGGGTAGGCTCTATCAGAGAAAATGTCTAGGGCTGAAGTCTGTCGTTCAGATTCTTTTGTCCCACAGGGTGTCTCCTTGATGTAGTACTCTCCCCCTTTTCCAATGTATGTGGTTTCCTCAGAGCTGATCTGCAGTGATTGTTATCTCTCTTCTGGGTCTAGCCACCCAGCAAGTCTACCAGGCTCTGGGCTGGTACTGGAGGTTGTCTGCATAGAATCCTGCGATGTGAACCATCTATGGGTCTCTCAGCCATGGACACCAGTACCTGTTCTGGTGGAGGTGGCAGGGGGGTGAAATGGACTCTGTAAGTGTTCTTAGCTTTGGTGGTTTAATGTTGTGCTTTTGTGCTGGTTGACCTCCTGCAGGGAGGTGGTGCTTTCTAGAGAGCATCAGCTGTGGTAGTATGGAGAGGAACTGTTGGTGTTCAGGGCCCTAGAAGTCTTAAGAGTGTGCATTATTTGTCTTCAGCTGCCAGGGTGGGTAGGGAAGGCCCATCAGGTGGGGGCAGGGCTAGGTGTATTTGAGCTCAGATTCTCTTTGGTTGGGTCTTGCTGTGGCTGCTGTTGGAGATGGGGGTTAAATTCCCAGGTCAATGCACTTGTGTACCTAGGAGGATTATGGCTGCCTCTGCTGAGTCATGCAGGTTGTCAGGAAAGTGGGGGAAAGCAGGCAGTCACAAGCCTCACCCAGCTCGCACGCAATCTGAAGGGCCGGTTTCACTCCCTCCATGCCCCCCAGACTAACGGCACCGAGTCTGTTTCCAGGCAGTGGGGGAGAAGGGCTTGAGAATTTGCCTGAGGCTACCCGCCTCCCAGCTGTGAAAGAAAAGGGCTTTGGTTCTTCTCCCACCTGTGGAGTCTGCACACCTGATTAGCGCCCTCACCTGAGTTCTGATCAGGGGGCTTCTCACCCTATTTAAATTGTTACAAAGTTCAGCTGGAGACTTTTCTCCTTGTGGTATTTTCCCCTCACCTCTGGCTGTCCTCCTGAAGGATCCGGGTGGTACCAGGCAAGAATGACCTGCTTGGGGACCCAGCCAGCTCCCAGAGCCTTTCCTGTTGCTTCCTCTACCCCGTATTTCACTCAACTCCAGGTTGCGTGAATTCACTCAGTTCCAGGTAAGGTCAGAAACTTCTCTCGCAAACTAGACCTTCAGTTTCCCCAGTGGGAATGTGTGTTCATGAGCAGAGGATCTCCCTTTCTCACTACCACAGTTTGGGCACTCACAGTATTGGAGTGTCTCCTGGGTCCTTCAGGGGCAGTCCGCTTTTTTCAGAGGGTCTGTGGGTCCTCTCAGGTTTCCTGGTTTTCTGCTTTTTCATATTAAATAATTTTCCAAAAATGTGTGATATAGTCATGTAGTTTTATCAATTATGTGCTATGCATAATAGTAATGGCAACTCACTCTAGGAAATAAAAGCAATTAGAGACTCATGATCACAAAAATAAAAATAAAATTATATATATATAAATACAAGTATGTGAGAGTGATCAGTAAGACACTTCTAAAAGTATTAATATATTGTAATATTCTGTGGGGGAAGTAAAACAGAAATACGAGTTCAAGGAGAAAAGATGTTCACATATTTTTTATTTTTTCCCATTGAAACAATCTTTTAATTTAAAATTTTATTTGTAAAAATTAGTACAAAATTTAATTACTTTTTGGTGTACAAGTTCATGTAACGACCACCATAATGATGACACAAATCAGGGGCATAAGCCCTCAAACCTCCTTTATGCATCTCTTTATAGCAACATTTCTTTCCCATGCCTAATCTACACCAACAACTAATCTATTCTTTTTTTATTATTATTATTATACTTTAAGTTCTAGGGTACATGTGCACAACGTGCAGGTTTGTTACATATGTATACATGTGCCATGTTGGTGTGCTGCACGCATTAACTCATCATTTACACTAGGTATATCTCCTAATGCTATCCCTCCCCCCACCCCCACCCACAATAGGACCCAGTGTGTGATGCTCCCCTTCCTGTGTCCAAGTGATCTCATTGTTCAATTCCCACCTATGAGTGAGAACATGCGGTATTTGGTTTTCTGTTCTTGTGATAGTTTGATGAGAATGACGGTTTCTAGCTGCATCCATGTCCCTACAAAGGACAAGAACTCATCCTTTTTTATGGCTGCATAGTATTCCATGGTGTATATGTGCCACATTTTCTTAATCCAGTCTGTCACTGATGGACATTTGGGTTGATTCCAAGTCTTTGCTATTGTGAATAGTGCTGCAATAAACATACGTGTGCATGTGTCTTTATAGCAGCATATTTATAATCCTTTGGGTATATCCCCAGTAATGGGATGGCTGGGTCAAATGGTATTTCTAGTTCTAGATCCTTGAGGAATCGCCACACTGTTTTCCACAATGGCTGAACTAGTTTACAGTCCCACCAACAGTGTAAAAGTGTTCCTATTTCTCCACATCCTCTCCAGCACCTGTTGTTTCCTGATTTTTTAATGATTGCCATTCTAACTGGTGTGAGATGGTATCTCATTGTGGTTTTGATTTGCATTTCTCTGATGGCGAGTGATGATGAGCATTTTTTCATGTGTCTGTTGGCCATACGAATAACTTCTTTTGAGAACTGTCTGTTCATATCCTTTGCCCACTTTTTGATGGGGTTGTTTGTTTTTTTCTTGTAAATTTGATTGAGTTCTTCATAGGTTCTGGATATTAGCCCTTTGTCAGATGAGTAGATTGCAAAAGTTTTCTCCCATTCTGTAGGTTGCCTGTTCACTCTGATGGTAGTTTCTTTTGTGTGCAGAAGCTCTTTAGTTTAATTAGATCCCATTTGTCAATTTTGGCTTTTGCTGCCGTTGCTTTTGGTGACTTAGACGTGAAGTCCTTGCCCATGCCTATGTCCTGAATGGTATTACCTAGGTTTTCTTCTAGGGTTTTTATGGTATTAGGTCTAACATTTAAGTCTCTAATCCATCTTGAATTAATTTTCATGTAAGGAGTAAGGAAAGGATCCAGTTTCAGCTTTCTACTTATGGCTAGCCAATTTTCCCAGCACCATTTATTAAATAGGGAATCCTTTCCCCATTTCTTGTTTCTCTCAGGTTTATCAAAGATCAGATGGCTGTAGATGTGTGGTATTATTTCTGAGGGCTCTATTAATTACAATATCTGTTATCTACTCGAAAATGCCATAAAAGTAGAATTTTATAGTGTGTAGTATTTTCAGACTTCTTCATTTTACTCAGCACAATGCACTTCAGATTTATCTAAGTTGTTGCAAGTATCAATTGTGTATTTTTTATATTACTGAATATTGTTTAAAATACCCTTTTCTATTGCATTGATTTATATCTTTGTCAAATAAATTGGTTATGTATGTGGGTCAATTTGGGGACTCTTTTTCTCTACTCAGTTGGTTTATGTGTCTTTTTGCCAATAGCATGCTGTCTTAATCGCTATGGCATTATAATAAACCTTAAAATTGGATAGTGTGATTTATTCCTGTTTTTCAAAATTATTTCAACTATGCTAGCTCCTTTGACCCTCAGTATAATTTTCAGGATTAGGTGAATCTGTTGAAATCTGTAAAAACAGTTGAGATTTTGATTAACATTGCATTAAATCTCTAGAACAGTTTGAGGAGGTTTGACAACTTGACTATGTTGAAACTTCCAGTCCACAAACATGCTATGTATTTTCATTACTTAGGTCTTTTAAATAATATTTAACCTACTTATTAGTCCTTGAGAATAAGAAGAATATTTCTAGATGTACAACTATGTTGCTTACAAATAAGAAGAGGTTTGTTCCTTCCTTCTAGGTAAAATTGTTATTTATTTTCCTTGCCTATTACACACTAGATAGGACTTCAATTATGGTGCTTAATAAAAGTATTGCAAAAGAACATTAGTGCCTTTTCCCCAAAATTAAGGTGAAAAAATGTAGTCTTTCAACATTATGTATAAAGTTAGCTGTAGATTTCTTGTAAAAATCTGTTGTCATAAATTGGTACTGAATATCGATAAAGGAATTATTTGTGTCAAAGTTTATATAACTACATAGTTTTTCTTTTTTCCCCCAGCTTTGCTGAGGTACAATTTTATACATAAAGCTGCACATAATTAACATATATAATTGGGTGACTTTGGATATATGTATTCCCTTGTGTTTTTATTATCACAATCAAGGTACTAAACATATTCATCACCTTCAGAAGTTTCTTTGGGTCCTTTTGTTTTTTGTTTGTTTGTTTTGTTCCTGTTTTTGCTAAGTTTATATTGTTTTGGATTGTTCATTACTAGTTTATAGAAATGCAACTGACTTTTTAATGTTGATTTCATATTCTACAACTTTACTGAATTTGTTTATTAGTTCTAACAGCTTGTGTGTTCATGTGTGTGTGTTTAATCTTTAGTGCTCTCTACATACAAGATCATGTCATCTGTATACAGAGATCATTTTACTTGTTCCTTTCAATTTCAGATGCCTTTCCTTTTTGTGTTGCCTAACTGCCCTTGTTAGGACTCAGTACAATGTTGAATAGAAGGTGGTAAGCATAGGTATCCTTGACTTATTCCAGATAAAAGAGAAAAAACTTTCAGTATTTGACTTTGAGTATTGATATGGTTTGGCTGTGTCCCCCCGCCCCACCAAGTCTCACCTTGAATTGTAAGTCCCACAATTCCTACATGTCGTGGGAGCAACCAGGTGGGAGGTGATTGAATTATGGCAGCAGGTCTTTCCTGCGTTGTTTTCTTGATAATGAATGAGTCTCGTGAGATCTGATGGTTTTAAAAAAATGGGAGCTTCCCTGCACAAGTTTCCTTTGCCTGCTGCCATCCACATAAGATGTGACTTGCTCCTCCCTGCCTTCCGCCATGATTGTGAGGCCTCCCCAGCCATGTGGAACTGAGAGTCCAATTAAACCTCTTTATTTCGTAAATTGCCCAGACTCAGATGTGCCTTTTACAGCTGCATGAAATGGACTAATACAAGTATAATGTTAGTTGTGGGCTTTTCATATATGGCCTTTATTGTGTTTAGGTAATTTTTTTCTATACCTAATTTGTTGACTGTTTTTATTGTGAAAGCATTTTGAATTTTCTCAAATGCTTTTTGTGCATCTGTTGAGATAAACTCGTGATTTTTGCCCTTCTTTCTCCCAATGTGGTGTGTCACATTTATTGATTTGTATCTTGAACTACCCTTGCATCCCTGGGATATCCCACTATATCATGGTGATATGGTTTGGATGTTTGTTCCCTCCAAATCTCATGTTGAAATGTATTCCCCAGTGTTGGAAGTAGGGCCTGGTGGGAGGTGTATGGGTTATGGGGGTAGAGTCCTCATGAACAGATTGGTGCTGTCCTTGTGGTAGTGAGTGAGTTATTGTGAGATCTGCTTGTTTAAAATGTGTGGCACCTCCCCTCACTCTTGCTCCTGCTCTCACCATGTAATATACTGATTCTTGCATTCCACCATGAGACCTTACCAGAAGGCAAGCAGATGCTGGTGCCATGCTTGTACAGTCTGCAGAACCATGAGTCAATTAAACTTGTTTTATTTATAAATTACTCCCAGTCTCAGGTATTTCTTTATAGCAATGCAAATGGACTAGCATTTATAGTGTATGATCCTTTTCATGTGCTGTTGAATTCAGTTTGCTAATATATTGTTGAGAATTTTTGCACCCATGTTCATCAGTGCTATTGACCTGTAGTTTTCTTTTTTGTGTGTGGTGTCATTGGCTTTGGTATCAATGATGCTGGCTGCATAAAATGAGTTTGAAAATGTTCCCTGTTCTATTTTTTGGAAGAGTTTAACAAGTGTCAGTATTAATTCTTCTTTAAATGTTCAGAAGAATTCATACATAAAGGCATCTGGTCCTCAGCTTTCTGTTGTTTGGATGTTTTTTGAATACTCATTCAATTTATATATTTGCTATTGGTTTGCTCAGGGTTTCTATTTCTTCTTAAATCAGTCTTGGTAGAATGTATATGTCTAGGAAATTACAAATTTCTTCTAAGTTGTTCAATTTGTTGGTGTAAAATCTTTCATAACAGTCCTTTCTGATCTTTTAAAAATTTTCTTGGCATCAGTTGTAATGTCTTATTTTTC
Organism: Colobus angolensis palliatus; assembly: GCF_000951035.1. Taxonomy (NCBI): domain Eukaryota; kingdom Metazoa; phylum Chordata; class Mammalia; order Primates; family Cercopithecidae; genus Colobus; species Colobus angolensis. The sequence continues at coordinate 1,475,354 of NW_012116999.1, forward strand.
ATTTCTGATTTTATTTATGTGAGTCTTCTCTCTTTATCTCTTAGTCTAGCTAAGGGTTTGTAAATTTTATCTTTTCAAAAACCCACCTCTTAGTTTCATTTATTTCTACACTGTTTTTTATCCTCTATTTAATTTATTTCAGCTCCAGCTTTTATTATTTCATTTTTCTGCTAAATTTGTCCTCACTTTGTTTTTCTTTTTATAGTTTCTTGAGTTTTAAAGTTAGTTTGTTTGAGACTTTTTTCTTTTTTAAATGTAGGCATTTATCACTATAACGTTTTCTTCTACAATTCCCTACTGCACTTGCTGTATCTCATAAGTTTTGGGATGTTGTGTTTCTATTTTCATTTTTTGAGATATTTTCTGATTTCCCTTTTGATTTTTTCTTTGACAAAAAGGTTGCTTAAGAGCATGTTGTTTAATTTCCATGTATTTGTGAGTTTTCTTTATTTAATTTTATTATTGATTTATAGTTTTATACCAGTTTGGGTGAAAAAGACACTTAAAATTATTTCAAACTTCTTTAATTTGTTAAAATCTTTTATGTTACCTAGCATGTGATCTACCCTGTAAAATATTCTGTGTGCACTTGAAAAGAATATGTATTCTGCTGCTATTTGGTAGAATGTTCTGTATATGTTAGGTTCATTTTGTGTCCGGAATTGGTGGGTTCTTGGTCTCGCTGACTTCAACAATGAAGCCGCGGACCCTCATGGTGAGTGTTACAGTTCTTAAAGATGGTGTATCCAGAGTTTATTCCTTCAGATGTTTAGATATGTCTGGAGTTTCTTCCTTCTGGTGGGTTCGTGGTCTCACTGACTTCAGGATTGAAGCTGCAGATCTTCACGGTGAGTGTTACAGCTCTTAAAGATGGCGCAGACACAAAGAGTGAGCAGCAGCAAGATTTATTGTGAAGAGTGAAAGAACAAAACTTCCACTGCATGGAAGGGGACCTGAGGAGGTTGCTGCTGCTGGTTCGGGTGGCCTGCTTTTATTCCCTATCTGGCCCCACCCACATCCTGCTGATTGCTCCATTTTACAGAGTGCTGATTGGTCCATTTTACAGAGAGCTGATTGTTTGGTTTTACAGAGAGCTGATTGGTCCATTTTGACAGAGTGCTGATTGGTGCATTTACAGTCCTTCAGCTAGACACAAAAGTTCTCCAAGTCCCCACCTGATTAGTTAGACACAGAGTGCTGACTGGTGCTTTTACAAACCTTTAGCTAGACACAGAGTGCTGATTGGTGCGTTTACAATCCTTTAGCTAGACAGAAAAGTTCTCCAAGTCGCCACCCGACCCAGAAGTCCAGCCAGCTTCACCTCTCAATCCCCCCTCTAAACAGGACACCCCAACTGCTGTTGGGAATTTGGCCGATGACTGCTCCAGCTACTTCCTGCTGGATAGGGGCAAAGAAGGGGCCCTGCAGTTGTAGTGTACTCCAGAGGGGAACTCTTTAGGCCAGTGGAAGGGCCAGCAGGTCGGTCCAGGGGTCCTCGACGGAAGTCGTTAGTTGAACTCATTTGGGGTTCCATTTGTAAGACCATCTGTTGCTTGATGGCCTCAATTCTAGAGGAAACAAATTTGACAAGAAGGTTAAAGATACAGGGCCTAAAGGTGAGTAACAGCAAGATGGTTGTCACAGGACCTAGAAAGGGGAGAAGCCATGTTGCCCAACTCCAGAGGTTGGTATATGAGTTTGAAAGGCGTCTCATTTCAGAAGCCTTTTGCTGTAAATGCCGGGTGGCATCTCGTACTATCCCTGAGTGGTTAGTGTAAAAACAACACTCTTCCCCTAAGAAGGTGCAGAGTCCTTTCTCAGCATTGAGGAGGTCTAGGCCTCAGTGGTTTTGGACAGTCACTGCTACCAAACAGTCTCTTTGGGATTGTAGAGTGAGGATAGATTTTGTTGTTTCTTGCAAACTGTCTGAGAAATCCTTTGAGAGTGTGTGGTAGTAGGATAATACATGTTACACTGTTAACTTTTTGCAAACTTTACGTTTGTTGAAAACCTTGTAAGTTTGGGATTTCAATTATTCTTTGCTATTAATAAGACCTCGTTCAGTCCATATTAACTTAAAATTGGTATAGATGGCTCCTTCCTGATTCTGGAAGTACTTTAAGGTTTGGCTGAGTGCAAACAACTCTCACGTTTGAGTAGACCAGTTATTAGGCAATTTTCCTAACTCTGCTTCTACAAGAGTTTCCTAGTTATTTACTGAATACCCATTGTGTCTTTTCTCCTTAATCGCCCAGGAGGAATCATCTATCGTCCTGTCCTGTCCTGAAGGGAATTCCTCCTAGATCTGGTCGGACATTTGTATGGTAATTAATTAAGATTGAGATCCCCTGTTAGGAAACCTGCTGGGTTAAGGATTTTTGATAGGAAGGCTATTGGTTATCAGTGGCCTCAGTGCTTTTGGGCTGAGACCTTGTTTACACTGACAACAAGGTGGTATTGGAGTGTTACAGGGTTACAGAGAAGACCTTCAATTTTCAATTATAGGTTTTAAATTTACCCTGGCTTTTAAAGGAATAGGGTGCACTGTTTTTTCTTTACTACTTCCATCTTTCTCTTTCTCTCTCTTTGACTTCTTCTTTGTCTGTCTCTCTCTTTCTTTCTCTTACTCCCTCTTTGTCTCTTCATCTTTCCTTCTTTGCCTTTCTGTCTCTCTCTCTTTCTTTCTCTTTCCTTCTCTTTCTTTGACTTTGTCTTTCTCTTTCTTTCTCTCTGACTCCCTCTTGTCTGTCTCTGCCTGTCTTTTTCTTTCATTCTCTCTTTCTCTCTTTGTCTCTCTGTCTCTTCCTCTCTCTCTCTCTCTCTCTCTCTCTCTGACTTTCTGTCTCTTTCTCTCTTTCTTTTCTGCTGGTGTTTCCCTGCCTTTGCCAGCCACTTATGCTGCTGTTCTCCCCTCTCCTTCCCCTTTTTGATGGCTTCAGGAGTGTAAGACTGCCATCTCTTTGGGTTTTTGCACTGCGTGCAATAACTCCATGGTTTCCTTGTGGTATTTAATGGGGGATCCCCCAGGGGTTAGGAACTCCCTTTCTTTCCATATTGCAGCATGGGCATGTAGTATTAGATAAGCATACTTGTTATCTGTATACACATTTATTCTTTTTCTCTTTCCCAGTTCTAAGGCTTGGTTAAGTGCCACTAGTTCTGCTAACTGGGTGCTGGTCCCTGGGGGAAGAGGCTTACTTTCAAGTATGTTTACATCACTAACTATGGCATAACCTGCCCTTCGTATCTCATTCTCCACAAATGAACTTTCATCAGTATATAGGTTAAGGTCAGGATTAGCTAAGGGGACTTCTAAGAAATCATCCCGGGCGGCATAAGTCTGGACTATAATTTGTTGGCAGTCATGCTCGATTGGTTCCCCATCCTCTGGGAGAAAAGTGGCAGGGTTGAGGGCCATACACATACATATTTAAGCACTGGTCCCTCAAGGAGTAATGCCTGGTATCTAAGTAGGAGGTTGTCCGATAGTCATAAACTTCCTTTGGCACCTAGCATGCCATTTACATCATGAGTAATCCAGACTGGGAGTTCCTTTCCTTGTATTATTTTGATAGCCTTTGACACTAAGCTGACCACCACCACAATTACCCATAAACAGTGAGGGCAGCCTCTTGCTACTACATCAGTTTCCTTACTTAGGTATGCCACTGGTTGTGGGGTTGTCCCATGAGTCTGAGTAAGGACTCCAAGAGCTATCCCTGCTCTCTCTGTGATGTATAAAGAGAAGTTTTGTCCTGTGGGAAGGCTTAAGGATGGAGCTTGAGTTTGTTCCTTCCAGTGCCCAGACTTCAGGGTTGATTCCCTCCTCAAGTAGGGGACAACAAATGGGTAACTTGTTCTCCATATTCATGTAGACAACACCTCCAGCTTTGGCTAATATATCCCTCCCTAATAAGGGTGTGGGACTTTCAGGCATAGCAAGAAAGGCATGTGAAAAGAGCAAAGTCTCCCAATTACAACTGAGGAGGTGGGAGAAATACCTGGTTACAGGCTGTCCCAGGATTCTTCGGATGTTAATGGATCTTGAGGACAGTCATCAAGGATAGGAGATTAACACTGAGAAGGCCATACCAGTGTCCAGGAGGAAGTCAATTTCCTGGCCCTCAATGGTTAAACATACCTGGGGCTCAGTGAAGGTGATGACATGAGCTGGTGCTTGCCCCGGGCACCCTCAGTCACATTCTTGGATCATCTGGTTGGGGGCTTCTGACCCATAGAACCATTGTGCTCTGGAGCAGTGCGTCTTCCAGTGATTGCCTTGGCATAGTGGATATGGACAAGGGGGTGGCTTGTTTCTCATTGGACAGCCTTTTTTAAAGTGTCCACACTGATAACAAGCCCTACCGGGTGATTGGCCTGCTCCATTTTCTGTCCTCTCTGAACCACCAAGGTTTGTTTGTCTGAGGGAGGGCCATGACTAAGGCTGTGGCCTTTCTCTGATCTCGCTTTTCCTTTTGGGCCTGTTCCTCTTGATCCTTAGTATAGAACACTGAGGTTGCCAGGTTTAATAATGCCTCCAAATTTTGTTCAGGGCCCAGGGCTTGCTTTTGGAGCTTTCTCCTGATATCTGCAGCTGATTGGGCAATAAACTTATCTTTTAGAATCAATTGACCATCGAGTGATTCAGGTGACAGGGGAGTATATTTTCTTAAGGCCTCCTGTAGCTCCTCAAGGAAGGCAGAAGGATTTTCTTCCTTTGCCTGAAGTATGGTGGACATCATTGAATAATTCATGGGCTTTTTCCTAATTCTCCTTAGTCCTTCTAGAACACAGATCAACAGATGTTTACGACTCCAGTTCCCATGATCTGAGTCAAAGTCCCATTGGGGATCCATACCGGGGACGTCTTGCTGACTGGTAGGGAATTTATCCCTTTCTTTGGATGTCATTCTATCATTTACCTGACTAAGATACCAGATATCTCCAAACTCTTGGGCTGCAGCTAAAGCCTCATTCTTTTCATTAAAGGTCAGGGTTTGATCTAACAATAGTATGACATCTCTCCAAGAGAGATAGAAGGTTTGCCCTAGACCCTGTAGGACATCTGTGTACCTATCAGGATCATCTGAAAACTTCCCCAGGTCTGCCTTAATCTGCTTTAAATCAGAGGGGGAGAGAGGGACATGTACCCAGGTTGGGCCAAATTCCCCTCCCCCTAGAGCTTGAAGGGGACATAAACGATAGCCTGGGGTTTTTTGTGGTCCTTTGGAGATTTCTTTGCTTATTTCCTTCTGGGCATGGGAAATTAGAGGAGGATTAGCATTAATAGGAAGGGGAGCTATAGGGAGGCTAGGATATGGGAGTAAGCTGAAGGTCCTCCTGTAGGATGTAAATTGCAAGCTTTGCATAGTTGTGTATTCTCCTTCGATGAAAAGAAAGTTTGGACATAAGGCATTTCACACCATTTGCCTTCCCTCTTACAGAAAAGGTCAAGCTACAGGATAGTATTGTAATTTGTACCTCCCTCTGGTGGCCATTTTTCCCCATCAGAGAGAGAATATTGGGACCAGGCCATAGTGCAGAAAAAAAAAGAGCTGCCTCTTTTTCAGGGTTTGCAGGTCAAATTGGTCCCAATGGCTTAGGATGCATTTCAAGAGTGAGCCTGTTGATGCCTGAGTGTTTCCCATCTGAAGGACAAAACCACCCATGGTTTAAGTTTGTTTTGTTTCTCCCCCTACCTAGGAACCCACAATGGTCCCTGGAACCTGCTGATTGGAATAGTTGTGCTCACCATTGCAGCAGCAGAAACAACCCCTGCCCAAGAATCCTCAACAGTCCCTGGACCCTGCTGATCGGAATAGTTGTGCTCAATGACATAGCAGCAGAAACACTAGTTTTCCTCCCAGACCACAAGGAGGACTGAGAAAAATTGGATTTAGTGGCCCTTACTGATGCATTCTCAAAAACCTGTTAGAGTCCTAAGAATTCTCTTGTTAGTATTGGGACTTTACCCATGTCCTATAAAGATGTTATGCCCCAAAAATGAAGTGGAGGGCCATACCCTGAGGGAGGGAAGGGATCTCCAGAGTTGGAAGAGTGATGCCTTTTGTCCCCACTTATATTAATAGGAAGGATACAATTTCTGAGGCTCCCCATATCCTAGCTTCAGGAACAGTTTTTGTAAGGCCTGCTTGTCTGAGGAGGGATCTTAAAATTCCAGATAGTCCCCCCTACATCGGGGCTTTGGGCAAAAATTATGTCTTTCTGATTGGTGCGCCCACATGGCTAAAGAAGGTAACAGAGTCCTGGAATTTATACTAGAAATCATTCTTATAGGAGAAACTAGAAAAGCACTAGAGACAGGGAGTGGTTTTTAGAAGCAGGACTAGCCTCGGAGAAGAGAGGTGAGTGGAAGTTTGTCTGGCAGACATTAGGACCCAGGAGGCAAGGGTCAGGGTAGATAGAATAGATGGTGAGTCTCGCTTGGGCGACATGATTTTGAGAGTTCTGCTCATGGTCGCAGGGTCAACCAACTTGTTGTCAGGACCCTGGAGCTGAATGGCTTTCCTCTCTGTCAAACAGGAAAAGCAGAAGCTGGTTCCAGGCAAACGAACACTCCCAACTCCAAAGAGTTGGGGGTTGTTAGAGAGCCCTTTCCCTGAAAGCCTGACACCTACCTGTGTCTTTAGTCTGCTACCAGTGCTAGTCACTTTTAACTGGCTGATAGGTGCCTGGTATTTAGCCCCCAAATTCTAAGGAAAAATAGGACAGAATAGCAAGCAAAAGAGGTCCAATAGTACTCACCGCTTGGCGATAGGCAATAGTCTCACTGCTTGGTGATAAGCGATGGTCCCTTCGTGGTTGCCAAAATGTGTTCAGAATTGGTGGGTTCTTGGTCTCGCTGACTTCAAGAATGAAGCTGCAAACCCTCACGGTGAGTGTTACAGTTCTTAAAGATGGTGTGTCCAGAGTTTGTTCCTTCAGATGTTCAGATGTGTCCGGAGTTTCTTCCTTATTGTGGGTTTGTGGTCTCGCTGACTTCAGGAGTGAAGCTGCAGACCTTCATGGTGAGTGTTACAGCTCTTAAAGGTGGTGCGGACCTAAAGACTGAACAGCAGCAAGATTTATTGTGAAGAGCGAAAGAACAAAGCTTCCACAGTGTGGAAGGGGACCCGAGAGGGTTTCCGCGGCTGGCTCAGGTGGCCTGCTTTTATTCCCTTATCTGGTCCCACCCACATCCTGCTGATTGGTCCATTTTACAGAGTGCTGATTGGTCCATTTTACAGAGAGCTGATTGGCCAGTTTTACAATCCTTTAGCTAGACAGAAAAGTTCTCCAAGTCCCTACCCAACCCAGAAGCCCAGCCGGCTTCACCTCTCAATTTGATCTATAGTGTTGTTCAAGTTTGCTATTTCCTTACTGATTTTCTGTCTGGATAATCTATCCATTAGCAAAAATAGAGTATTGAAGTTCCTATTTTTTTGCTATCTATTTCTACGTTCAGATCTGTCAATATTTGCTTTGTATGTTTAGGTGCTTTAATGTTAGGGTAGATTTTTATAGTTGTTATATATCTTTCTTTTGAATTCAAACTTTTTTCACCATACAATAAACATCTTTGTCTCTAGAGAGTCTATTACTTAAAATCTGTTTTGTCTGTATAAGTATAGCCACTCCAGCTCTCTTTTGATCAAAATTTTCATGGAATATTTTCATCCATTCTTTTTTAGCTTATGTGTATTCTTAAATCTAAGGTAAGTCTTTTGTAGACAGCATGTAGTTAGGTCTTTTAAAAAAATTCATTCCATGGAATCAACCCAAATGCCCATCAGTGATAGACTGGATAAAGAAAATGTGGCACATATACATCATGGAATACTATCCAGCCATAAAAAGGAATGAGATTGTGTCCTTTGCAGGGACATGGATGGAGCTGGAAGTTGTTATCCTCAGCAAACTAACACAGGCACAAAACAACAAACACTGTATGTTCTCACAAGTGGAAGCCAAATAATGAGAATACATGGGCACATGGGGAAAACAACACCCACATGGGTCTGTCAGGGGGTGAGAGGAGGGAGAGCATCAGGAAGAATAGCTAATGGATGCTGAGCTTAATACCTAGGTGATGGGTTGATCTGTGTAGCAAATCACCATGGCACACATTTACCTATGTAATGAACCTGTATATCCTGCACATATACCCTGGAACTTAAAAGAAAAGTTGACAGAAAAAAATTATTCAACCACTGTGTATCTTTTAATTAAAGAGTTTAATTCATTTACATTTAATTGAATTACTGATAGGGAACGTTTCACTTTTGCCATGTCATTTTTTTTCTGTTTGATTTGTATTTCTCTTGTTCCTCTCTTCTCTTGATGTTTTTCTTTGTGGTTTGACAACTTTTTGTAGGGATATCTTTAATTATTTTCTGTTTATCTTTTGTGTATCTATTATCAGATTTTTTTCTTGTGGTTACCATGAGGCTGACATTGAACCTTTTATAGTTATAACAGTCTATTTAAAGCTGATAATAAATTAACTTTTGTTGCATACAAAAGCTGTAACCACTTATCCCCCCACACAAACTTTATGTTATTCATGTTAGAGTTTACTTCTGAAAAATATTGTGCATGAATCAACACATTTTTGTGGTTACTCTAAATATTCTTGTCTTTTAATTTTTATACTAGGATTAAAAGTGACCTATGTGCAACCATTACATTACTACCATGTTTTGTGTTTTCTTATATATTTACCTTCAGCAGTGAGATTTCTACTCACATGACTTGTGTTGCTGCTCAAAATCCGCTTTTTTCAAACTTGAAGAACTCCCTATAGTATTTCTTATATGGTAAGTATAGTGGTGACAAATTTCTTTTTGTTGTTGTTGTTGTTTATCTGGACAAGTCTTTCACTCTACTTCATTTTTAAGGACAGTTTTTCTTGGTATAGTATTCTTAGAATGTAGTTTTATTTTTCTTTCAGTACTTTGACTATATCATTGCACTCTCTCTTAGCCTGGAAAGTTTCTGTGGAAAATGCATTTATATTCTTATAGAGGATCCCTTGCATATGACAAGTCATTTTTCTCTTTGTTTTCAAAATTCTGTAATTTTGAGTTTTGACCGTTTGATTATAATTTGTCTTGGTGTAGACCTCTGAAAGTTTAACCAATTTGGACAATATATGGCTTGATGTATCTGGATGTTCATTTACCTCCCCAGATTTGGGAAGTTTTCAATAACTATTGCTATAGAAAAATCTTTCATCTTATTTCTCTTTCTCTTCTCTTTTTGAGACTCCCATTTTGCATATATTATTTTGCTTGATGATGTCTCATAAGTCTTCATTTTTCTCATTATTTTATCTTTTTATTCCTCTGACTGGATAATTTAAAATGACCTGTCTTTGAGTTCACTAATTCTTTCTTTCACTTGATTGGGTCTGCTGTTGAAGTTTTCTTTTAAATTTTCTGTTCAGATATGTACGTTCTTCAGCTCCATGCTTTTTGTTTGGTTTTATTTTGCGGTTTCTATTTCTTTGTTGAACTTCTCATTTTGTTCAGGCTTTTGTTTTTTTCTGATTTTGTTTTGATATCTATATGCGTTATCTTTCAGCTCACTGAGCTTGCTTAGGATGGTTATTTTGAAATATTTCTCAGGAAATTTGTGGATACCTATTTCTTAAAAGTCAATTACTGGAGCATTTTATATATATATATATTTGGTGATGTCATGTTTCCCTGATTCTTTGTAATCCTTGTATTCTTGTGTTGGTGTTTGCAAATTTGAAAAAGTAGTCACTTCTTCCAGTCTTTACAGACTGGCTTTAGCAGGGAAAGACTTTCCCCAATCATCCAAGATTGGGATTCTAGGCAGGTCAACTAGTGTGATCTGTAGGTGGGTGAGGTCTGCTGTATGGGCCTGATGATGGTCAGGGCCTGCCATCATGGTCTTTGGAGGGCATGGGGTCTCCTTCTTGTGTGTGCAGTTGGACAAGGCCAGCTGGAGGGACTTCATGGTCAGACAGGGCCAGCAGGCTGATTTCCGTGTTTTGCTGGTGTTAATGGCAAGACTTTGCATTTGAGCAAGGCCACTATTGAGGGGTTTTCCATGTTCAGGTGGAGCAGCTGGCTGGGCTTTGCATTCAAGCAGGGCCAGATAGTAGAGGGCATACTTTTGCAGGGCTGATGGCACGGATTGCATTTGGGTGAGGCCACTGATGGGTGCTGTAGAGCTACTGCCAAAATCTGTGTGCAGCAGCCACTGAGAGCTCCTGCCACTTTTCTTTATTTCTAGCTCTCCCTGAATTTGCTAGCTCTTCTAACTGCCCATATGTTTTTCATTAAGTGAGACAGAATGAACCTCTTGAGCAGTGCCCTGGAAGGAAGTAAATATCCACTTCAGTCTCTCTTTTCTTCACTGGAGAAATCATAGGCTGAAGATACCTTTCTAGACACTGTGCTGTGCCAACATGGGGAAGGTCAATTTGAACATATTGCAATGGGTTTTTTTGCCTTTTAAATGTTGTTTTTCTCAGTTTGGGTGCTCTTCTAGGGTGCTGTAACCTTTTCCTTGGTTCCAAAATTCTCATACAGGCATTCTAATGCATGGATAGTTGTTAAAATGGTGTTTTTGTGGGAGTACTAGTACTGCGGAGCTTGTATTCCACTATCTTGCTGATGTTCTACATATTTTTAAATGTTTAAGGTTGGATATCAAATCTCTGCAGTAGTTAGATTCCACTGGACACACTTAGAATAGGGATATAGCAGCTTTATTTGACAAGTCAGTATTTTCAATATGCCAGATAGGATATCCTTTTAGTCTATTTAAACTTATGACACATGTTAGCCTAAACATGTACCAGGGAATACATTGTTTTTAAAAAGTCTTTGAGGGGTTCTGTGAGAAAAAGAAATAAAACAACTGCTACAAATGAATGGCAACGGTTTTCAATGCCTTGATGGTGGGTATTTTCTCCTCCAGGTGTTCAATATCACTAGTGATTTACAACCCAGCCTGAGCACACAGACACGCTCTTGGGAAAACTGTGTCTCAGAAAGGTTCCAGGAGCCACTGCGGTTGGTTGGTGGTTGGCTCCCTGGACTGCCTGGCTTTCTTGGGCAAGTTCCCAGGGGGTTGTGCCCTTCAACAGGGCCCCTTTGTGATAGTGTTGTGATATAAGATATGGCTGGTTTTGCTGGATACAACTCTGTTTCCCCAAACTCTTTCATTCCCACTCTTTTTCTAAACTCCATCTATCCAGAAGCTGATCCTGGACAAGGATCTGCATTTTTTTTTTTTTTTCTGCCAGTGCATAAAAGCCCCTGAGTGGTCCATGTCAGTGAGAACTCCTCTGAGATGGTGGAAGGACAGGCTCTGACCACAAATGATCAGAGAAATGGAAAGCAATGGTTGACTTTAGCAAGAATATGTGGTGAATGTAAGTGATAATGATCCTTTCCAAGGAGTACACCAAGAACACTGACTCAGTCTCCTAGACAGCCAGTTCTGCTTTCACCCCTGCTGATCTGATATGCTGTGGTAAAGGCATAGTGGAAATAGATTTTGCAAACTTCTCCACCTGATACAATCATTCTACCTCTCATCTGAGATACATGTTTGTTTTGTCCAAGTCTCAGATCCTTGTCCACTTTGCCAAGATGTCACTAACAGGACTACCCAGAAAACTTCCAGAGAAGGATTTGAGACTTGAGCAAAGTAAATATGTATCTCAGTTGAGAGATGTAAATCCTTTGAAAAACATAAACAACCATATAAATTCATTTATTCCACAAATACTTTAAGTACTTGCTATGTGATATGCACTCCTTAGGCACTTGTGCTACATATATTAGTAGAAAAACAGACCAAGATCACTGCCTTCCTGAAGCTTATATTTGTGCTAATGATCATAGATAACAAGTAGATATGTTCCTTGATTTACAATGGTTTCCCAATGAACCCACTATAAGTTGAAAATATCATTAAGTCAAGAGCCATCGTGGTACCTAATGTGGTACCTATATGATACCTAATGTGCCAAGCCCTGTTTTAAGTGCTTTACATGTATTAACTCTTTTAATGCTTATCACAACCCTGCAAGAAAGGAACTATTGTATGCTGTTGTACCACATATTGGAAAACCAAAAGAATCCACAGACTCTTTGAAATAAGTGGCAGGCTGCAGCCTACTCTGTGAGATGGGTGAAAGACTGTCAAGTCCCCAGAGTGTGAGTGAGGGAGAGTCTGCTTCTGAGTACACATTCCCACTGGGAAATCTGAAAATCCAGACTACAGGAGAAGGCCTTAACATTACCCAGAGCTAGAATGGATTTAGGGAGTTGTGTGAAATATGAAATTAGAAGCAGCAGTGGAAAGTGCCTTGCAGGCATTTCCAGTTTCCACTGTGAACTGAGGGAAGCCATTCCTGATGATATTTCACAAGGGCCCTGAGGGAAGTCAGCCAATGAGCTCAGAGAGGGATCACAGGGTGAAAGAGGCTCCCAACTCTATTTTGTGATTTAATCTTGGGTGGGGACAAACTCCCTTGACCAGAACCTTGTTTGGATAGTCAGCAAGTGAAAAGTACACTGCAGACACCAGTGCAGGAGCTGGGCACCTGGCCTTGTGGGCAGATGGAGAAGGGCATGGCCTCAAAGCCATGGTTGCTATCTCTGCAGAGATGCTGCTGGCCTGGGGCAGGTCTGAGATGAGTGCAGACTGCCTGGATCTAAACCTGTTGCTATTAGCAGAGCACTGCAGGATAAAGATTGGCCTCACCAACTTTGTGGGAGCCAGGGGAGGTTTACTGCTGCCTGCCACTCCCTACTCCCTTTGTGAACTCTTCTGTGCAGTAGAGGCAGTTATACTCTCCTCTATACCTTACCACAGTGGACTGAGAACCACCTCCCAACCTTCTCAGGGGCCTCAGCCTGTCCCGCACAAGGAGAGTCAGAGTGCAGAGCCACCTAACCCTACCTCCACCTGGTGGTATCCTTCTACCTGCCCTGGTAGCTTAACACAAATGACATAAACTTTTGGGAGCTTTATAATCGCCCTCCACCCAACCCGCCCCCTGCTTTACTTGAGAAACCAGAATACTTTCCCTGGGCAACTTAGGGAAAGCTCAAATCCCACTGCTACTATCACAGCTGGTGCTCTTTTGCAAGTGCCACCTTCTGAATGGAGGTCAACCAACACAGGCCAGTAGGCATCTCTAAATAGAATAACAGTGTGCCCAGGAAGGAGAAAACAACTGAGTGACCTCAGCCATTACCACCACCTGCAACACCCTGGCTAACCAGAGGTCCTGAATATGTCCACATGAAAAGTTCACTACTATTATAACCAGTATTCAAGAAAGCCAGCACACTAAGTCTATCTACAACCAAGGAATGTCAGAGTCTATGTCATGACCCTGCCACCCCCTTCAGAGCTGGTGCTGGTATCCACTGCTGGGAGACTTGAAGACTGGCCACATCACTGGATCCCTTGCAGATATTCCCCAGCACTAGCCCAGAGTCTGGTAGCCCCACTGGATGGCTAGACTCAGAAGAACAATAACAGTCACTTTAGTCTGGCTATCAGGAATATATCATGATCAAGCAGATTTCATCCCAGGAATGCAGGGATGGTTTAACATATGCAAGTCAATAAATGTGATACATCACATAAACAAAATTAAAAGCAATAACTGTATGATCATTTCAATAGATGAGGAAAAGCATTTGATAAAATCCAGCATCCCTTTATGATAAAAACCCTCAATAAAATAGGCATAGAAGGGAAATACCTCAAAGTAATAAAAACCAATTCAAAATGGATTAAATACTTAAATCTATGACCTCAGACTACAAAACCACTACCAGAAAACATTGTAGAGACTCTCTAGAACATTGGACTGGGCAAAGATTTCCTGGGTAGTACTCAACAAGTATAGGCAACCGAAGTAAAAATGGACAAATTAGATCACTTCAAGTTAAAAAGTTTCTGCACAGTGAAGGAAACAATCAACAAAGTGGAGAGACAACCCACAGAATGAGAGAAGAGATTTGCAAACTACTCATCTGACAAGGGATTAATAATCAGAATATATAAGGAGCTCTACAGGAAAACATTCTGATAATCTGATAAAAAAATGGACAAAATATTTGAATAGACATTTCTCTAAAGAACATATACAAATGGAAAACAGGCAAATGAAAAGATGCTCAACATAATTGATTATTAGAGAAATGCAAATCAAAACTACAATGAGATATCATCTCACCTAGTTAAATGGCTTACATCCAAAAGACAGGCAATAACAAATGCTGTCAAGGATGTGGAGAAAAGGGAACCCTTGTATACTGTTTGTGGGAATGTGGAATTAGTACAACCATTGTGGAGAACAGTTTGAAAGTCCCTCAAAAAACTAAAAATTGAGCTACCATAGGACCCACCAATCTTACTGCTAGGTATATATTCAAAAGATGGGAAATCAGTATATCCAAGAGATATCTGCACTCACATATTTGTTGCAGCACTGTTCACAATAGCCAAGATTCAGAAGCAACCTAAGTGTCCATTAACAGATGAATGGACCATGAAAATATGGTAATTATACATAATGAAGTAATATCTAGCCAAAAAAATGAGATACCTTTATTTGCAACAACATGGATGGAACCAAAGGTCATTATGTTAAATGAAATAAGCAAGGTACAGAAAGACAAACTTTGCATGTTCTCACTTACTTGTGGAAGCTAAAAATTAAAACAAATGAACTCATAGAGATAGATAAAAGAAGGATGGTTACTAGAGGCTGGGAAGGGTAATGGGAGGTGGGAGATGAGGTGTGGATTGTTAATGGGTATAAAAAATAGAAAGAATGAATAAGACCTAGTATTTGATAGCACAACAGGGTGACTATAGTCAATATCAGGTAATTATACATGTGAAAATAACTGAAAGAGTATAACTGGATTGTTGGTAACACAAAAAATAAATGCTTGAGGGAAGAGATACCCTGTTTTTCATCATATGATTATTACACATTGCATGCCCAAATGAAAACGTCTCATGTACCCCACAAATATACACCTACTATATACCAACAAAAATTAAAATTAAAAAAGTTTAAAAAAGACTGACTCTTCCCCAATTAAGAGAACATTCCTCTTGCCTGAATGCCTTTGAGCTGGGTCATTGGCTTTTTCCTGCCTTCAGACTCAAACTAAAACATCAGTTTTGCTGGGATCTTAATCTTGTCATCCTTCAGACTGGAAATACAACATCAGTTTTCCTGGTTTTCATGACTTTGGATCCAGATTGGAACTATATCATTGGCTCTCCAGCATCTCCAGCTTGCTGACTCACCCAGCAGATCTGGAAATTTGTCAGCCTCCATAAATGTGTGAATCAATTTCTTACAATACATCTCTTTCTCTATACATATACATTCCATTTATTTGCTTTCTGTGGCATACCATAATACGTGCTCCTATCTTATCCTATATGTTACTACTGGACTTGGAGTCAGAACACTTGGGAATAACTTCACGGTTTTAGACAATTATTTTATCTCTCCTGGCCTCTATTTATATGTAAAATAAAAAATTGGATTAGGTAATCTGTAAGCATCAATCTTCTATGGGTCTTCAACTCTAGGAATGTGTGATCTAGCTTATGTAGCTGAGAAATAAAAACATTTGGCCAACCTAAGTAACTCCTCTTCCGTGTTTACAATGATTTCTGCAAGCAAGAAAGAGTATAGTGGTTTTGAGGGATGACTAGGTATGGGTGATCCTGGATTCTTTATCTATCTTTCTGTCCTTGACTATGCTGCCACTAATGTATGCTATTAGTTCAGCATAGAAGTAATCTAGACTGTTCCACTTTAAGCAGCCGGAAGCTCTGTACAAAATGGAATAAGCTTGTTTACATTTGCTTTGCTCCTTCATTTAATTTGGGGTAGATTTATTTTTTATTTTACTTGCTTTTTGAATTAAAAAAGTAATTTGAGCTCATTGTAATCAAACAAAACAAATTATGTATCTATATTTATATATGTGTGTATATTATATACATACACACATATTTGTATATCATACATACATGCATATATATATGTGTGTGTGTATAGATATATAAATATAAAATATATATATGTAAAGAGTTTACACTCCTCCACTATCATCCCACCCCAGCAAAATTACCAGTTTGGATTAAAAACCAGTATATTGTAGTATTCTATTTTATTTGATATTTCCTTTATTAATAGCAGCTATTTTATTTTTTGCATAGGCTTGTTGGTGATATAAAACTCCTCTTGGGTCATGACCTGTTTCTTTTTCCCAGTTTTTCATTTGACAAATGTGTACATTCTTGTAATCACCACTCTGATGAAGTATAGGACATTTACAGCATCCCACAAGTTTCCTTTAGTCCAATACTGCCCCCAAGAAATAACCATGGTTCTCACTTTTATTATCACAAATTGAATTTAGCATGCTCCTGAATTTCATATAAATGGAATCATTCAGTGTGTACTTTTATTGTGACTCCTTTCCCCTAACATGATGTTTTTGACATATATCTATGTTTTAAGATATATCAGTAGTTTGTTTTTTTAAAATACTGTACTCTATTCCATTGTGTGTGTGTACATATGTAATATGTGTGCATATATCTATGTATGTATGTATATATGTATTACTCCGTTTTCACACTACTGATAAAGACATACCTGAGATTGGGTAATTTACAAAAGAAAGAGATTACAGCTCCACATGCCTGGGGAAGCCTCACAATCATGGCGGGAGGCAAGGAGGAGCAAGTCCCATCTTACACGGATGGCAGCAGGCAAAGAGAGAATGAGGAAGATGCAAAAGCAGAACCCCCTGATAAAACCATCAGATCTCGTGAGACTTATTCACTGATATGAGAATAGTATAGAGGAGACTGCCCCCATGATTCAATTATCTCCCAGCAGGTCCTTCCCACAACACATGGGAATTATGGGAGTACAATTCAAGATGAGATTTGGGTGGGGAAGCAGAGCCAAACCATATCATTCTACCCCGGCTCCTGCCAAATCTTATGTCTTCGCATTTCAAAACCAATCATGCCTTCCCAACAGTCCTCCAAAGTCTTAACTCATTTCAGTGTTAACTTAACGGTGCACGGTCCAAAGTCTCATCTGAGACAAGGCAACTCCCTTCTGCCTATGAGCTTATAAAATGAAAGCAAGCTAGTTATTTCCTAGATATAACGGGGGTACAGACATTTGGTAAATACAACCATTCCAAATGGGAGAAATTGGCCAAAACAAAGGGGCTACAGGACCCATGCAAGTCCAAAATCCAGTGGTGCAGTCAAATCTTAAAGCTCCAAAATGATCTCCTCCCTCCTGGTTACTTTCACGGGCTGGTGTTGAATGTCTGTGGCTTTTCCAGGCACACGGTGCAAACTGTCAGTGGATCTACCATTCTGGGGTCTGGAGGATGGTGGCCCTCTTCTCACAGCTCCACTACGTGGTGCCCCAGTAGGAAATCTGTGTGGGAGCTGCGATCCCACATTTCCCTTCTGCACTGCCCTAGGAGAGGCTTCCCATGAAGTCCCTGCCCCTGCAGCAAACTTCTGCCTGGGCATCCAGGCATTTCCACACATCTTCTGAAATCTAGGCAGAGGTTCCCAAACCTCAATTCTTGACTTCTGGGCACCTGCAGGCTCAACACCACGTGGAAGTTGCCAAGGCTTGGGATTTGCACCATCGGAAGCCATGGGCGGAACTCTACATTGGCCCCTTTCAGCCACAGCTGGAGCAGCTAGGACACAGCTTGAGGACCCTGTGCCTGGCCCAGGAAATCACTTTTTCCTACTAGGCCTCTGGGCTTGTGATGGGAGGGGCTGCCATGAAGACCTCTAACATGCCCTGTGGATATTTTCTCCATTGTCTTGGGGATTAACATTTGCCTTCTCATTATTTATGCAAATATCTGCAGCTGGCTTGAATTTCTCCTCAGAAAAGGGATTTTCTTTTCTATCACATTGTCAGGCTGCAAATTTTTCAAAGTTTTATGCTCTGTTTCCCTTTTAAAATTGAATGTTTTTACCAGAAACAAGTCACCTATTAAATGCTTTGCTGCATAGAAATCTCTTCTGCCAGATACCCTAAATCATTTCTCTCAAGTTTAAAGTTCCACAAATCTCTAGGGCAGGAGCAAAATGCTGCGTCTCTTTGCTAAAACATAACAAGAGTCACCTTTGCTCCAGTTCCCAACAAGTTCCTCATCTCCATCTGAGAACACCTCAGTCTGGACCTTATTGTCCATACCAGCATTTTGGGCAAAGCCATTCAACAAATCTCTAGGAAGTTTCAGCCTTTCCCATATTTTCCTGTCTTCTTCTGAGCCCTCCAAACCGTTCCAACCTCTGCCTGTTACCCAGTTCCAAAGTCGCTTCCACATTTTTGGGTACCTTTTCAGCAACACCCCACTCCACTGGTAGCAATTTACTGTATTAGTCCTTTTTTCATGCTGTTGATAAAGACATACCCAAGACTGGATAATTTGCAAAAGAGGTTTAATTGAACTTGCAGCTCCATATGGCTCGGGAAGTCTCACAATCACCACGGGAGGCAAAGAGGAGCAAGTCGCATCTTACATGGATGGCAGCAGGCAAAGAGGAAGATGTAAAAGCAGAAACCCCTGATAAAACCATCAGATCTCATGAAGCTTATTCACTACCACGAGAACGGTATGAGGGAAACCGCCCCCATGATTCAATTATCTCTCACTGGGTCCCTCCCACAACATGTGGGAATTATGGGAGTACAATTCAAGATGAGATTTGAGTGGGGACACAGCCGAACCATATCTATAAATATATCTACACCTAATCTCACAATTTATCCATTCTACTGTTCATGAATATTTGGGTTGTTGCCAGTTTGGGGCTCTTATAAATAAAATGGCTGTGAACATTTGCAACAAGGCTTTGGATAGTCATATAAGCTATATTCTCTTGGGTAAATATCTAGGATAGGAACCACAGGAGAGACACATGTTGAACCTTAACAGATAATACCAAACTTTTTCCAAAGTGGTTGAACAAATTTAAATTTCCAAAAACAACATATGAGAATTCCAGTTGTTCCACATCCTCCCCATCACTTGGTCTTGTTAGTCTTCTTTATTTTAGCCATTTGGTGGGGGAATAGTGCTAACTCATTTTGGTTTGAATTTATCTCTGTTTATATTTTCTTTCGTGGAATAGCCTCATTTGGGAGTTAGTGGCATTTCTTCCTTGCAAGGAAAACTAGGTTTTGAAAGTTTCCAACAAATGTAAATACAGACACAGAGGAAGAGGGCCAGGGAGAAGCATCTCTATCTACCCTAATTTTTCACAAATTCCATCACAAAAACCTAGCCACCAGTCATTAAGAGCTTAAACTAGGTCACAGTTCTTGAATCCATACAAGGTAAAATACAGTCTGAGTTTTCTAAATCCAAACCTCTCACTGGGCCTTAGAGGCGGAGTGGCTTTTACATGTGGATTACACAGTTTAATTAAAGATACTGGTTTGGAGAATAAGAAGACTGCTTGAGGACACCCAAGCCTTCTTCAATGTAAAGCAGAAATCCAAACTTGTTGGTTCACAAGATGAAATATTTTATTTGGCTTTCATGTTGTTGTAGTTTTGAGGCCAGCATTTAAAAATTCAGGCATCTCCTATGAAAATCATTTGCATCTGTCTACAATCAGCTGGAGCTCAGTAGCAGCTGGCTCCACAGTCCTCACTACTTTTTTTTGCTCTCTGACATGGAGGAGGCTTGGTGTCAGGTTTTCTGATGACAGACTCACAGTATTCATTTATGTTACCCATTTTGTACCTACAGGTAATTGAATTTGTGGCCTGATGTAAAATACTGTTATGGAAAGGCAACAGACTCAGACTTTTTCAGAGTATCATTTCCTAATAATTTACATGAATGGGAGAGGAGAGAGAGAGAGTTTAAAGTCCTGAGATAAATTGCTTGTCTTCTTTTTTTAAAACTTTATTTTTTATTATACTTTAAGTTCTAGGGTACATGTGCACAACGTGCAGGTTTGTGACATATGTGTACATGTGCCATGTTGGTGTGCTGCACCCATTAACTCGTCATTTACGTTAGGTGTATCTCCTAATGCTATCCCTCCCCCCATTGCTTTTCTTATCAGCTCCTTAGTACCCTAAAGTTAGAAAGGTACTTCTCTACAATTTTACATAGCTCGAATATGCCAAATTAGCTAGAGAAACTTTAGCAAGCTCAAAGTGGCCCCTTTTCCATTATGAGATAGCAGTGCATTGTGACATGGAGCTCAGGATCATATCTAATAACAGAAGAAATGTGGATGCTCCTGACAGAAGAGAAGTAAGTTCAGTCTTTTTAAAACAGAGCAATCTTTTAGAAAAGATTTTATTCTTGGACTTTCAGAGGGTTTCATCCCTTTCTTGACCCAGTTGAGAATGACCTACCACTCCAGCTAACAAGGAAGTTAACTGGGAGAGGCAATAGTAGTGGCTTCCTTCTTAAGTGTAGAGCAGGGTTTCAGTAGTTCAGTGCACCAGAAGCACATAAAAGGTATACTGAATTCAAGATCGCTGGGCCATACCCCCAGAACAAGTCCTCTAGGGAGCTTGTTAAAATGCAGATTTTATTCATTAGGTCTGGAGTGTTGTCCCCAAATTTACATTTCTAATAAGTTCTCAGGTGCTGCAAGTGCAGCGGTCGGTCCAGGGACAACACTTGGAGAACCACTGGTGAAGTTCTTAACCACTGGTGAAGAGGGATAACTCACAGGTTACTATATTAAGGATTTATATTCCAGCAGGGTTAGACAAAAATTATAACACAATAGATTTAATTGAAGGTTCTAAATACATGCCTTCCATTGCTAATTAGCCTGATTTTTTTTTTCTGTAAACAGCTCAGGAATTGGAAAGGTTTAATAGTTTTTTTTGCTGTTGTTGTTGTTTGCTTGTTTTTTAGAGGGAGACAGGACACAAAAGCAATCAGTGAATACTTGACTCAATTGAAACTGAAACCTAAATTCTTCAGTTCTCTCTGGGGAGTCACTTCAGTAGCCAGTCATAAACACTCTACTCTCTGGTTTTGTTGCTGAAGTTTGGAAGTCCCCATGATAGATCAGAAAGTGCTGGGCTTGCATGACATTGGAAGGGACCACTGTTAGACAGCAAGACCAGGCCAGTTCTAAAACTAGAATGGGCAAGCTGGAAAACTGATAAAATGATTCCTTCTCTCCCTGGTGAGTTAAAAGGTAGGATCTTGCTCTCAAGAACTACTCTAGAGCCTCTCCCTAAGGCATTCCCTCTCTGTTTCTCTGTCTCTGTCTTTCTCTTATTTTCATTGCAGTCAATCATTCTAAGGTAGCCAATGTATATCTTTTTGTGTTCTTGAGAAATCTGCATAAATTTTTAATTTATATAAATGGTGTTATCAATCTCACTCTGCTTTTCCCACTCAGATGGAAGATTTTATGACTCATCTACCTTGATAGGTGCACCCCTAACTTCAGCAAGCATCAGAATCACCAGGGGATGTTAGAAAAATATAGATTTCTGGTTTACTTTAAGAGATTTTTTTCAGTAGATTCAGGATAGGGCCTAGAAATCTGTATTTTAAACAAATTTATTCAGGTATAATCAACTTACCATAAAATTCACCTATTTTTAAGTATATGCCTGTTTTGGTAAATTTGTGGAGTTGTGAAACCATTACCATGATCTAGTAAGAACTCTGCATTCTTTTTTAGGATCAATATTAAAGATGCTTTAATGGCACCAGATGAAAAGTATACCCAAGTGTAGAGGATTATATAAATTTCAACTACAGACCAGACAGTTTCATTTTTTTAGCAGCATAAATGGTAATACTCATTAGTTTATGGTTTTCAGTTTCTCATTAGTCTTAACAATTTTCTTTTTTCTCCCAAACAGAATTATGAGTCATAGATGAAAATCTTACAGCCTATTCTCATCTTTTACATCATTGCCTACATTGTGTGAAAACTATGGTAACTGTTTTAATAACTTTGCAATGTCTAAAAACAAGTAAGGACAATGTACCACTGTCATATGGGATTTAGTAAACAATCTAGCCGAGTTAAGAATGTAGCCTTGGCTAGGTGCAGTGATCCGAGCAGTTTGGGAGGCCAAGGGAGGAGTATCTCTTCACCTAGGAGTTCAAGACCAGCCTGGGAAGCATAGTGAGACCTCATATCTACAAAAAATAAAAATGAAATTAACCAGGTGTGGTGGAGCATGCCTGTAATCCTAGATGCTCAACAGGCTGAGGCAGGAGAATTGCCTGAGCCCAGGAGTTCGAAGCTGCAGTGAGCTACGACTGAGCCACCACATTCTGGCCTGGGCAACAGAGTGAGATGCCATCCTCTAAAAAAGAAAAGAAGAAGATAAAAAGAATGTAGCTTCAACAGAGAATTCTTTATTATGTCAAAAGGAGCACAACGAAAACATCCCCAACAATACATAAACATATATATAAAATGTAGAATATCTCCAATATTTTTACTTTATATGGCAGCATGCCAATATATGCAAGAGAACATATTGATGGGGCAAGGGGAAAACTGATTTGGGCGATGACTTAATTAGTCAGGCATTAACATTCAGAGACCAGGTAAACAGCCATTTTAATCAGAAAAGCAATATGAGAAGAGTTCCTATGAAGCTGGGATTTACGTACTTCATTCTCTGTTCCTGGTCATTTCATCCACAGCTTGACTGTTGTCAATCATGGCTCTTTCCCTTTGGAGTGGTACTATAAAGGTACAGAGAATGCCCATCTCACTACCAAAATTTCACCATGAAAAATCATAATAGGACAAAGCTTAAAAAAATAGTATGCCAGATTTCAGAAATATTTACCCTAATAATTTTTAAGAAAGTTACCATAAATACTTCCAAAAACATAGAACTATGCATTTTAACAAGCTTCCCAGAGCTTGCAATGCAGCAGGTCTTCAGACTGCACTTTCAGCATTCTACAGATGAAGAGTATGTGTTTCGGGACTCCAACAGATCAGAGCTCAAAGTCCCACTCTGCCACTTTTTACTAGATCTCCTCATAGCACCCAGCTCCTTTATGCGCTTACTCTCTTATTCCTCACTTGCCCTGTATGCTGGCCTTTTAGAATGTGTGCTTATGGCTCCCACTTCTCTCATTTATCTTTGCTTTTGGCCCTGTCTCCCACACACCATCTAACCCTGCTAGATGAACTCCATCGAAAATGCATATTCCAACTCAGACAGTTGCACATTCTCTGATTCCTGTTCTTTGAACTCACTTTAAAAAATAATTTTCTAAACTCTGCAAAGTGAGATCATATGAAGGTTATATAAGCTTCATATCACAGCACGGCATGTTGATCAGCCAGGGAGAGTGGTGTTGCTTGATTGGGAAAGACACTGTTTCTCCATGTGAAGTAAACAAGGCTCATCCCAAAAAGCCTTAACTGAATGGTTCCTGAGGAAGAGGTGAGCCATGGGTCTCAGTCAGTCTACATCTATCTGCAGAGCTGCAAGAGCAGTACAATAAAAAATTTGGACTTGTGACCTCATATATAAAGCACCGTTTGTCAAAACACAAGGAACAGTACCTCAAGTTCTGTCTGGGGCCTAATTCAGGCATGAAAACCAAGCAGCTTCTGGTTTTCAGGTAGATGCTGGGATAGATATCACTCATAGGTACATCAGACTCTGGGTCTACAGGCAAAATCCAAAGTTCCAGATTACTATTAAATGCAACCTAATGAACCGCTGAAAATTATCAAGAGATTTAAATTCGAGTAGAAATATTTATTATGCATTTATAATGCACCAGGCACATTAGTTTTTGAGTCCTTGGAGTATATCATTAAAATCTAATAAATAAATTCAGTAAAGTTGCAAGCTACAAAATTAATATACAAAAATTACTATTTCTATATGATAATAATGAACTAGCTGAGAGAGAAATCAAGCAGGCTCCAGAATAAAACCGTATAGGAATGCACTTCATCAAGGAGATGAAAGATCTCTACAACAAAAACTAAAAAACACTGATGAAAGAAATTGAAGTGGACACAAACAAATGGAAAGATGTTCCATGTTCATGGAATGGAAGAAATAATATCATTACAATCATTGTACTGCCCAGAACAATCTAGAGATTCAATGCAACACCTATCAAAACACCAATGTCATTTTTCTTTTTTTCTTTTGAGATGGAGTCTCACTCTGTTGCCCAGGCTGGAGTGTGGTGGCACGATCTCAGCTCACTGCAACTTTCACCTCCTGGATTCAAGTGATTCTCCCACCTCAGCCTTCTGAATAGGTGGGACTACAGGAGCATGCCACCACACCCAGCTAATTTTTATATTTTTAGTAAAGACGGGGTTTTGTAATGTTGAGCACGTTGGTCTTGAACGCCTGATCTCATGTGATCCACTCCACTCGGCCTCACAACGTGCTGGGATTACTGGCATGAGTCAGTAATTTTTCTCAGAAATAGAAAAAACAATCCTAAAATTTGTATGGAACCACGGAAGAGCTCAAATAGCCAAAGCCGTCCTGAGGAAAAATAACAAAGCTGGAGGCACAAAATCAATTCAAGATGGTTTAAAGACTTAAATGTAAAACATGAAACTGTAACACTACCAGAAGAAAACATAAGGTAAACACTTCAGGATATTGATCTAGATAAAGAATTTATGGCTAAAACTTCAAAGCACAGGCAATACAAACAAAAATAGATAAGTGTGACTATATTAAACTAAAAAGCTTCTGCACAGCTAAGAAAATAGTCAACAGAGTAAACAGAGAACCTGTTGAATGAAAGACAATATTGGCAAACTATTCATTTGTCAGGGGAGTAATATCTAGAATATATAGGCAACTCAAACAATTAAACAGTGAAGAAACAATAATTTCATTTAAAAGTGGGTAAAGAACATGAATAGACATTTCTCAAAAGAAGACATACAAATGGTCAACAGGCATATGAATAAAATGCTCTACATCACTTATCATCAGGGAAATGAAATCGAAAACCTTAATGAGATGCCATCTTACCCCTGTCAGAATGGGTACTATTAAAAAGACAAAAAAAAAAAAAATACATGCTTGTGAGGCTATGGAGAAAAGGAAATCCCCCAAATACTCTTGGTGGGAATGCAAATTAGCACAGCCACTATGGAAAACAATATGGAAATTTCTTTAAAAACTAAAAATAGAACTACCATGTGATCCAGCAATATTTGATTAAATACCACTACTGAATATTTATCAGAAAGAAAAGAAATAAGTCTTTCAAAGGGATACTTGCATTCCATTGTTTATTGCAGCACTATTCACAATAGCCAAGATATGGAATCAACCTGTGTCCATCAATGGATGAATGGTGATATTATTTGAATTTGTGTCCCTGCCCAAATCCCATGTTAAATTGTAATCCCTAATGTCGGTGGAGGTACCTAGTCAGAGGTGATTGGATCATGGGGGTGGATTTCCCCTTTGCTGTTCTCATGATAGTGAGTGAGTTCTCATGAGATCTGGTTGTTTAAAAGTGTGTAGCACTTCTCCTTTACGCTCTTCCTCATGCTTGAGCCATGTAAAACATACTTGCTTCCTCTTAGCCTTCTGCCATGATTGTAAGTTTCCAGATGTCTTCACAGCCATGTTTCCTGTACAGTCTGTGGAACCATGAGTCAATTAAACCTCCTTTCTTTATAAATTACCCAGTCTCAGGTAGTTCTTTATAGCAGTGCGAGAATAGGCTAACACAGAAAATTGGTACCAAGAGTGGGGTATTGCTATAAAGATATCTATAAAGCTTTGAAACTGGGTAGCAGGCAGAAGTTGGAACAGATTGGATGGCTCAGAAGATGACAGGAAGATGAGAGAAAGTTTGGAACTTCCTAGAGATTTGTTGAATAGTTTGGATCAAAATGCTGATAGTAATATGGACAGAGATGGCTAGGCTGAGGAGGTCTCAGATGGAAATGAGGAACTTATTGGGAACTGAAGAAAAGATCACTTTTGTTATGCATTAGCAAAGAACCTGGTAGTATTGTGTCCCTGCTCTAGGGATTTGTGAAACTTTGAACTTGAGAAAGATGATATAGGGTATCTGGTAGAAGAAATTTCTAAGCAGCAGTGTTCAAGGTGTGGCCTGGCTGCTTCTAAAAGCCTATGCTCATATGCATGAACAAATAAATGACCTGAAACTGGAACTTACATTTTTTTTTATTATTTTTTATTTATTTTTATTTTTTTATTTTTTATTTTTATTATACTTTAAGTTCTAGGGTACATGTGCATAACATGCAGGTTTGTTACATATGTATACTTGTGCCATGTTGGTGTGCTGCACCCATCAACTCTTCAGCACCCATCAATTAATCATTTATATCAGGTATAACTCCCCAATGCAATCCCTCCCCCCCCCCCCCTCCCCATGATAGGCCCCAGTGTGTGATGTTCCCCTTCCCGAGTCCAAGTGATCTCATTGTTCAGTTCCCACCTATGAGTGAGAACATGCAGTGTTTGGTTTTCTCTTCTTGTGATAGTTTGCTAAGAATGATGGTTTCCAGCTGCATCCATGTCCCTACAAAGGACGCAAACTCATCCTTTTTTATGGCTGCATAGTATTCCATGGTGTATATGTGCTACATTTTCTTAATCCAGTCTGTCACAGATGGACATTTGGGTTGATCCCAAGTCTTTGCTATTGTGAATAGTGCTGCGATAAACATACGTGTGCATGTGTCTTTGTAGTAGAGTAATTTATAATCCTTTGGGTATATACCCAGTAGTGGGATGGCTGGGTCATATGGTACATCTAGTTCTAGATCCTTGAGGAATTGCCATACTGTTTTCCATAATGGTTGAACTAGTTTACAATCCCACCAACAGTGTAAAAGTGTTCCTATTTCTCCACATCCTCTCCAACACCTGTTGTTTCCTGATTTTTTAATGATTGCCATTCTAACTGGTGTGAGATGGTATCTCATTGTGGTTTTGATTTGCATTTCTCTGATGGCGAGTGATGATGAGCATTTTTTCATGTGTCTGTTCAAAGGGCTAATATCCAGAATCTACAAAGAACTCAAACAAATATACAAGAAAAAAACAAACAACCCCATCAAAAAGTGGGGAAAGGATATGAACAGATATTTCTCAAAAGAAGACATTCATACAGCCAACAGACACATGGAACTTACATTTAAAAGGGAAGCAGAGCATAAAAGTTTGGAGAATTTGCAGCCTCACCATGTGGTAGAAAAGAAAAACCCATTTGCAGGGGAAGAATTGAAGCAAGCGGCAGGAATTCGCGTAACTAAAAAGGAGGGAAGTACTAATAGCCAAGACAATGGGAAAAAGGCTCTGAAGGCATTTCAGAGATCTTCATGTCAGCCCCTCCCATCAGAGGTCCTGAGGCCTAGGAGGAAAGAATGGTTTTGTGGGCCAGGTCCAGGTCCCTCACTGCTCTGTGCAGCCTCACGACATGGTGCCCTGAATCTTGGCAGCTCCTGCTTCAGCTGTGGCTAAAAGGGGCCACTGTCTCAGAGGGTGCAAACTGTAAGCCTTGGCAGCTTCCACATAGTGTTAACCCTGCAGGTGCACAGAGTGCAAGAGTTGAGGCCTGGGAGCCTCTGCATAGATTTCAGAGGATATATGGAAATGCCTGGATGTCCAGGCAGAACTCTGCTGCAGGGCAGAGCTATCATAGGGAACCTCTACTAGAGCAGTGTGGAGGGGAAATGTAGTGTTGGAACCCCAACACAGAGTCCCCACTGGGGCACTGCCTAGTGGAGCTGTGAGAAGAGGGCCATCATGAACACTAGATACACTGACAGTTTGCACTGTATGCCTGAAAAGACACAGACACTCAACACCAGCCCTTGAGAGCAGCCATTGGAGATGAGCCCTGCAGAGCCACAGGGGCAGAGCTGCCCAAGGCCTTGGGAGCCCACCCCTTGCATCACTGTGGCCTAGGTGTGAGACATGGAGTCAAAGGAGATTATTTTGGAGCTTTATGATTCAGTGACTGCCCTGTTGTGTTTTGGACTTGCATGGGGCCTGCAGCCCCTCTCTTTTGGTTGATTTCTCCCTTTTTGAATGGGTGTGTTTACCCAATGCCTGTACCCCTATTGTATCTTGGAATTAACTAACTTGTTTTTTATTTTATAAGCTCATAGGTGGAAAGGACTTGCTTTGTCTCAGATTAGTCTTTGGACTGTGAAGTTTTGAGTTAATGCTGAAATAAGACTTGAGGGACTGTTGAGAAGGGATGATTGTATTTTGCAATGTGAGAAGGACATGAGATTTGGAAGGGACCAGGAGCAGAATAATATGGTTTTGATTTGCATCCCAACCCAAATCTCATATCGAATTATAAACCCTGATGTTGGAGGTGGGAGGTGATTGGATCATGGGGTTGGATTTCCCCCTTGCTGTTCTCACGATAGTGGGTGAGTTCTCATGAGATACGGTTGTTTAAAAGTGTGTAGCACCTCCCCCTTCACCTTCTTCCTCTTGATCCAGTCATATAAGATGTGCCTGCTTCCCCTTCACCTTCTGTCATTATTGTAAGGTTCCCGAGGCCTCCTCAGCCATGCTTTCTATGTAGCCTGCAAAACTGTGAGCCAATTAAACCTCTTTTCTTTATAAATTACCCAGTCTCAGGTAGTTCTTTATAGCAGTGTGACAAAAGATTAATGCAAATGGATAAAGAAAAGGTGGTATATAAACACTTTGGAATACTATTCAACCATAAAAAAGAATGAAATCCTGTCATTTGCAGCAACATGGATGGAACTGGAGATAATCATATTAAGCAAAATAAGCCAGGCACAGAAAGACAAGTATTTTATGTTCTCAGTTATATGTAAGAGTTAAATAAGTTGATCTCATAAAAGTAGACAGCAGAAGGATAGACACCGGAGATTGGGAAAAGTATGTGGGTGTGATGGGGGGAATAAAGAGAGGTTTGTCAATGGGTAAAAACATACAGTTAAATAGAAGGTATAAGTTCTAATTTTCGATAGCAGATAGGGTGATTATAGTTAGCAAAAATATGTTGTATACTTCAAAGTAGCTAGAAAAGAGGACTTGAAATACTCCCAACAAATAGAAATGGTAAATACTCAAGATGATGGATACCCCAAATATCGACTTGATCACTATTCATTCTATGTGGGCAATAAAATATCACATATATCCCATAAATGTATAAAATATTATGTATCAGTTTAAATAAGGTAAGAAAATTTATCAATGAAGGTATCAAACTAAAATACAGATATTTTGATCTTGGTCCAAGTTCTTACCAGTAAGATTCACTAGGTTTGAAATGAGGCTTAAGTTCTTAAGCTCTAATTCAGTAGGACTGAGGTGAGGCTTCAAGTATTGCTGAGGAAAGACAGGGTTTGGAATCATGGCTTTAGAGCATGGGTTCCTAAACTTTTGTTTTCTTGGTGTCAAAACCACAATGCAGACATGCTGGTTGCTATTTACTGTTACTATTAAGCCCTGTCCTGTGATGATAACTTCAGGATGCAGCTTTTTTTTCCTTTTCCTCCAAGCCTCCTGTCACGTCACGACTACCCATCTTACTCCCCAGAATGAGTTGCTGTGTGACTGAAATTCGGCATTCCAACCATTATGACACCCCAGGGGTTCCCTGTAAGTTACATTGTTTTTGGCTCACTAGTCTGATAAAATCTCAAAGAGAAACTGAGAGTATCTATGTTTTCCAAAAAATGATACAGGTACCTTTTATGGTAGTCAGGATCCTAACTACTACACACGGAGGGGCCATATAGCCAGGAATGCAGGTGGTAAGAGCAGTCCTAGACTAATAGCCAGCAAGAAAATGAGAACCTCAGTTCTACAATCATAATGAAGTGAATTCTGGCATGACGACACCAACTTGGAAGAGGATCCTGAGGTTCAAATTAGAATGCAGCCCAGCTGACACCTGAATTTTGGCCTTGGGAGACCTTGAGCAGTGAACCCAGTCACACTGTTCCTGGACTTCTGACCTACAGAACTGTGAGTTCTGTAGATAGGTGTTGTTTTAAGCCACTCATAAAAAAATAAGTGGTAATTGATTGTGCAGTGACAGGAAATGAATACACACTTTTATGGAGAAAGCTTCTTCCGTACTGTCTTCAAACTAAAATAGGTATCACAATCACTTGGAAGGAATTGTTAAAAATACATATTCCTGCTCCCACCCCCAAAGAGTTTGATTCAGTATGTCTGTAATAGATCTATTTAGCAAACTCTTCAGACAATTCTTTTACTATTGGGTTGAGAACCATAATATGGGAAGCAAGCTAATTCATTGGTTTCCTCATATTCCTGAAATGCCTCATGGACTGCTTTGAGGTAGAAGATAATTCGGGTCGGGGGGTGGAGGGCTGTTAAATAGGATGCTAGAGCAGAGTTCTTGGGCTCACAATCCAAGTTCAAGCAGAAGATTGCTCTTTCTTTTAATTTTTAGATGTCAGTTTTTACCTTCCCCCATCTCTCATTTATTTGATATATTAGGCTTTCAGGCAAGATTTCCTTTAAAAGGAGTGTTCTAATACTTAGGACAAAAATGCTGCAAAAACCTTAAGGGTGAATTATGCCCTGAAAGTTTATTTATTTATTTTGCCAAGACCTGTCTTTTGTGTTGGACAGAATGTTGGATGTAAGGTGCTGGGGGAACCAATATATGGAAGATGTCTCTTATCTTTTTTGCTTACCAATATATGTGCAGTGCCTAGTGAAGTATTTGTCATATACATTTTATAAGGTGCTCAATAAATGTTTGTTGAACAAATAAATGAATAGCACTAATTACATTGTGTTATAATTATTAGTTTACCTGTTGGCTTTCTCAAACAAACTATGAGCTTATTGAGAGCAGAAACCATGTCTTGTTCACTGCTTTATCACCTGCACCTTCCACATGAACTTATGCATAGTAGGCACCTAGTATTTGTTGAATGAATAAATGAATACAAATCAAATATAAAAACTTGTCTATGGCAATATAGACTAAACATAGTAGATTCATAAACAGAACTGGCAGTTGCTGTTTTCTAAACTTGTACTGATTGCACAAGCCGTAAGAGCCCCCCCCTTTAAAAGAATGAGACATTTTTGGTGCATGGGGATTGGTCAATACTTCTGTGACCTCATCTTTGCCCAACCTTCTGCTTTGGCAGGCTTGGTTTCCAGGTTTACTGACAAATGTGCTGGACTGTTGTTTCCTTCTTAGCAAACAGTCAGATGAGATGGATTGTAACTGGAATCTGAAAGGGTCACTAGAAAATCCCCTGTATGTTCTCTCCAAGTACAAATACCACTGAGTGGGGGAAGTCTCAAATTGGTATTTCTCCACTCAGAGTGAGTAACTTGAATTAGATGATCAGGTCCCTTTCATCTACTACCTAGCTTTAACTTGCTGTAATTGAAAATTAAGGCTTTAGTGAGAGGACATTGTAGATCCTGGTCATGTACTGCAGAGGTAGGTTGGCCATCTAGAGGGCAGTGGGCAACATGAGCTGAGTGAGGGTACAAAGACAGTATGTGTTTGGCAGGGCATTAGCATGGAAGACACCAGCCGTGATACCACACTTCTTATACATTTTATTTTACCAAGAGTCTACTTGGACTCAGTTAATAAACCATGCCAGGCCAAATATTTAATCACCAACTTTGATATAAAAGATTTGGCTGCCCCTGATTGGAGCTACCACTGCATAAGGTATGATTCTACTAACCCTATACTTCCTCATCATTTTAACCTACAGAGGATTTTTTTCTTCACTTCTCACAGGTTGTATGAACCTTGTCTGTAGGTCAAGAATCATTTTGCTAAGCATTGTGCATTATCAGACCTGGAAACTTTATGCTGATTACTAGGGTCATTAGAGTTGAACACATGTCTTGAGAATGAATGGGGACAGCACAGCAGTGTAGTTGGGAAAACACACAACTAAAAAATAGAAATCTCAGTTATGCTGTTTATTAGCTTCAGAAAAAATAACGTACTTTTGCTTTAGTTTTTTCATCTGTTAAAAAAGTATAATAGCACCTGCTATTACCCCATAAAGTTGTTGAAAATATTAACAAAGATTATGCATGACAAAGTCTAATGAAAATTATAACAAGTTATAAAAATAGAAAGTATTTCTCTTTAAAATAATGGACTTTATAGAGTAACCATATAATTTCCTTCTAATTCACAATAAATTTTGAAGTTACACAATTATTAACAATTATTAATTGATCTATAACAGGCATAAAATCAGAATGTCCTAGGTAAATCCAGACTATGGTAACCCTTGCATTGATATTTATTTCATTCTCTCTTTGGCTCCTTTCTTACCCCTTAACTCTGAAGTGCTCTTCTTTATGTTTTAGTTCAGGCATCCTATACAGGGAAACAGGAAAACGTATGTGTATGACTGTGTGTGTGTGTGCATGTACGTGTATGTTCTTTGAAATATCTGATCTAGAAGAAAGTTGAGCCATGAATAAACATGTCATTATTACAACTTAAAGATTCCCAAATAGTACAAATGCTCAGGTTTGGCTACTGATTGATTACTCAATGGGCTCCAGATTTTCTCTGGGCTCTTTTTGTTCCCTTCTCTCTAATTCAACAGTCCTTCTACCTCTGACATGTTGCTAAATATAGTGCTAGGCAGAACCACCAAGGGTGCCTGGGCAGCCTCCCCAGCTGAGCAACCAGAGACCGAGGTCTAGGGCACATCTTGGGTGAGTACCCAGTGGAGAAGCAGAAAAGTAGGTGATTTTTAAAAATATTTAATTTAATTAAAACTTCCGTGATACATGTGCAGAATGTCCAGGATTGCTACATAGATAAACATGTGCCATGGTGGTTTGCTACACCTATTAACCCATCATCTAGGTATTAAGCTCAGTATGCATTAGCTGTTTATCCTATGCTCTCTCCCCACCCCTGTGATAGGCCCCAGTGAGTGTCGTTTCCCTTCTTGTGTCCATGGGTTCTCACCATTCAGCTCCCACTAATAAGTGAGAACATGAGGCATTTGGTTTTCTGTTCCTGCATTAGCTTCCTGAGAATAATGGCTTCTAGCTCCATCCATGTCCCTGAAAAGGACATGATCTCATTTCTTTTTATGGCTGCATAGTGTTTCATGGTGTACATGTACCACATTTTCTTTATCCAGTCTATCATTGACGGGCATTTGGGTTGATTTTACATCTTTGCTATTGTGAACAGCACTGTAATGAACATAAGCGTGCATGTATCTTTATAATAGAATAACTTATATTCTTTTGGGTGTATACCCAGTAATGGGATTGCTCAGTCGAATGGTATTTCTGGTTCTAGGTCTTTGAGGAATCGCCACACTGTCTTCCACAATGGTTGAACTAATTTACATTCCCACCAACAGTGTACAAGTGTTCCTATTTCTTCACAGCCTTGCCAGTATCTATTGCTTTTTACTTTTCTTGACTTTTTAATAATTGCCATTTTGACTGGTGTGCGATGGTATCTCACTGTAGCTTTGATTTTCATTTCTCTAATGATAGTGATATTGACCTTTTTTTCATATATTTGTTGGTCACATAAATGTCTTCTTTTGAGAAGTGTCTGTTCATGTCCTTTGCCCACTTTTTCATGGGGTTTCTTTCTTGTAAATTTGTTTACGTTCCTTGTAGATTCTGGATATTAGATGTTTTTCAGGTGGATAGATTGCAAAAATTTTCTCCCATATTGTAGGTTGTCTGTTGACTCTGATGACAGGCTTTTTTTTTTTTGCTGTGCAGAAGCTCTTTAGTTTACTTAAATTCCATTTATCAATTTTTGCTTTTATTACAATTGCTTTTGAGGTTTTGTCATGAAATTCTTGCCCATGTCTATGTCCTGAATGGTATTGTCTAGGGTTTCTTCTAAGGTTTTTATAGTTTTGGATTTTACATTTAAGTCTTTAATCCATCTTGAGTTAATTTTTTTATTTTATTTTATTTTATTTATTTATTTATTTTTATTATACTTTAAGTTCTAGGGTACATGTGCATAACGTGCAGGTTTGTTACATA